>NW_026622763.1:74381298-74690913 GCF_023065955.2 Ursus arctos
TAATTTTTATTCTAACCACAGATATGCCTTCTCCCAGAAAAATATCTTCAATGACAAAAGGTCATATAAATGACACTTAAGACTTCGTAAATGATTCAAAGTGCATCTGCTGCCTTAACTGATGCACATTAAATATGCATTTGCATCTCTGACACTATTGGTGCAAAAATTTAAAAATCAAATAGATATGTCCTATTCGCGTTATTAAAAACATAGATATGTTTAAATCAGTCATTATCTGCCTGATTTGATAATTATACAGATTTTGTATGATTAGATCTCATGAAATTTCTCTGCTCCTGGTAGTCAACAGAATTAACCAGAAAAACCATCCAACAGTGATGTGTCTTTTGGACAAAAGCAGCCAATTCATATGTATCTAGATCACTTCACTTGGTTTTCATGTGTTGATAAGAAACTACAAAAGCATGCCATTTAAAAATGTTGGTAAAATTAAATCAATTCTTGCACACAGCAGTAAAATTATTTAAACATCTTTAGGTAACTGTTGATTGACCTGATGGAATCACGTTAAAATGGTTTTTATAATTTCCTTAAAATGCTGTTTAGTAAGTAGTAATATACTAATCATTTGGATTCTCAATAATTTACTACTAAAAACCTCAAATCAATATTTATTAAGAAGTAATGAATGCATGTATAATATTAGGCATCATTCTAAGTTTTTTATATGTATTAAATCATTTAATCCTACAACCTTATAAGGCAAGAGCTATTATTGTTCCCAGTTTACAGGTGAGAAAACTGAGGCTCTGAGAAGTAATTTACCCAAAGTCACATATATAGTGTGTGATAGAGCCAAGATTATAACCCAAGCAGTTTGTCTCCAGAATCAATCATCTTAATTACTGCATTAACTTATAACCTGTAATCTTAAACTCGGGAGGAGGCAAAGCAGTAGAGAGAGAGTAAACAAATTCTTCACTCAATGAGCAAGAAGAGGATAGATTTTTTTTGTACAATGTCTAATGAACCCAATTTTTACTAGATACTGATCAATTCCACAAAAGAATATGGGACATTAACATTCTGACTTAAGTCAATTTCATTTTGTATTTAAAACAACTGCATGCACTTTGGTCTTCAAATAAAAGTGTTAGGAAAGACCATCTTGCTTTGCTATTTATAAAGCTCCTAGAACATCAATCTCTAATTCCACCCTCCACCTCTAAAACACACATGCCTACACAGATGTGCACACACATGCACACACAACTTTCTGAGAGGCAAGATCTATCTAGGTAGTTGGATGTTCCTGGAGAGAAAAGGCAGCTGGCAGGAACAATATCCCTACTGTCTAATGTGCTGTCCATTTCTGTTTTCCCCATAAAGATAATACGCAAGCAATATAATCTTCAATAACTGACTGATGTTGTGCTTTTGTGAGACCTGGGAAGCAAAAAGATCAAGGTGAGAAACCAGTTCCTGCACTTACTGAGTTACCTCAAGCAATTTATTTAATTCCCTGAGTTTTAGGTCCCTTGTCTAAAAGATGACAATGACGATATCCACCTCATAAAGTTATTGTATGTAGGCCCGCCCAGGACAAGAATACAAACAGAGCCCCACATACCATATGTCTAAATATTTAAAAGTTATAAATGAAGCCAACAAACTGTTAAATAAAATATGTTCTATCCTCCTACCTTGACAAATATACCTTCATAATGACAAAAATCAAAAACAATATGTAAAGCTATGATTTTTAGCCAAAAGTTGGCAAATACTAAAGACCAGGACTTCTGTTGATGGGCCAACAGTTTTAGAATCAGAACTAAAATAAAAACTTATATAATGTAAATTAGGAACCATTTGTTTTTAACACTTATTTTTCTACCTTTATTTCAGCAAAATGATTATGTTAATCATAATTTTTATATTATCTGTTTTATTAGCCATAATAATCTAAAGACTCTTTAAAATTACACATCTAATTCAAAATATGTACAAAATTAGTCAGTATAATTGAAGGTAAATATAAAAATCTAAAAATTTTCATGTTTCCAAAAATTACTCCCAATATTTGCTTATCAGTTAAAATGAATATTAGCAAGTATCAAACTTATCAATCAAGATTATTTACCAGAGATGAACATTTTTGTTTTGAAAAGATAATGAAACCTTAAATATTTTAATAAACTTATTTATAAATTCTAGTGTTCAATCCATCTCATTGCTAACATAAAGAATGAATATATTTCATATATGTTACTGTACCTACTTAAAACTAATACGGATTATTGCATAGCAAAATGTTTCTGTGCAGTGCTATAGAACCTGCACTACTTGGTGACTATTGATGGAACCAATGATCAGAACAGAAAAAGAGGGAAAAGAGGGAAAAAATGAAGTTCAGTACTTCTGGGAAACAATGGTTATTATTCAAGAATCTTTGTACTCATGCTATTAGAGGAAGAATTTCATTAATTAATCAACTCATCTTTTCTCTTACCTAAATCTTTCCACTACTCAAATCCTCTCCACATTCCAAACCAACAGCAGCACAGTCAACACATTTATATAGCATTTGTAAGCACCACCCTTCATTTCAGAGACAGAGCAAGAGATGTGAAAAAGCATTGCTCTTGGGTCATGAGAAAGATGCTTAAGGCTAAGGGCCATATTGTATCCATGCTGAGTGCCTGTCCTTGAAGAACTCAATGTCCAATCTAACGTTGAAGGTGCCAAAGAATCTAACAAATGTATGACCTGTTTTGTTTTGGTTTTGTACTTGTATTATCAGGGCTCTCTAAATCACAGAACTCAAGGCCTGGGCCCCTCTTGCCCAGGTCTAAGGGATGTCCTGGTCATACGGATGAAATATGCAGTGGGTAGAAAATATGAGGTGTGTGGTTAAGTATTCACTAGGTGACAGTCATTGTGATGATGAGTTTTGCCAAGTTTAAAGTATTTACTTCAACTGAAAACTGTATATGTGCAATATTTTGTGATGAAACTTAGACTGTATTTTAAAAACCCACTGTAGAATTAAGAAAAGGTTCTATCTCTGTAATACTAATGACGAGTTTTGAGATTTCCATCCATCCATTCAACTACAACTTACCAGGTACCTACTATATGCCAGGGCACGGTGCCAGAGCTCTGGTAATACAAAGATGTGGCCCCTGATCTAAAAAAGTTCACAGTTCAGAGCAGCAGTTTTCAGTCAGAGGCATTTAGGATCTCCAGCGGATATTTGGCAATGTCTACTGACATTTTTGATGGCTGCAGTGTTGGCAGGGGGAGTGGCGGGGGTACTGAGAGATGCTACTAGCATCTAGTGCACAGAAGCTGAGGATGCTGCTAACTGCCCTAGAACACACAGGGCGGCTTCCACAACACAGAATTACCGGGATGACAATGCCAATAGTGCTGAGGATGACAAACACTAGTCTAGTGAGAGGAACAAACTATGTAGTAATATCTAATATATGTATATACAACGTGCATCTAAAACAAAGTACAGGTAGCTCCAGGGATATCACTACAGAGCTAGTCAGTCTTTGAGTTATTGGGTCTTCTTAGCCTGTGGTCTGAAGCATGAAGATGTTCAGAGTATCATGCAGTCCATTTAAATAATAGCATCAGTAGGAGTGGTAGGCAAAATAATGATCTTCCAAACATGTCCATGTCCTAAACACCACAACCTGTGAATATATTTAATATGGCATAGCAGTTGGCCTCTAGAAAGCAGAAAAGCAAGAAAAAATGCTCTCCCAATAGCCTCCTGAAAGAAACACAGGCTCACCAACACCTTGATTTTCACCTAGTAAGACCAATTTCAGACTTCTGACCTCCAGAGTGGTAAGATAATAAATTTACATTCTGTTAAGGCATTAAGTTTATGGTAATTTGTTCACAGCCAAAAAACCCTAATACAGTAGGATATCTAAAACATCAATAGAATGTGAAAGGATGGAACGTCAGTTAGCAGTACTAGCAGGTAGGATGTCACTCATTCAGTTATTCATTAAATTGGAATTTGCAGGCCATCCTCCTGGTTTCTGCCAACACAGATAATTTCAAAATGCTATTGACTGGTAATATTTGATAGCAGTGCGGCTAACTGTATATTCCTAATTTATGTGAGTCCATGAAAAAGAAAATGAGCCCATGTGTTTTTTCCATCTCCATGAACTAAGGGGATCTGTGTTAGAGTTCCCATCACACTGTTATTTGTATCACCTTGAATGAGTCCCATTACTTATCCAGCACTGGTTTTCTCAGCTATAAATTAGGAGGCTGGACTGGATGGTGAGCTTCTCAAAGAGAAGACCCACATCCTGACCATCTCAATGTTAATCATAACAGCCAGCACAAAGAAAGTATGTCAGGTCTATTGAATAAATGAACCATCTCATGGCTCCAAAGTCATCATGCTATCTCTTCCCAACAATATTTCAGCGGAGATGATATTTCTGAGAGACAGTTAGTCTTACAAATTTTAATTCCATGCTTTGCCACCATTCACCCACAAATTCCTACGGCTTCAGTACCCCTCACTGGAGCTCAATAAAGGCACAAGATTTTTGGAAGGGAAATGGAATTCTGCAACCCATTTTAATGACATAGGCAATTGTAGCATTTTGCCTAAATGTAAAAGGTAAACCCCTTATGGGGTAGATCCAATCCCTGTCATGTTGTTTTAATAAAAAAGAAAAATATCAATTACGTCCCAGAGAAGAAAATTTGGTGGGCAAACAAAACAAAAACACTCAACTGTGAAACAATCCATTGCAAATGTTAACTCCTATGCTGTCCTTTTTTCTTTTTTTTTTTTGGTCCGTCCTCTATTGAAATCCTAACTTAAAATGGACCAATTAAAACCACCTCATGAAGCTTTTTTCGCTATTGAAACTCCAATTGAGCTTCTCTTTGAGTACTCTGTTAGGATTCAAATTTTGAGTACTAAACATTTTGGCCTTTAATCATATTCTGTTTGCAAAGTGCTCCGAATGCCCTTGATAAAAATTTTTAAGTTCTTGATGCAGTTCTCCTGTCTTACATTTTTGACAAATGTCCTACAAAACTTTTCATAGCCTTAGGTATGTGAAAAAACACCTTGTGGTTTAAAGTGAATATTAGTTAAACTGAGCACAGAGGCCTCTCAAAATTTTTATCAAATAGGCTTGGAAATTTGATTCCAATTCAGGTGAAACAATAACAAATATTGACAATATAGAGAAAAATAAAGTGTTCTAAATCCATTAGTCACATTAAAGCAACCAAAACAAGTATCAGTGCAGAGAAAGAAAGAAAGAAAGAAAGAAAGAAAGAAAGAAAGAAAGAAAGAAAGAAAGAAAGAAAGAAAGAGGAGGGAGGGAGGGGGAGAAGGAGAGGGAGAAGGAGGGAAAGAAGCAAAAAAAAAAAAAAAAAGTGAGCCAAATTTCTAGTCCATGAAAAGAGAAGAAACCTGCTATAAGGCATCCCGGATGGCTGAATGTGTCAGATTTGGTGTCACTGTACAGGTAGCACCAGCATCATTCTATACAAATGTCATAGATGTAGGAGCTGATGGCTAACCCTTTAAACAATATAGAAAGGCCACTCAGAAGCACATGCTTAATGTGTTAGGCATGATGCTCTTGAGAGATCCCTGAAATTTAAATACAAACATAACCTAACATGCATACTAAAATAGATTAGCTTTTAAAACATTTTTACAACCTATGTTCACCATCTCTAACTACCTTTCCTCCCTAACATGTGTCCAGATGAGCATGGTATTATTCATAGGAATTTCAACTCGAATCCAGCATGAATGCTAACTCTTTATATTGTTAATCCAAATAGAATCTGACTGCAGACTCGTTAGCACTTCTGTTCTCTGGGTCACGCTAATTTAGTTTTTCAGAAGTAAGGAAGATGATCTCAATTGATTTCATCTCATTTTGGGGTGGTAAGTAGGAACTCAAATATATCAAATCTTCTTACAATTTTTCTTTCTTTAAGAGATGACAAACTTTGAGGAATTTTCAAATCCAATTAATATATTTTAATCCACAGTTTCCAAACATTGCCCTAAATCTTTAATTCCTATCTAAAATAAGGAATTAAGCATAATATTGAATTATGCTTATTAATTAAAGAAATTAAGCATAATGTTGCAATGCAACCAAACTCCATAAAAATAAGTGAGCCATTAAGTATCTGGTATTCACTTACTAATGCTTTAGAGTGTTTGGAAATAATTACTATTGCCTTATATTCTTACCTGCCTTTAACATTGTTAATATACTTGCAACTAACTGTCACCTAAACATATTATAGAGGAATAATCTGCTGAAATATTACTTGCTGTCTTTGTATCTTCACTGTAATTACAGTAACTCAGAACAATTTTCCCCTCACCCTCCACCCTGGAAGAATAGCCAAGTTTTCATTTCCGATATTTTTAAGTTTTCCTGGTCCCAAGGGAACTGTCTCACAAAGCTCACACAACAGAGATCCAAACTTTCTAAGCGAGTGAGAGATCCAAGATTTTGAGGGAAGAGGCAGTTGCCCAAATATAGAGAGTAGGAATGTCGGGGCTTTTTTTTTTTTTTTTCATTTCGAGGATCACAGAGCAAATTCACCCATATTACAATAAGATATTCATCTCCACATCAATTCACATTTACAACCAACATTCTATTTCTGGGAAATAGTTTAGTATTTTCTCTAAAATAGATAATTATGTGATTCTGGCTATACAAACCAAAATTCACTATACTTAAGATTCCTCTGCTCTTAGTCCTGATGACAATTAATGGCTCATGTTAGGTATTCTAAAATAAGTTTATTAACTCCAGTATCATTCAGCAATAGGAAATTATTTCCTGAGACATTACATTGTTCTTTTTATTAGTTAACTTTGAAACAGGATACTCAGAGCTGGTATTCTTCTCATGACCACCATCCACAATATAAATGCCCTGATTTTCTACCTGGGATGAATATTCAAAAACAAATGACAGAAATAAAACACATTCAGGTTTTTAGAAATCTCTTACATGTGTAGGATTACTTATAAGGAGGACAGTTCTTCCAATGGGTGTATCTCCTAGCTTAAGACAACATTCCACAAAGCAAAATGGTAAACAAGAACCCATAGAAAAAAAATGAAATATTTACTTGAAAAGCCACAAATCAGTATCAGCTATATACCTTCCGGGTAAGGCATATTATTGAGGAACAACTGAGAACAAACTTAGGCTGCTGAGAAATGCCCTTTCACAAGTACCTACACAGCAAATGCTTCATATGCCATTCTAATTTTTTCCCTAACTTTTCCTTATTTCCAAATAATGACCAATAACTCCCCTTGTTTGCCAGTGTTGAAACTGGACTGATTTAATAAGGCAACCAACTGAATCAATTTTTACAAACTATATTTTTACTGTCTTATTTCAAGAGCTAAGTCCAAACTTACCTTCTATTTCTTAATCATCTAAACTGCATTAGTAAAAGCTGGCCTTTGCTAAATGTTATAGACCCAAATACACAATTAAAGAATTTCATTAAACAAAGGCAGTTTATTTTTTAGATTTGAGGCCATGTCTGGTTAAAAGCTAGGGACCATATCAGCAAAACCCAAGTAATATGGCATCGCTTTCCTTCCCAAATGGATCTAATTTATAAATATATATGACTTTCCTTATAGCTCTCAAACTTTTTTTAGACAAAAATCTATACCACAAATTCTCTCCAAAATCAAAGACAGCACATGATGATTTATTACACCCCCTCAGGCTACAATGTGTGTGTTTTACAGTTTTATGATGTTCTTAGTTTGTGTAAAATATATAAATTGATTGAGCATAGTATCTGAACTTTATCAATTCACCACAAGTTACGTATTTTTAAATAGTCTTATTTCTTTTTAATGTAGGAATTTTAAAGTTAAGAATGCCAAAACACAAAAGCTAAATATTCATTAAAACCATACTTTTTCCATGTTTCCACTCCACCCCAAACGGCATTCATGGAGGACCCATATTGAGAACTGCACAGTGCTAAGTGCTTAGAGGTTTTCAATAATTCCAGGAAAACATGTCCCTAACCTCACTGGTATACAGTTTTAAATTGCCACCTTCTGTATTAATTTAGTGTGTTAAATTTGCACAAGAGGGATGCATCATGTGACGTGGAATCTACAATTTAAAAGTTCCTCATTGACGTTCACAAAATCATAAGCAATACTGAATAAACAAAGGGGATTTCATGCATTTAATTAAATTGATGGCTAAAAGCTTTATATATTATGAGGTTGTCATTATCTTTCTTATTTTAAAAGATATTCTTCCAGCAATAAACTCCACTATTCTTTAACACCACTTTACTCTTTCCAATAAGTGAAGTCTATAAAGAAATGTGAAAGATCTATTTGTTGTTAAATATTACCCAGAGACATTCTATTTCATAAAAAAGTCTATCATATTTCTGCTCTGTATCCAAGACTGCTTACTTGAATCTTCTCTGTATTGAGAAGTGAGCAGCACTTGTTATCTTAGTGTATATCTCCTAGATGTTTAAATAGTAGCTTATCAGTCCCCAATCCTGTTAGCCTTTATCTGCTCTCCTGAGTCACTGCTGTCATCAGCAGAAAGGAGAGGGTAGCAGAGAAAAGGGGAATCAGACTTCCAATTATTTTTATCCTCTGAAAAGAAAAGTATTAAGTAAAACAGCCCTTGCATGAAGTATATATGCAGGAAATTGTTCAATATCATTATTCTGTGGGGGTTTTCTCCCTGCTTTCAGAAAGAGGATGAGAGACAAACTTTATTATGTGATACAACATCACAAAGAAGAGAGAAAAATAAAAGTTTTGCATATTCCCAATCATTCCTAGAAAAAAATAATTTCCAATAGATCCTAATCCAATAGCCAAATCCTTCCAGCACTAAAAAGATAAAAAGTAAAAAACAAAACAAAATCTACCATTTAATCAAGTCAGTATTTTGAAATACCAAAATGTCAAAATCACTCATCTTTATTTAGAGAACGTAAATAAACTTGTGAAGACATAATATTTCTTTTACCTTTTAAATCACTTATTTCATATAAAAGCATTTGGGTTGATCTTTATTAAATAATTTTGATGGAAAATAGATTCTGAAAACCCTCCTATAATCTCTCTGTGAAGTTTAAGACCCTAAATCACACTGACCATAATGAGAAGTGATAAAAATGAATAATTTTTTTTCCAGAATCCATCCTATATTGTTATAGCATTCATTTTTGTTATATTAATTAATAAATAGGCTACAAAAGTTCCCAGACTGTATTTCTATTTATGATATTGGGCCCTTGGGGAATGGAAAAGTAAAGGTTATGATTATATAGATTCCAGATTTTGAGGTTTCAGGAGATAGCTGAAAATCTACAGTTCAAAGATGACAAACAGAAAAAATACCAAGATTAGTAACCAAACACAGTTTGCAAAAATAATTAGAAGCTGTATGGAATACAACCAAAAAGGATAATATTTAAAAAGAAGTTACTGAAAGTTAATAGGCAGCATCAATAGAATAAATAGAAGGCATTATAAGGCCTATGCAATTGAACCAAAGTCAAAGTTCTAGTTAGTAACAGGGCCATTTTCCATGCTTCCTCTCTCCACACTTGCCTTGACCACTCTCAACACCTTAGACAATGTCTCCATTCTCACCAGCCAGAAGGGGAAGAGAACGTGAAGGATTGTACACAGTATGTTAAAATGCTACACATTACTTTCACCCACATTCCAATGGCCAGAATTTAGTCACGAGGTCACATCCAACTGTAAGAGAACCTGGGAAATGCTGTTCTAGTTTTATGCCCAAAAGGAAGAGAATGTACTTTTGGTAAATGCAGAGCAGCTTCTCCCATAGGGCTATATTAAGAAGAGCAAAGCCAGTGACACCTCTCCCCTATTCATTACCAGTCTAAGTGTTTTTATACTCTAAGATATAATCCAATAAATACCCTCTAAACACAAAACCATTTGTCAGGCTCAAATGACATATGAGAAGATAGGGTAAATCCATGAGGTATTAATGGGGAAAAATCAAAACAGAAAGCTAGTTCTGCCCATAAGAGAAATAAACTGAATGGAGCTGAGCTCATGTTATCAGCAGGCAAGAAGTGAGGACAAGGGGAGCTTGGTGCCTGCTTTTCCTCCTACACATATCCTAAATTTCAACCTGCCTATTGAAATATGCTTCTCATTTATACAACTCAGAAAAACACTTACTGATTTTATTTATATCTACATAATATATAGTAACAAGTAATATGATATAACTTACATGCATATGTAAATAAGTATAGTTGATCTTTGAACAATGCAGGTGTTAGGGGCACTGACTCCCTGTGCAGTCAAAAATTTATATATAACTTTTGACTCCCCAAAAACTTAACTACAAATAGCCTACAGTTGACTAGAAACCTTACTGATAACATAAACAGCCAATTACCATGTATTATATACTGTATTATATGTATTATATACTGTATTACATGTATTATATACTGTATTACAATAAAATGAGCTAGAGAAAAGAAAATAAGAAAATTGTAAGACTGGAGGAGATTATGCTTAGTGAAGTACGTCAAGCAGAGAAAGACAATTATCATATGGTTTCACTCATTTATGGAACATAAGAAATAGCAGGGAGATTAGTAGGAGAAGGAAGGGAAGAATGAAGGGGGGGTAAACAGAAGCGGGAATGAACCACGAGAGACTATGGACTCTGGGAAACAAACTGAGGGTTTCGGGGGGGGGGGATCGGGATAGCCCGGTGATGGGTATTAAAGAGGCACATATTGCATGGAGCACTGGGTGTTATATGCAAACAATGAATCATGGAACACTACATCAAAAACTAAGGATGTACTGTATGGTGACTAACATAACATAATAAAAAATTTTTTAAAAAAAGAAAAAAAATTGTAAGAAAAAATACATTTATAGTACTGTACCATAAAAAAATTTGTCTATGAGTGGACCCACATGGTTCAAACATGTGTTGTTCAAGGGTCAACTGTAGATATGACTTGGAGTGGACGCCCCATATCTGAATATTCCAAATAGCTCTGGAGATGCACCTTCTCTCAAGTCTAGGTGGAAGTTAAAATTTGAAGATGAAAATGTCTAAAACACAATTTTCTAAACTCTTTATATCCATGAAGTAGTTGCAGCATGACCAAATTCCCAGGGCACATGGCACTGCTGAGAATAGCAGTGTCTAGCATCCTGTGGCAGAAATTTTTTAAGTGGACAAGTTCTGCTGAGTGATCCTATGTTTGTCCTGAATATGATGTCTCCAAAGCCAATGCTCCTGCCCTCCTAGTGTTTATATGAGTCATTTAAAACCTCTTTAATAAATTACATTTTAGCAGCCAGAGTAAATTTCTGTCTTATACCTAAGAATATTAATATAGAAACTGTTTGCAGATATAGTTGCAATTACACTCAGATATTATCTGGGGTGGTAAAGGACAATATGTGGTTGGTAGAGGGAAATCTAAGATGGTTATCTAGACAAACTGGGATAGAAGACAGTGAAAAATAGCTAGTACTAAGAGATGAGACTAAAATAGATGGCAGGAAGTGGTAAAATTTTTATTAAATTACTATCTGTGCAAATTTTTGGCAGGAACAAGACCCACTGCCATAAAATAGCATGCATACACACACACACACACACACACACACACACACACACACACACACATCCTAAAGGATCCAATGACTGTAGAATAGGATGGTTGCTAGTAGTACTGGACAGTGTAACATATAAAGTGATAATTTTGAAGTTTTACATTGACAGCCTAAGACACAGACTAAAACTAGGGACTCTCTGTATTAATCACTTATCTGTTGCAGCTGAAAGTTGAAATAGAGGAAAATCAAACATAAAATTTGGTCAAATAGATTGCTGAATTAAAAGGTCATTTCACATGCAAAGCCTTGACTAATCTCTTACATGAAATTAAGGGCACAGATCAAGAAAAAGTGGGAGGTTAGAAGTTAAAATAGGGGGCACCTGGGTGGCTCAGTCGTTAAGCATCTGCCTTCGGCTCAGGGCATGATCCCGGAGTCCTGGGATCGAGCCCCACATCAGGCTCATCCGCTGGGAACCTGCTTCTTCCTCTCTCACTCCCCCTGCTGTGTTCCCTCTCTCGCTGGCTGTCTCTCTCTGTCAAATAAATAAATAAAAATCTTTAAAAAAAAAAAGTTACAATGGGATATACTGGAGAGTTCAGAAGAATGAGAATAACCTTATATGCCCAATCTCACTATGCCTACTTTGCCAGATAAAGCAGCTCCTTTCCCCTTGTCTACAGAGGCTCTTTCTGCCTTACTTGAAGACCCTATATTAACTTTTGTCTGGGAGAGTTGTTTTGCAAGGGAATGTCAATTCTGTTCATTGCTACCCCACTATTCCTAATGTCTCAAAATCTTTAACTAGAATCAAATCCAAGTATACACAGTGGCCAAATACTAAGCGAAACCTGGAAGAATAAAGTCTTGCACAGCAAAACAATTGCAAGATTTTGCCAAATTATATCAATAATATAATGAATTTGCTGGGGACTAAGCAGAAAATAACAAGTTTAGACTGGGCTGAAATTATCAATATATTAAATATGAATATCAATGCAGAACATTTATATGTATATAAATATAGAGAGAGTGAAATGTATAACTAAATACAAAAGACTGATTTCAGTGTACTAGCTGAAGTAGCCAGGAGTGGTTGTTATTGTTTGCTTGTTTGGTTGACTAAAATACCAACTCAATGGTGGCCCACCCTAAATGAAGTTGAAATGGCAGATATTTCTTTATATAATATAAAGGAAACAATTCAAACATAGAGATAATAGAAATTTTGGAGTTTATCACATGTTGTCCTCTGATGCATACCCCTAACCAAGTTCCCTAACGACCCGTTAAGGGTTTGAGAAAGCCATTAGTTAAGGGAGTGCTAATATCTCAATAACGACTCTAATGACTCTAACGAATGTACTCTGGTTGCCAGTAAAAAAAGACGCAGTAGAAACGGGTTCCATGATTTCAGTGGTATACCAGAATCCAGCTAGGCAGAGATCAATTTAGTAGTACTTAATTGCCTGAAGCAAAATAGACATGATTGCTATCCATCATTCATCAGACAACAAGGACAGTGTGGCAATCAAAATAGTCACAAAGTCCAGGATCTGAACCAGTAGGTAACGGATTATTGAGTAACAAAATCTATAAGAAATGGGCAATGCATGAATGACCTACGTGATGTGCACAACCAAATAAACTTAGTTCTCGGGGACAGACAGGTGACTTCAGCTACCACATATAAAGCCATAAATAATCTCTATCCCAAGTCCCATATTTGAGTGAGTTCATAAACCCAGAGACCCTTAAATAAAGGAGAAGCCAAGAACTCTTACGGAAGTACCTCTTCACGTTCTCCAAAAAGTGTTATAGCAATTTAAGAGGATAACTATACTTTTATAAAAGGTAAACATCTAAATATTTGGGGATTATTTAGCACTAGCTATGAGCCAACAATAATTCCTGGAGATATAAAACACAAATAAATCCACAGATCAGAAGGAAGCTCATGGTAAGGTTAGTTAGAAAAAAAGACCCAAATCAAAATGAGAATAGGCAAGGTGAGATCCCAAACCCATATTATGGCTATTTCTCCAGATGCTAAGTGTCTAGTTGTGACATATGTCCTCAACAACTAGAAGAATCCCCACAGTGGATCCATAAAATAATATGATCCATGACAGAAAGGTATGACTAAGAATTTAGCAGAAATCCCTGGAGCTCCTCCTACCAAATGGTAAATAAAAAAAAAAAATACTGCATCCCTAGAGAATAACAAAGTAGAGTGGCAACATCAAAGACAAATGATACAAGTTAGGTCATTCTTATCACATCCCCATTTAATTCTCCAGTTTGACAAGTGCAGAATAGAGATGGGTTGGGGGAACAGTGGCACATGATATGAAATATAATCAGATTAGAATTCCAATAAACTGTTCCAGGTATGGTTCCATCAATTGTTCTATAGATACAACTTGTAGATATTCTCATGATCCTATCAGTGATCAGTTTCATTACATGAATAACATCATGCTACAGAACCTTAAGAATTCTGGGTAACACTTTCTTTAATTGCCTTGGGAAGACCTATGAGAGTTAGATGGTAGTAGATCATGTGGCCTGTGGATTCATGAGTCATTCACTTGGACCAGTCACCAAGAGAAAATCATTTGAGTGTGGTTTGATGGCAGACTGCTGGAGCATTAATCCCTATTTGGACCGACTCCTAAAGAACAATAGAGAAGGAAAAGCCTCAAAATGAACATAATTTTAAGCAATACATGTCTACCTTGCCTGGAGGGAGAATTTGCCTCTGGTTAGGATCTGCATCATTTCACAGGCTAATCACTGTCAAATGATTAGAGACTTGAAATTAAAAATATTGGAGGATTGATAAAAAGGAGGATTGAGAAATACATGAACATTTTGGAACCAGTCCAAGTCATGAGATATTTTTATACATGCAAATATTCACTAAAAGGCTCTACTACAAAAAGAAGTTAGTAATAATCACATGAAAAGGATAACCTGTCAGTCAGCCTTCTTCCTTAGCTACTCTAGTCACTTTCGCAATGAGATTATAAATAAAGCAGCCATAGTGAAAGTTTTGGAAGCTATGCATAGACTCAACAACATGGAGTCTTCCCCCACACAAAAGAAATAGATAACACCCAAAAATCACAATGTTTTTGCAATAAATTTGCAATACTGAAATGTATTAGTTTCCTGTTGCTTCTGTAATAAATAAAAACTTCATGTCTTAAAACACAAATTTATTATTTTACTATTCTGAATGTAAGTCCAAATGGATCTTAGAGGGCTAAATTCAAGAAATTAGCAGTGCTGTGTTCCCTCTGGAGGCTCTAGGGGAGAATCTGTTGCTTAGCTTTTTCAGCCCACATTCCTTATCTCATGGCTCCTCTTATCTCTTCTTCGGTCTTCACATCTCTATCTCTGATGGACTCTCCTTACTCTGTTTCTTAAGGATCCTTGTGGATACATTGGTCCTATCCTCACAATTCAGGATGATCTCCCCAACTCAAAATCCTTAATTTAATCACATCTCCAAAGTACTTTATGCCATGTAAACTAATATATTCACCAGTGTCCAGGTATTAGGATGTGGACATCTTTGGAGAGGGAGAGCATCATTTACCTCACCACAGTAAACAATAAAAAGCAGACTCACACGCAGAATATATACAGAACCCCTACAAATGAACATGTCATATTTCTAGGCAACAGTATCAATTAATTTCAAATTAATTTATAAGTTCAATAAAGCTCTCGTAAAAAAAAATCTAAAACAGTAACACCACCAAAAACAAAACAAAACAGAAGTCTTAGTATAAAATTATCTGGTAAAAAAAATGGACAGTAATAGCCAAGTGACCTTTGAAAAAGGACAATGAGTGATACTTGCCCTAATAATCATTAAAGCAGTGTAACAAAGATCCCAAAATAGACAAAAAGATAAACAAAACCAAAGGGAGTCCAGAAATAAACTCCTGTTGACATGAGTACTAAATATGTAATAGAGATGACACTTGAAATTACCAGAGTAACATGAGCCATACAATTAATATATTTTGACTAGCCAGTATCTTTTTGAATAAAGTAAAATTATACTCCTAGATTATGTGCAAAGGTAAACTCAGGATGACTTAAGGAGAAAAATATTTTTTTTAACTACAAAGTATTAGATTATAATAAAAATATCTATTATGGAGCACTAGTCATTGTGATAAGCACTTTATTTGGAAGACCTCAGTTAATTGATACAACAATCCTCTGAGAAGGATTATGATCTGCATTTTGAGAAGAGGGCACTGACCTACATACAGGTGTCTTGCTCAAGGTCACAAAGCCAGAAAAAGATATAGCTAGGATTTGATCCCAGGCATCATGACACCAAATTCCAACCTCTCAACCTCTCAGCCAACATTCAGGAGAAGAATGCATTCTTAGGGAATAAAAAAATTCCAAAGCCATTACAGGAAATAATGCTAAATTTGATTAAATACATGTTAACACATTTTTGCACTTCAAAGGACACTATAAACAAAGTTAAATAAAAAAGCAACAGAACAGGAGAAAGGGTTTGCTAACTGATAAAGGCTTAAATACAAAATATATATAAAGCTCTAATAATCATTAAGAAAAGAAAGAAAGAAGAAAAAAAATAAGAATCTGAACAGGCAATTTAGAAAGGAAGAATCACAAATAATGCATATGAAAAATAGTACACCTTACTGCTGTAACATTAGAGAAATTTTGCAAACTAAAACAACATTGATTTTTTTTAACTCTCATTGGATTGGAAAAAGTTTAAAAATGGTTAATATCCAGTGTCATACAAGTCTAGAAAAACACACACACTTTTAGTGGGAATGTAATTTGGTACTGAGTTTTAGAGTGTAATTTGGACGTTTCTATTAAAATATATACAAAGAGTATACACACATATACTCTGACTTAAAAGAGTATATATATATATATATGTGTGTGTATATATGTATATATATACACACTTGATTTAAAAATTTTGTCTAGTTATCCATTTTACAGAAATACTACTAAATCCAAGTATACAAAAGATGTTCAGGGCAACATTACAGTTATAAACAACCTCATATCAGAAAGAAACAAATGACCATGAAACACCAGTATGATGGAATCCTCTGCAAAAGTTAAAAATGAGATAATCTATAGGTAATGATATAAAAATATATCTAAGATTCATACTGTTGTTATAACAGAAGTTGCAGAATCATACATTATGAGCCTATACACTAAATACATTATGAGCCTCTTTAAAAAAAAAAAACTGTATGATGTCCATGTAGTACATAGAACACATACATAAATGTTTTAGGACAGAGTTTAAAAGGATATACAGCAAACTGTTAAAAACGGTTATCTCTGAGAAGGGGGAGTTAGATTAGAAAAAGATGGTGATTGAAGGGGAACTCTTTACATCTTTTAATGTTAACAACAATAACAAAAATGCATTCAGGTACCGTATAAATTTTTTAAAGAAAAAAAAATACATTAAGTGAATCCTGTGATTGACAAGGAGTTTTAATGGGTGGCACCAGTTGCTTTAGCAAAACCCGGGACACTGGCAGTCTCTCATTTTTGTTGTTTTGATTTGTTTTCAGCTTTACTGAGATATAATTGACATATTGTGTAAGTTAAAGGTTGATTTGATACATTTATTTAATGCAAAATGATTACCACCATTAATACCACCATAATGTTAGCTAACACCTGCATCACATCAAAAAATTACCATTTCTTTTTTGGTGGTGAGAATATTTAAGATCTACTCTCATCACCTTTCAAGTATATAATACAGTACTGTTAACTCTAAGTACTATGCTGTACATTAGATCCTCAGAACTTACTCATCTTATAGCTCTAAGTTTATACTCTTGGACAAATATTTCCCCTTTACCCCAATTACCCAACCCCTAGTAACGACCATTCCAGTCTGTTTTTAGCATTTTTAGATTCCACACGCAAGTGGTATCATACAGTATTTATCTTTCTCTTTCTGACTTACTTCAATTTGCATAATGCCTCCAGACCCATCCATGCTGTTGCAAACAGCAGGATGTCCTTTCTCATGGCTGAAAAATATTATAATACATACACACACTATATATAGACAGATACATACAGGTGTGTATCTAGATATATATGATCTATATACAACTATATGCATCTATATGTAAATGTATAGATATATGATCTATATACATATATATCTCTCTATATATACATATATATATATATATATATATATATATATATATACACACATAAATCTTTCTTATCCATTCACCAATTGACAGATTGTTTTCATCTCTTAGCTATTGTGAATAATGCTGCAATGAATATGGGAATGCAAGGTGCAGATATCACTTCAAGATTCTGTTTTCATTTCCTTTCAACATACCCAGAAATGGGATTGCTGGGTCATATGCTAGTTCTATTTTTTATTATTACCAAAGTATAGTTGACATACAACTAATTCTATTTTTAACTTAAGGAAACTCCACACTGTTTTCCATAGTGGCTGCACCAATTATATTCCCACCAACAGTGGGTTCTCTTTTCCACATACCCTCACCAACACTTGTTATTTCCTGTCTTTTTGACAGTGGCCATTCTAACAAGTGTGAGATGATGTCTCATTGTGGTTACAATTTGCATTTCCCTGATCACTATTGATGTTGAGCATCTTTTCATGTACTTGTTGACTATCTGTATGTCTAGTTTGGAAAAATGTCTATTCAGATCATCTGTCCATTTATTAATCAGATTGTTGGGTTTTTTGCTATTGAGTTGTATGAGTTCTTTATATGTTTTGGATATTAACTACTTATCTGATACATGATTTGCAAATATTTCCTCCCATTCAACCGGTTGCCCTTTCATTTTGTTATTTCCTCTACCTTGCTAAAGCTTCTTAGTTTGGTGTAGTCCCACTTTTTTTTTTTTTCTTTTGGTGTCAGATCCAAAAAAAGATTCCCAAGACTGATGTCATGGAGCTTACCCCCTATGTTTTCTTCTGGAAGCTCTATGGTTTTAGGTCTTATGTTCAAGTCTTTAATCCATAATGAGCTGATTTTTGTGTGTGGTGTAAGATAATGCAGGTTTCATCCTTTTGCAAGTGGCTGTCCAGTTTCCCCAACACCATTTATTGAACAGATTACCTTCTCCTATTTCATATTCTTGTCCTTTTTTGTAAATTGATTAAACATATATGCATGCATGCTTATTTTTAGCCTCTCTATTCTGCTCCATCGGTCTCTATTTAATACCATACTATTTTGATTACTATAGCTTTGTATTATAGTTTGAAATCAGAAAGTATGATGCTTCTAGATTTACTCTTCTTTCTCAAGATCTCTTTGGCTATGTGGATTCTTTTGTGGTTCCATGAAAATTTTAGGATTATTTTTTTCTGTGAAAAATGCCACTGGAACTTTGACAAGGATTGCACTGAATCTGTAGGTTGCTTACTTAATATGGACATTTTAACAATATTAATTATTGCAATCCATTAGCATGGAATATCTTTCATCTATTTCTATCTTCTTTAATTTCTTTCATCAGTGTTACAGTTTTTAGAGTGCAATATAGGATTTTTTTTAAGACATAACATCATGGCATTCATAAATAAAGATAATTTTACTTCTTTCCTTCTGATTTGGATATCTTTCATTTCTTTTTCTTACCTAATTGCTCTGGCTAGGACTTTCAGTACTCCCTCAAATAAAAGCAGCAAGAGTGAGCATCCTTGTCCTGTTCTTGATCTTAGAGGGAAAGTTTTCAGCATTTCACCACTGAGTATGATATTAGCCGTGGACTTATATATGACCTTTATTATGATGGGGTGTGTTCCCTCTATATACAATTTGAAAGTTTTTATCATGAAAGGATGTTGAATCTTGTCAAATGCTTTTTCTGCATCCAATGAGATGATCATATGATTTTCATCCTCCATTTATTAATGTGGTATATCATATTGATTGATTTGCAGATACTGAATCACTCTTGTATTTCTGGAATAAATCCCACTTGATCATGGTAGAAGATCCTTTTAATGTATGTCTGAAACTGGTTTGCTGATATTCTGCTGATGATCTTAGCATCTATATTCATTGGGGATATTGGCCTTTAATTTTCTTTTTCCTTTCTTACGATGTCCTTGTCTGCTTTTGGTATCGGGCTAATGCTGGCCTTGTAAAATGAATTTGGAAGCATGTCCTCCTCTTCTATTTCTTTGGAAGAGTTTCAGAAGTATTGGTATTAATTCTTCTTTAAATGTTTGGTAGAATTCACCCATGAAACCGTCTGTCCTGAACTTTTGTTGGGAGGTTTTTAATTACTGATTCAGTCTCTTTACTAATCATCAGTCTGTTCAGACTTTCTATTTCTTTATTATTCAGTGTTGGTAGGTTGTTTCTGGAAATTTGTCCCTTTCTTTCAGAATGTCTAATTTGTTGGTATACAACTATCCATAGTAGTCTCTTAACATCTTCTGTATTTCTGCAGTATCAGTTATAACATCTTCTCTTTCATTACTGATTTTGAGTCCTCTCATTTTTGTTGGTGAGTCTAACTGAAGATCTGTTTCTTTCAAAAAAGCAGCTGTTTCATTGATATTTTCTATTGTCTTTTAAGACTCTCTCTCTTTTTTTCTGCTTTGATCTTTGTTATATTCTTCCTTCTACTAAATTTGGGCTTAATTTGTTCTTTATTTTTCTTGCTTCTAAAGGTAGGCATTTATCACTATGAACTTTCTTTTTAGAATTGTTTTGCTGCATCACAAAAGCTTTGGTATGTTGTACTGCCATTTTCATTTGTCTTAAGGTATTTAATTTTTTTTTTAATTTCTACTTTGACCCAGTGGCTATTCACTAATATGACTTTTAATCTCCACATATTTGTGAATTTTCCAGGTTTTTTCCTTATAATTGATTTCTAGTTTCATACTATTGTTTGAAAAGATGCTTGATATTATTTCAATTTTCTTAAATTTATTAGGACTGTTTTGTGTTCCAACATATGATCTACCCTGGAGAATATACCATGTGTGTTTGAGAAGACTGTGTTCTGTTGCTGTGGGATAAAAAGTTCTATAAATGTCTGTTAAGTCAATCTGGTCTAACATGTAATTTATGTCCAATGTTTCCTTATTAATATTCTGCCCGGATGATCTATCCATTGTTGAAAGTAGGGTACTGAATTCCCCTAATATTGTATTTCTATTTCTCCCTTGAGTTCTGTTGATTTTGCTTTATAGATTTAGATGCTCCTATGTTGAATGCATTAATATTTACAAATGTTATATGCCCTTGACCCTTTTATTATTGTATACTTACCTTCTTTGTCTCTTGTTACAGTCTTTGTCTTAAAGTCTATTTTGTCTGATGTAAGTATAACTACTTCTGCTTTCTTTTGGCTTCCATTTGCATGGAAACTCCTTTTCCATTCCTTCGAGTCTTCATGTGTCCTTAAAGCTGAAATGAATCTCTCAATGGCAGCATATACTTGGGGCTTGATTTTTTTTTTTTTAATCTATTTGGCCATGCTATGTTTTTTTTTGGAGAACAGTCCATTTACATTTAAAATAATTATTAATAGGTATGGACTTATTGCCATTCTCTGAATTGTTTTCTGGTTGTTTTATAATTCCTTTGTTCCTTTCTTCCTCTCTTGTTCTCTTTGTGATTTCATGATCTTCTGCAGTGGTACTTTTAGATTTCTTTATCTTTTGTATATTTACTATAAGTTTTTGTCTTACATAAAGATATAACAGTCTATTTTAAGCTCATAAAAACTTCCAACATACACAAAAGGTCTAAATTTAGAGTACCCTCCTCTCCCATTTATGTGTTTGATGTCTCATTTACTTTTTACACCATGTATACACTAACAAATTATTGTAGATATTTTTACTATTTTTGTCTTTATAAGTATATGTTATATATATATATATATATATATGTTATATATAAGTTATATATAAGTAAGTTACCCACCACCATTACAACATTATTCTAACTATATATTTGCCTTTAACAGTGAATTTTACACTTGGATGTCTTCCTGTTATTAATTAGTATCTTGTTGCTTTAGGTTGAAGAATTCCTTTTAACATTTCTTGTAAAGCCAGTCTAGTGGTGACAACTCCCTCAGATTTTGCTTGTCTGGAAAACTACTTCTCTCTCCTTTAATTCTGGAAGGATGACCTTACCAGGTAGAGTATTGTTGGTTGGTGGTTTTTTCCTTTTAGCATTTGAATATATCAATGCCACTAACTTCTGGCTGGCAATGTTTCTACTAAAAAAACCTGCCCAGTGTCTTATCAGGGGTTGCCTTATAAGAAACACTTTGTTTTCCTTCTGTTTCTTTTAAGACTCTCTTCTTGTCTTTAATGTTTGACAATTTAACTATAATGTAGCTCACTGTGAGTCTCTCTGGATTCCTCTTGTTTGGCATTCTCTGGGCTTCTTGCATCTGGATGTCTGCTTCTTTCCTCAGATTCAAGAAATTTTCATACACTATTTTTTCAAATAAGCTTTCTGTTCCCTTCTCTTGCTCTCTCCTCCACCTGGGATGCCTATAATATGTATACTGGTTGGCTTGCTGGTGTCCCATGAATCACTTAAGCTATCTTGTCCCTTTTTCATTTTGCTCCCCTGATTGAATTCCACTGCCCTGTCTTCAAGTTTCTTGACCCTTTGTTCTACTTCAGCCAGTCTACTGTTGAGCCTCTATACTGAATTTTTCAGTTCAGTTATTGTATTCTTCAGCTCCGTGATTCATGTTTGGTACTTTTATGTATTTTCTATTGCTTTGTTGAAATCCTCACTCTGTTCATACATTGCTCTCCTGATCTTGGTGAGCACCTTTACAACCATTATTTTCAACTCTCTATCAGATAAATCACTTATCTCCATATCTCATTAAAATGTGAATTTTTTTATCATGTTCTTTTATTTGGAAAATATTCCTGTTTCTTCACTTTCCATCACTCTCTGTGTGGTTTTCCATGCATTGGATAAAACAGCCACCTCACCAGTCTTGAGAGGTCTTGTGTAAGAGACAAAATGTATTAATCAGCCCAGCCCAAGCTCCTCGTTGTCTTTCACACTTCTGTAATTATCTAAGTGCCTTCTTTGTTCTGGTGCCCCCTAGCAGTTGAGGGTGTGCAAAGACCCATCAGTGTTCTATAATGGAAGATCACAGTTGGCACCTAGATGCAGTTAAATGGAAGCTGGAATCTCACATAGCAGCTGGAAAAGTAATGTAGTTGGGCCCCTTCCAGCAAGAAACTCAGAGGTGGGCATTTTTGCCTGTTGCTCTGCACATGGCCTAGGTGTACAGTTCTGGTGGGAAGGGGGGGGTACACCTCATGGCCATTAAGATCTGCTACAGACTTGTGGAATTCATGAATGCAAGCCCTGTTGGCTATCAGTGCCATGCAATCCAGGGGTCTGTGCCTTGGTTAGGAGCAACAAAAGTTGGTACACCAGGTATGCGTACAAATGTCTTCCAGGTGACTTGGAGAAGGGTAGAAGGAGGCAGGGAAAGTGTCCACAGCCTTCCCTGGTCTCCAGGGATAATCTCAGTCAGCCTCTAGATGCATGCTAAATTAGAAGCCTGACCCTCAGGGAGCAACTTTTAAAGTATGCAAACAGATCCTTTTCAGTGGAAGACTTTTTTTTTTTTGCCAGCTCACTCTGTGCTGAGCCCTGGAAGGATGGCTGGTTAAAAACTAATTCTTTGTTGGGGCGCCTGGGTGGTGCAGTCGTTAAGCGTCTGCCTTTGGCTCAGGGCGTGATCCCGGCATTCTGGGATCGAGCCCCACATCGGGCTCCTCCGCTGGGAGCCTGCTTCTTCCTCTCCCACTCCCCCTGCTTGTGTTCCCTCTCTCGCTGGCTGTCTCTGTTAAATAAATAAAATAAATAAATCTTAAAAAAAAAAAAAGAACTATTTCTTTGTTTGCTACAGTCCTATGGGATGTGTGAATGTAAGCCTCATTGGATATCAGAGCCAGGTGATCTGGGGACCTATCCCTCAGGCAGCAGCCACTAAAGCTATGTACAAGCTTTTAGCAGTGATTTGGAGTGGATTAGAGGGAGAAGGCACTGGAGGCACCTGTTGGCTTTCCCAGCCCCCAGGGAGGATGACAATTAGCCACTATATGTGTACTAAATCAGAAGCCTGACCTCCCCCCCCCCCAGACAGCAGCTTTTAATGTAAATATATCCTTTTCAGGGAAAGACTGGAAGATGAGCATGTTTTACCTGTTCCCTCTGCACTGAGCCTTAGGGAGACAGCCACTGTGAGCTCTCTAAAGCTCATCAAAAACTGTTTTATTATTTTCTATAGTCTTGTGGGTCTCAGGGACACAAACCCTGTTGGCTTTCAGAGCTAGGAGTTTGGAGAGTATACCCTTCAAGTGGAAGTACTATAAGTGGGGCACTAGATGAGGGTCCAAATCCTTCACTCCTCAAGGAGAAGCAGGGAGTTAGGAGTTCCCTCCTGATCGTATGTCACTATTCTTTGGGTAGAGAACAGAAAGAGTGTGTCTCAGACTTTCCAACCCATTTTGATGTGGGAATGTTCTTGTTTGACCAATGTGTAGGAGTTCCTCAGCTAGTTTCTGGATTTCTTTCAGAAAGAATTGCCCTGGCTGTCTCTTATATTGGATGCCAGCTAATGAAAATAGCGGGTCCAAGCCCTCTGAAAATAATAGAGATTCTTCCATGTATCTGAAACCATTCCGAATCTAAAATTACAATATTGTGACTCAACATTCTCACTTGGAACTCAAATGATTCTTCCTTAAACTGTCCTTGAGGATTTAAAATAAAAGCATGACAATGTATTTTGGAGATACTTTTTTTAATTCGGTTTTCCCAAGAGAAGTGCATTGACTTCAGCTTTCTCTTCCCTGCCCACCCCCCACCCCCTGCCATCAGTTAAGCCTGCTCTTCGGAAAGTACCCTCTCTCTTCTAGGAAAAACTGAATTTAAACAGTTGCTTTCAATCTTAATCATTAATAAGCCATTCGGTTCAGCTAATTCTGATTCAGAATAAATAATGAGCACTAGGATGGTTTCTGGATTAAAGAAATTGAATAACACCCAGAAAATGGAGCTATGGAAGAAATGTCTTATATAAATTCTGCTTTACATCTTTGCTGTTGATTGTATTAGAGGAAACGGAAAGGTATAAGCTCTCAAGTGCATAATTGTCCTTTTAGACAATAAAAGGCTTTCCTGACATTAATTCCACATGTTGAAAATGGCTTCTTTTTTCTTTCCTATAACTAGAAATCAGTCTTTACACAAGCATCAGGATCCACATCTTTTTCTAGAAACCACCTTTTCATGGCTATTTTTTAAATACAGAAACAAAAGTATGCACCTACACAGTGTTAACCAGTGGGCACCAACCTCCACTATCTCCACTGTCTTCATTATATTCAGAAGTTCACTTTGTCCATTTAGAAAAACAATGCTTACATTTTCTAGCAAAAAAATGCACATCCCAACAATATTAATGTTTTCACCATTTCTCCAGATTTAAAATAGCTCTTCTACCATAGATAAACTTCGTTAACTCACACACTGATAATTCAGAACTTTCAGTAACTCAGATATTTTATAAACTCCTCTGTTAGACAGTAAGTTACATTGAAATGGATTAAGAGCCAATGAGAATACGTAAAGAAAACTAGCTAAGCTTTATGTCTTAGAAACTCTTTCACAACTGAGAAAACCTCATTTCCTAGACTGTAAAGGGAAATATAAGGCTTCCATATCAGCAATTAAAAAGCTAAATAAAATGTAACTCCTGCAGGGAAACAGACGTGGAGGGATAGGGATACTATGGAGACTTCCATAGAAAAAAGGAATATAATTATCTTTCTCTGAGCCCATCAGTGAAAAACCTGTAGCCCAGAAGCCCCCACATTCCTCCTTTTCTTATCTCTACAATTTCAGAGACAGTTAAGATTAGAGCCTGGAATGGTATGCAATATTAGAGCACTAAAGTCTTACTTCTTCCTTGGGCCATTACTCAGCCTAAGACTTAAGTACCTTATCTGCCAAAAGGAAATAATAATTGTGGATCTATACTCTGGAAACTACAGAACACTTAGGAAAGAAATTGAGATGACACAGAAAGATGGAAAAACATTCCATGCTCATGGATCAGAAGAATAAACTTTGTTAAAATGTCTATGCTGCCCAGAGCAATCTACTTTCAACACCATCCCTATCTAAATACCAATGGCATTTTTCAAAGAACTGGAATAAACAATCTTAAAATTTGTAGAGGACCAGAAAAGACCTGGAATCACCAAGGAAATGTTGAAAAAGAAAAACAAAGTTGGGGGCATCACGTTGCCTGATTTCAAGCTATATTACAAAGCTGTGATCACAAAGACAGCATGGTACTGGCACAAAAACAGACACATAGACCAATGGAACAGAATAGAGAGCCCCAGATATGGACCCTCAACTCTATGGTCAACTAATCTTTGACAAAGCAGGAAAAAACATCCAGTGGAAAGAAGTCTCTTCAATAAATGGTGCTGGGAAAATTGAACAGCTATACACAGAAGACTGAAACTCAACCATTCTCTTACACCATACACAAAGATAAACTCTAAATGGATGAAAGACCTCGATGTGAGACAGGAATCCATCAAAATCCTAGAGGAGAACATAGGCAGTAACCTCTTCAACATCGGCCACAGCAACTTATTTTAAGACACGTCTCCAAAGGCAAGGGAAACAAAAGCAAAAATGAGCTTTTGGGACTTCATCAAGATAAAAAGCTCCTGCACAGCAAAGGAAACAGTCAACAAAACAAAGAGGCAACCCACGGAATGGGACAAGATATTTGCAAATGACACTACAGATAAAGGGCTGGTATCCAAGATCTACAAAGAACTTCTCAAACTCAACACCCAAAAAACAAATAATCAAGTCAAAAAATGGGCAGAAGATATGAACAGACACTTCTCCAAAGAAGACATATGAAGGGCTAACAGACACACGAAAAAATGTTCAATATCATTAGCCATCAGGGAAATTCAAATGAAAACCAATTAAGATACCACCTTACACCAGTCAGAATGGCAAAAATTGACAAGGCAGGAAACAACAAATGTTGGAGAGGGTGTGGAGAAAGGGGAACCCTCTTACACTGTTGGTGGGAATGCAAGTTGGTACAGCCACTTTGGAAAACAGTATGGAGGTTCCCCAAAAAGTTAAAAATAGAGCTAACCTATGACCCAGCAACTGCACTATGGGTATTTACCCCAAAGATACAGATGTAGAGAAAAGAAGGGGCGAATGCACCCCAATGTTCATAGCAGCAATGTCCGCAATAGCCAAACTGTGGAAGGAGCTGAGATGCCCTTCAACAGATGAATGGATAAAGATGTGGTCCATATATACAATGGAATATTACTCAGCAATCAAAAAGGATGAATACCTACCATTTGCATCAACATGGATGGAACTGGAGGGGATTTTGCTAAGTGAAATAAGTCAAGCAGAGAAAGACAATTATCATATGGTTTCACTCAATGTGGAACATAAGGAATAGCATGGAGGACATTAGGAGAAGGAACGGAAAAATGCGGGGGGGGGGGGGGGACGAACTATGAGAGACCATGGACTATGGGAAACAAACTGAGGGTTTCAGAGGGGAGGCAGTTGGGGGGATGGGTTAGCCCAATGATGGGTATTAAGGAGGACACGTATTGCATGGAACACTGGGTGTTCTATACAAACAATGAATCATAGAACACTACCTCAAAAACTAATGACGTACTGTATGGTGACTAACATAATAAAATTAAAAAAAAAAAAGAAGAGGTATGTTGCCCAGACATATTCAGATTGAAAATATAATTATAATAATAATAATAATAATAATAATAATAATAATAATAACTTTAAGGATTAAAATAGTACATGTAGCCTAAACATAGCACCTGGTATATAAATTCTCTGAGTTTCTCCATTCTGTACTCCCTTCCCTCACTCAAGTTCTCCTCTTCCTGTGTTACCATCACTTGTTGCATTGCTATCACTCTTCTTGGTTGCAACTACCACTCAAGAAGCTTCTTTAGAATCTACATAGCAGTAGGGTCTTATTGCTGTTACTATTTTGCTAACTGGATCTGACATATAAAGCCCATGAAAAAGGATTTAAGTCTAGGAGGAAAGTCCAAATATAGGTTTCCTGGAAATTGCAGAAAACTTCTTGCATCTCATTGCCAGTCTGGGTCAATGCCTATATTTCTAAACAATTGCTGTGGCCAGGGTAAATTATTGATTGGCTCAAGTCCAAATCACACAGTACACTTGGAGAAATCGAAGATGCTCTACCAAACCATATGGACAAAATAAGGGAAGGAGTAGGTCCCCCAAATGACTATTGCCAAAAGTAGGATGAATGAATGCAGAGAAAATACATCCTCTCATATACCTCCTTATACTCACTTCTCTTTAGTGGCTACATAATGCTTTTCATTGAAGTTTTCCCAAATTCTGTAATATAAGTATTTACATATATGATTCAAAGTGTCTATTGCCTGGATATTCTGAAGTCTTTTAGTCTTTGGGGAACTCACTGCTTTCATAATTAAATTAAAAGGATTAGTCCTCATCTTATGTCCTGGAGGAAGCCCAAAACTCTCCCAGAATATTTCACATTTTCTCATGGTTAGATGGAGTCTCTTCATCACCTTTCACTTACCCTACCTTCTCATTTCCTGCAGCTGCTATCCTGTCTTCTGTCTCCTCTCTTACTCCTCAAAATAGGATTAAAATAAATTAGGATTACAAAATAGGACGTGTAAATTTTATTAAAAATTTTAGGTAAAATAGAAAAGGATCACAGAAAAGCGTGGATCAGGAAATAATTTTAAACTGCATTTGAGAATTACTGTCCTTAGAATTTGCTTAATCACATGCCGAAGTTTAATTTTAGTTGATTACTTTCCCCTGCCCCCCAAACATTAATCTTCTGCCAGGCTGCCTCTTCTTCTCTCTCTCTCCTCCACATTTTAGGACTCACAAAATCCTACCTCGCCAACCAACAGGGAAAATTTTAAATATTTTCTTCCACTCTATTAAGAGAGATTTAGTTCCATATCCTCATTCAAGGGAGTATGTCGTTCATTCATTTGATGCTATAAATCTGTGTAATGGCAAAATTTTCAATATTTGATTTCCTTATGCTGAATTTAATTTCTTAAGTTTAACACTGAAAGAAAAGCAGGAAATGAAGATATACTAAAACACATTTTATTGGCGTTTTTGCAATTTCAAATTTTAAAATGAAAAGAATGATACAAAATACCTGGTAGGCAGTCCCATAATTCTGCAGCCCCAGAAGGTGTTAGTGGGTTTCTTCTATTGTTTTTATACATAAATTGTGTTTGACAGTAAGGACTAACTCACCATCTCAAAGCTTTCTCATCTTAACATGTTAGTGTCCATCCTTTAGCAATTCTGTCTTCATTAATCTCATAGCCATCGTTCCATTCCTGTTCTTCTGAGCCACCAAATATCATCATGTACATGAAAGTTAAAATATTCTCTAAAAGGATATGTAGTCCAGTGTTCTGCTTCCACACACAAAAGCTGTTGAGTGTAACACAGTTTCACCATTTACATATACAGTAACTAAGATTCAGAAGCACAATGGGCTTACAGTAAGTTACCAGGGAAAGACAAGGACTTCATCTCCTGATTCTTTGCACCACGCTTTCACTTCAACTCAGTAGATCCCAGCAGCATGCCAATAGATGCAAGCTACATGTTGATGTCACTGCTTCCCTCACAGGTTTTGGTAATCCTTCATTATTTGTGAATGTATTTCTACCTAGTACTTTCCTCTCCACTGTACTTTGCGAAAATCACAGGCTCTTTTGTTTCTGCACCCTTAGGCTAGGCTAAGGCTGGTATCATGAACTCTAAAATAAATTTCAAGCCACTTTCCTGGTATCTTTTTTAAAAGCTATAAGCCAGTAAGAAAAGAGTTGATGCCTGGTCCAGAGTAAGCTTGAGTGGCTATTTACCAAAAAGTCCATATGGTGCTGATCAACATACTGCTTCATATTTAAGGTTCTTTCAACAGTCCAGCAAATGCATTTTTTCATTTTGGATCTTTGTGTGTCATAGTTCTTGTAGTTACCTAATTTTATCCTTCTTATACTTTTAAGTAAAAAACAAACAAACAAAATAAACAAACAACAACAACAAAAACCCCAGAGGTTCTGGGATGTACTAGGTGCTAAGCAGTAACGTACATAGTAAGAAAGCAAACTGCATAATTAGATGCCCCTTCTGTGGACAGCACAGTGGCTAAACCAACTAACTTTCTAATGAAGCTGCCTAAGTTCAAATACCAGTTCTATTACCTACTAACTTTTACACTACCCAGGGAACTCAATTATCTAATCTTTTAAATTTGGAATAATGGTACCTGCCTCAAATGCGTGTTATAAGAATTAAATGAGTTCATATATCAGAAGATTTTAGGAAAATGCCTTGGATATAGTAAGTCATTGCTAAATGCTTATCACCATTAATTCTTATTAACTGGGTTGAAAGAACCACATAGGTTCAATACTATTTTTAAAAGTCTGAAAGCATTTATTTTATAAAACACAAAATTCTATTTTCTAGGAAAAAAAAAAGTTTGTTTCCCCTCTACTTTTTTTCAAGCTTAATTCATTTCACAACTATAATATTGAGCACCTAATTGTTCATGCACTAGAAGATGTATCAGAGATATGGTGCTAGGGGCGCCTGGGTGGCACAGCGGTTAAGCGTCTGCCTTCGGCTCAGGGCGTGATCCCGGCGTTATGGGATCGAGCCCCACATCAGGCTCCTCCGCTATGAGCCTGCTTCTTCCTCTCCCACTCCCCCTGCTTGTGTTCCCTCTCTCGCTGGCTGTCTCTATCTCTGTCGAATAAATAAATAAAATCTTTAAAAAAAAAAAGAGAGAGAGAGATGGTGCTAAACAACAGAAAGGCTCTTTCTAGAGGAAAAGAGATTATAAACACACAAAATATTAAATGATCAAAATAATATCAAAAGGTAATAGAGCTATGCAGAATATAAAATGGGATGGTTTAATAGGTGGGTATAGAGGCAGGATCATGGTGGGAAAGTGACACATTAGAAGCAAGATGAAAGCTGAGATCTGAGTAAGAAGACTGTTCCGCAAAGACTAGGTTGTACACATTGCAGCAAAGGGAAGAGCTCGTGTAGAGGAGCAGAAAGAAGGCCAGTGTGGCTGGAGTGTGTCAAATCAAAGAATGGGAGATAATATCAGAGACACAGTCAAGAGGAAGATTATATAGAGCCTTATAGACCCTGGTGAAACTTAGATTTCATCCTAAATAAGATGAGAAGCCTTTGGAAGGTTAGAGGAAGTATGTGAACTGATCTATAATTCTAAACAATCCCTTGGCAACCAGGAAGACAATGGACCATAGAGGAGAAAGAGAAGGGAATGCTAAGAGGTAATTGCAGTCAGATGACAGGCAATGGTCACAGTGGGGATGGGCAGATTCTGGATGTATTTGAGAGGTAACACTGGCATACTTGGAATGGACATAAGGGTGGGGATGACAGAGAGATGGGGATCCAGAAGGACTCTTGGGTTTCTGGCTTAAGACACCATATTGGGGGTGCCTGGGTGGCTCAGTCGTTAAGCATCTGCCTTCAGTTCAGGGCGTGATCCCAGAGCCTGGGATCGAGCCCCACATCAGGCTCCTCCACTGGGAGCCTGCTTCTTCCTCTCCCACTCCCCCTGCTTGTGTTCCCTCTCTTGCAGGCTGTCTCTCTCTCCAATAAATAAATAAAATCTTAAAAAAAAAAAAAAAGACACCATATTGGTGCTGATTTATTGATCTCAGAAAACTTAGGTATAAATTTGGAGGAAAAAAACAAGTGTTATTTTTATGGTACTTTTATTTTGACCAAATGCACTGAATAAGAAATATTTGTATTTTTCTAACCTGCAAATACACTTAAGAACTCCTATTTTAGTCTTCCGAAATTGTAGCATTGATGAAGCTAATTCTAACTGACCAAAGTGACAAATTCACCTTCCCTTTATTATTTGAGTCCTGTGTTCCATTTGCATATATATAACTAAAATTCAAAGAATGTCTGTAATCAATTTTTCCCTATAGCTTTCTGCGGAAAGTTTTAGAAAGCATGAACTCAAGAGAAACTAAGAACCATAACTGCTTCACTTACATTATATATATCAAGCCCACAGTACAACTTAAAGCTACATGAAATAAATGAATTTAACTCTCCTGATGATGGTAGCAGCAAAAACACATACCACAAAGAAAGCTAATAAAGTCTAGGACAGCTTATGTGCAATGTTTTATACCATGTCTTAAACATTAAATAGTTCTCACTCCAAATGAGTCATTTTTCTTCTATTTCAAGTCTTCACAGAGAGTACAATCAGTTCTGCTATTGTTTGGAAAACAGGAATTTGTTCTGATGCATTAGATACAGTAGGGACAATTTGAGGACAATGCATATTTAATGTTTCCTTATGCACCATTTCACGTGAGCAACACTAGATAATGAAGAAAACTACATTCAACTGATCCAATTGTGCAGGAATACACAAAACACACACCCGCCTCCCACATCTGCCAGCTACCTTAGTTCACTGGTCTGGGTTATGAGCCACACCCATCCACATCTGGTATTAGAACCTCCCATTTAATTTCAGATAATCTTCCTCCCACCATTTCACAATAAGTCACAAGCTGCAACACTTTTTTAACATTTTTTTATTCAAATTCAATTAACATATAATGTAGTATTGGCTTCAGAGGTACAGGCCTGTGATTCATCAGTCTTATATAACACCTAGTGCTCATTACATCAGATTTCCTCCTTAATGTCCATCACCCAGTTACCCCATCCCTTCATCCACCTCCCCTCCAGCAATCCTCAGTTTGTTTCCTAAGAGTCTCTTACAGTTTTGTCTTGTTTTATTTTTTCCTCTCTTCCCCTATGATCCTTTGTTTTGTTTCTTAAATTCCACACATCAGTAAGGTTATATATTTCTCTGACTGACTTATTTCACTTAGCAAAATACCCTCTAGTTCCATCCACATCATTGTAAATGGCAAGATTTCATTTTTTGATAGCTGTGTAATATTCCACTATATGTGCGTAGATGTGTGTATGTGTATATATATATATATATATATATATATATATATACACATACACACACACACACACACACACACACACACACACACACACATCTTCTTTATCCATTCATCTGTCAATGGACATCTGGGCTCTTTCCATAGTTTGGCTATCGTGAACATTGCTGCTATAAACATTGGGGTGCAGGTGCCCTTCGGATCACTACATTTGTATCTTTGGGGTAAATACCCTGTAGTGCAATTGCTGGGTCATAGGGTAGCTCTATTTTCAACTTTTTGAGGAACCTCCATACTGTTGTCCAGAGTGGCTGCACCAGCTTGCATTAGCACCAGCGGGCTAAGAGGGTTCCCCTTTCTCCACATCCTCGCCAACAACTGTCATTTCCTGACTTGTTCATTTTAGCCATTCTGACTGGTGTGAGGTGGTATCTCATTGCGGTTTTGATTTTTATTTCCCTGATGCTGAGTGATATGGAGCATTTTTTCATGTCTGTTGGCCATTTGGAGGTCTTCTTTGGAGAAATGTCTGTTCATGTCTTCTGCCCATTTCTTGATTGGATTATTTGTTCTTTGGGTATTGAGTTTGATTAAGTTCTTTATAAATCTTGGATACTAGCCCTTTATCTATAGTGTCATTTGCAAATACCTTCTCCCATTCTCTTGGTTGTCTTCTAATTTTGTCAACTGTTCCTTTGCTGTGCAAAAGCTTTTTTATCCACAACCCTTCTAACACCCACATGCAAACTTCAAGTTTGTTTCAAGGTAAAGTACCATATTTACTGTACTATCTACATATTTTCTAACCATTTAATGTATGTAAAACAGTGCTACCATTTTTACTAGGTTTCTATCTTTTTTAATGTGTGCCACTTACAAAGTTTTTGCACATAAGTGCTTTATTCCATAAACCCTGGATCACATATAACAGAACCAATATCTAAAATGTAAATTTGTCTTTTGGGGTTAAGCTTCTAAAACTAAACAAACATCATCAAAGTGATTAGATAAGTTTAATTATAGTTTCTCTGAATCATGAAATGTGATTTAACACAATGCTTAGAATGAGAAGGTATTGCAAGTTTAAGAAAATCACATTCTGATTGGATATTAGGTATCAGGTACTATTTCAGTCACAGTATGGTCATATCTTATTTGAGTGTTTAATTTTTGCACTGTAATTATCATTTTCTAATATCTCATAGAATAGAAAAGAAGTAACTAAAGAAAAGTTCTTTCAGTTTTAAAAGAGTCAATTTTGTGAAATGCTTATGTGGGGGGGGGGGTGCGTGTGTGTCTGTACTGGGGATTAAGTTTTAAGTGCAACGTAAATCTATCCTGAAAGAAAAGTGTTAATGTAAATGTTGAATACTTACAGTGAAAGTTAAAGGGTGGGAAGTGGGGGGTTGGTGAGAAATTTTACTCTTTTCACTCCTAAGGAAGCTAAAAAATCACTGCTTGGGAAAAAAAGTTTAATAGTAGAATAGGAAAGTCTTAATGTTCATTCAAATACTATAAAGTTCTCATAAGCCAGACATACAACTATGGCACATTTTATGAAAATGAAAGTAAAAGAGAAGAAAATATTAATATCAAGAGTCTTGAACACTATTTCATTCTGAAGCCCTGGAGATTTAGCAGGTATCCCTTCAAGCTATACTAACTAGCTGAGTGTGTGGGTGTGTACCAGAGACTCCTGTCCACTAGGGGCTAGACTTTCACCAATAAACTGTTTTTAACTGTAGCACTTTTAAATAAAGTCCTATTTAGCAAGCATACAGATAAAAAGATTTTTTGTTAATCCTGAAACGTATTTCTGATCATAAGAGATTATTTTTAAATAAGTATCTTAGAGTCAGCTTAATAGTTTCAAACAAACTGACTCAAAGATGTATATTTTCAAATTAAATGCTACTTCAGGAGTTTATACTGTAAGTTTCATCACTGAAACATTTGCTGTTTTCCCTCTTTTTCACCTCCCAACTTTACGAGGGCTTAAGACTTTATCATGCATTAATCACGCGTAATTAACTTCAAGCAATCGAGTCTTCCTCGTATGTCATTGTTAAATAAAAGTATTAGAAGAAAACAAGATTATAGGGTTTTTAAAAAATGTTTGGAATTCCCCCATTTATCAAACATTTGTTCAGTTATTCCTGGATAGTGGGTTTTAGGAACAACGTATGTTTTTGTTTCCTTATTTGTCTACTTGTCCAGTCTTCTATAACAAGAGGTAGACTTTTATAATCACAAAGAAAGAGTAATTTTTAAATTGAAGATTCATTTATTGAACTCCCAAGGATCCTGCTCTAGCCATACAAAGATGAGGAAGACAAGAACTCTATCTCAAACTAGTCAGACTCATTAGAGAGACTGGTAAATAAACAAGGCCCTCCCAAGACAATGACCTTCCCCCTATTTAAAAAAAAAGGGGGGGGATATAAAAGCCACAATACAGTATAATGCAAGGTATGTACCAGTTAAGATCCATGGGTATGGACGCAGAGGGAGCATGGTCTAAGTATTGGCTCTGCTGTGTGATTCTCATTACATTTTTCAGCTACCATGCTTCAACCTGTTTCTCTTTACTAGTGTCTGGTACATACTAAGTGTTCAAGAAATACTGTTTTTAAAATAGAGCACTAGGAAAGGATAGAGCAGGGCATTGAGAATGAACACACCTACCGACTGACATATGACAGACAAAAGAGGTAGTGCCTCAGTGCACCAAGAGTTCCCTACTTTGGATGTCTACTGCACTAGAATTTTAGGGTTACAAGGAGATAGATGATCAGATAGATAGATCTGTAAGAAGCATTACTGCTTAGTAGCCTAGAGTCTATTTTGAAGCTCTAAAACCAGTAAGGTCACAGAACTCTCTCAGGAGGAATGAGTTGGCCAAGTTGTGCCCAAGAAAGTTCTCACAAGAAGGCATTATGAAATGTCCTATTCCTCAGAACTTAACTGTAAAATGTTCCCAGCAGAGTCCAATGGGAGGTTTATGGGAATAAAGGATAGAATTAGGTCTTGTATATTTTTAAAGGGTCATTCAAAAAGGCAAAGCCTGAATTTTTTACAGATGGCAGAATAAGGACTGATGCAGGTGGCCAAAACTGACCTTTTATATTTTCCAAAAGCAAATGTTTACCGAAAGAGGACTTTACTATATTACCAATGGGGGGCGGGGAGTCCTGGATGCTTACATTGGACAACTCAGTACACATTCACTGCCAAATACATTTATAAAAATCAATAATAATATTTTCCATGGTACCTGTTTTCAACCTTCCTGCAAAATTTTGCCCTGTGTTTGCTTTTTCTCAAACACAAATACGTTTCTGAGGAAAAACAACATTTCACATGAGAATAGGCTTGTGAAAGCACATGCATTTTAGGAACCTTACTGCTAGCTCCAAGTCTCTACTTAAACAATGACACACAGGCCAGGGTGAAGATAGCTGATTTTGCCAGGTGTTCTAGATAATGAATACAGAACTGATTTTAAGTTCTTCCAGAATGAAACTCCTTTTAAACTTCTTTTAAAACACACTTTCCTTCTCAAAGAGGGAAAGAGGTTTCAGAACTTTCTATGCTCTTTTGGATGTTAAATAACTTAAAAAACAAAATTTTGATGAATTCAATGGAAAAATTAGAAATATTAAAATTCATGAAACATGGATGGGAAAAATTAAAGGTGGTTTATCAACAATATATATTGGGTTTGATGAGTTCAAAAAGTTTGGGGGGTAGGGTGCTCCCATCAGCAGCACATATACTAAAACTGGGACGATATAAAGAAGATTAGCATGGTCCCTGAGCAAGGATGACAAGCAAACTGGAACAGCATTCCATATTTTAAATAGTTTTTTTTTAATATATGTAATAAAAAATGGATTTAAGAATGCCACTGGCACCCTACATGAGAAGATTCTTGTTTGTTTGTTTGTTTTCCTGGAAATGAATGGAATATCCATTCTGAAATGCAATTAGGGAAGTGTCTAGAAACACATGTAATAAAGATGGTTATGTAATGCTACATGGAGAAAAGAGGAGTTTAGAGGGATAGTTTGAACTGTGACTTCAAATTATGAGTAGGCTTAATCACCCCCACAATAGCCATAGTTTGGAACTTTCTTCTTACTTATTCAGTGGGTTTTAAGTACTCCTTTAACATGTAGATTTTTAACATTTTGTTCCACATCTTGTCTCCAGAAAAATCAGAAACACCCTTATTTTTCTTTCTCAGAATTAAAGACAGTTGATATTCAGACAACACTTAAAAATACGTTGTATATCAGAACGACTTTGATACTTAATCTAAGTTCCCCAAATGGCCACTTTCTGTTAAGAACTGCAGAAGTCTATCCTATTTTAAAACAATAAAAATAAATGGGTAGCTTGAAGTGTAAAATAGACCCCCACTTGTGAGAAAGGTTTGCAGATTCTTATACAGTTAAATACACCTCTCCCCTTTGACCTAGCAATTCCACCCCTCAAGATTAAAAAAAAAAAAGAGAGAGAGAGAGAGAGAGAGAGAACATATATCCACAAAAATATTTGCACAAGAATGCTCCTAAAAGCTTTATTCATTAGTGGCAAAAACTGGAAACTCAAATTTCATCAAGAGGAAAATGGACAAATTTTAGCACATTCGATAAAAAAAATATTGGTAGGCACAACAACATGAATAAGTCTAACAGACAATATGCGAGCAAAAGAATCTGAATTCAAGAGTAAACAATTCATTTATATGAAAGTTAGTATTAGGCAAAATGAATTCAACAGTTTTAAAAATCAAAAAAGTGGCTGCCTCTGAATGAGGGAGAGGAATAACCGGGAAAAGGACATGGAGATATTTGCTGGAATGATGGCAATGTAGGTTACATGGCTGGCTACATGCATTTGTCAAAAGTCACCAAATTGTACACTTAAAAATGTGTACATGTCACTATATAGTAATTCTATCTCAAAAAAGAATATATATATTTTTGAAGAGTTTTTTAATATATATTGTGTAAATAAAAGAAGTGTGGCTTCGTTTCTGTGTCTTCCTATATCGTGGTTCATGAACTTAAGTGGCTCTAACAACACAATGAACATATTTAATTCTGCAACTGTGCATCGTTTTTCTAACTGGTCTATTTTCCAGAAGGCAAGAGCTTGTCTTTTTTTTTTTTTTTTTATTTAAATTGTTTGTAATACAGCACATAAATTGCCATTAAACATGGCAATGCAATGAGAACCTCTAGAAGGAACAGGTGGGACCATTTCCCTTTTTTTTCTTATGACTTTGAGAATAAATCTCCCCCAAATGACACCTTTCTCCTTCAAACATTTCAGTTGTATATTTTATAACTTTTACATATGTCATTTTTACATGACAGTCACAGCTCCCACCTGGAGTTTTGCAACACTGTCCGCATGTTACCTTTTTTTTTTTTAAGAATATGCATGTTTTATTCTGAATAATTTTGCATAATAAAAATGAAAGTACAAAATAATTAACACAAAATATTTTAACAAGCTGAAATAAATCATGAAAGAAAAAAAGCAAAAGTGTAATCCATGCAGAGTCTCCAAAAGTCTTAATAGCCTTCCAGTTTCACTAATAGGAAGACTTAAAGGTCAAAATCTAAGAGTCTAAACCAAGAGTCTAAAATAATCCAGTATACACTACCTGGGCAATCAATATTGATGTTGAGAGTAGCTTGATTCAACAAGTTAAAAAAATATATATGAATGGTTAAATAGTTACAGAGATTATAACTAACAAGCTAAGAAAAACTTCAAGAATCCTGAGATCCTTATTAGACATTTCAAAAAAGACTGAACTCTTTCACTGCCTTGTATATTCATTCATTCATTCATTCATTCACTCACTCACTCACTTGTTCATTCTATCAGTAAGTATTTATTAGGCATCCACTAAGTACTAGAACGTTTAAGAACTTGGAATATGTAAAAACAAAAAGACAAAAACCTCAACTTTTCAATGAGATAGAATGTCTGATAGTGAAACAGGAAGAAAAGTAAGGCAGGGAAAAGGGATAAGAAATTAAGGGAAGGGGGCTGAAATTTTTAGTAAGGTAGCCAGGAAAATCCTTACTAAAAAGGCAGTCTTGAGAAAGGACATAAAAAAAAGAGAACTAGATATGCCAATATATGGGAAAGAGCATCCTACACAGCAGGAACAGCAATGCAAAGGCCCTGAAACGGGACAGCACCTAGGAAGTTTAAGAAGTTAAAGGCAACTCTCAAGCCTGGAACAAAAAGAACTACAGAAAAGGGGGAGAAGTAAGATCAAAGCAGCACTGTAAGCTTGATCACACCTTTTAGACTATTGTAAAGACTGGCTTTTACCACATGTGATGGGGCCACTATAGGTTGAAAGCAGAGGGGTGACATGCTCTGACTTTCATTTTAAGGAGATTATTCTGGCTGGTCTTTCAAAAATAGAATGGGAGGTCAAGGATGAAAACAGGAAAGCCCTTTAGGAAGCTACTGCAATAATTCAGATGAGAATGAGAGTCAACAGTAACTTGGAACAGGGTGGAAGCAGTGCAGAGCAGACAGAAACGATCAAGTTTTATATATATTTTGAAGGCTGAGCTAATAAGATTTACTGGCAGATCAAATATGGAATGTGAAACAAGGAGTCAAAGACACCTATAAGGTTTTTGGAATAGGCAACTGAAAGAACACTGATCTTCCAATTTGGGTAAAGTCCTTGTCATTATTAATGGAATTATACCCACCTGCAAAGAGGCAAGTACAGTAAGGAAAAACCTGCTGGTGAAAATAAACAAAACTTTCCCAATATGGTAGGTAACCTCTGAAATTCTTTCACAGAAGCAGTATTGCCTAGCTTGAGGCTTTGAATCTAATTAAATGCAAACTCCACATTTTCTTACTAATCTTTGCTGATAGGTGACTTTGATAGTACAAAAGAATGATATCACTGTATAAAGGAGGATAAGTTATTTTAAAAAATAGTATTTAACTGGAATGTAAGGATTTTAATAGGTCTATTTCAGAGCTAGGTCTAAGCATAGGCAATGATCTGAAACATAAAATACAGTAATCTCCACACAATTAAATTTTGTTAAATGTATCACTAATTTGTAGTGTTCGTTATTCAATGAAGTTGATATGGCGATCAAGTGCAAGCTCTGAGTCAGAAAGAACTAGGCTGAAACTCAAAGTCCACTGCTTCAGGTTATAGGGATTGGACACACTCTTTTACTTCTCTAACTCTGTTTCTTCACATCAAAACTATATATACAAATACTCTTATCTGACACCTTTGAGGTACCTAATAATAACTGATTATTATCCACTGAATCAAATTTTCTAATTTGATTCTGCAATATTTGAATTATTTAAACATGAGACATAATTTTTAAAAGATTTTTTTAAATTTACTTATTTATTTATTTGAGAGAGAGGACATGAGGGGGGTAAAGGGAGAGGGAGAAGCAGACTCCCCACTGAGCAGGGAGCTCAATCCCAGGACCCTGAGATCATGACCAGAGCCTAAGGCAGAGGCCTAACCGACTGAGCCACCCAGGTGCCCTGTGACATAATTTTAAAAGGACAAATAATATATATCGTTGAAAAAAAAGTTATTTTGATTATTTATTTACATGAGTGATATTCAGAAGATCTGAATTTAGTTTCAGGAACATTTTTTCTTTAGCACGTAACTTTTGCTTACTACCAGTGGTGAAAACTAACCTGCGGCAGTAGGTTCACTAAGTATCACCTTAGTCATCTCTTCTCTTGCCTTCTCTACCATAAAGGCTTCTGTTGCAACTAAAAGTAAAATGTTACACATTTCTAACCAATAAAATGTGGGGAAGTCTCCTAAACAAGGCTGTCTCAGCTGATACGCTTCTCTCTCTTTTCCTTTATATAGCTCTTTCCCCTTTACCCCTTCCTAAAATATGGATACAATACCTTCAGGTCTAACAGCCATCTTGGTTTTATTAGGCAGTAACTATGAGAACAAAATGCAACACCTAAGCACTGCAGAACACAGAGATGGATATAATATGTATCCCGGAAAAGATCATTGAAACTCTGTACCAATTGTGAACTGTCAACCCCCGGCCATCATCTCAGTTCCTGAGAAAAATTAAAACATATTTAAGCCACTGTAGTCATAAACTGCTTCTGTTCACAGCCAAATACAGTCCTGATACACCAGTTTTCTTTATACTAGGTAAGAAATATCTATCCACTTTGTTCCTTACATTTCATCTTGTCATTTTTTTGTAATAAGGTATACTTTTTTTACTATCCCGTTTTCCTTGTTTAAATCAGGTAAGCTATTCAGAAAAAAAAAAAATCTGATAATATACCCATGTGTTTCTCACATATTTTTTTTATTCAACTTTGTGCAATATATACATCCAACCACTACTTCCATAAGAAACAGGATTTTTTTAACCAAATTAACATAATTTATAAATTTTCATGTTTTTTATAACATAACTTATAAAATTTTCATGTTTTTTAAAAAGCTAATATCATCTCTCAGAGAATTAATAAATATTCCCTAAGGATAGAAAACAGTTTTTCTCCATTTAAAAAGGGGTTTTTTTTTAGTCTGTTTATCATAGAAGGAAATAAACGTAAAATACATTTTCAACCTAGAGTTGTTACTTATTTTTCTAAAGGTATAAATTTGATGTTAATTGTAGCATTGGGGCATACTGGAATGGCTTCCTAAGCAAATCAAGCCTATGTCCCAAACAGCCACACTTATTGCTCGCTCGTTCTTTTCATCCCTGTTTCCTTCCTCCCTTCTAATCTTTTCTTTTCACCTGAAACATGACAACTGCAAGAGAGAATAAGAGAGAAGATGAAAAATGACCTTAATGTGCCAACATTACATAAGGTCAGCAACCTCTAGGTCTCATTTGCAGTAATTTATCTAAAGATAAATGCTACATAGGAAATACATTTTATCATGATAATATTAATGATGGAAGAGTAATATGGGCTAAGAGGCACTTTTCTCAAAAGTGAATACTTCAGGTAAAAATCTTTAGATACTAAATTATTTACACACCCCTTTATTTTATAGATGGCCAACGATGGTGGAAACAGTTTATACAGTAACGAACTTCTAGAAAAGAACATTTCTAACAGAAACATCCACAGGTAGCTGTAATGCTCATCATATTTATTTGTTCTCTTGACTTGCTATAATCCTCTCAGGCCAAACGTTCAACTGTTAAGATCATTAAAGTTCATTACAAGAACTCAGAAGACATACATCATTCACTGGGATATGACTACGTACCACAGCAAATATGTTGCTTTCTGACAAAACAGTACTATTTGGCAGGTTTCTATACAGTTGAAATGAATGGGAATGTGTGTGTGTGTGTGTGTGTGTGTGTGTGTGTTAAGAGAAAAAGAGAGAGCTAAAATAAAAATCTGAGGTAAATAAAATGCTTCAAAAACTCATCTAAAAAACTGAGGAAGAGGGAACACTTCCAAACTCATCTTATGAGACTAGCATTACCCTGATACCAAAGCCGGACAAAGACACCACAAGAAAGAGAAAACACAGGCAAATATCCCTGATGAGCATATATAAAATCCACAACAAAATACTAGCACCAAGTATATTATAAAAGGATCAGACATGATGACTAAGTGGGGTTTATCCTAGGGAGGCAAGGAGAGTTCAACATACAAAAGTCAATGAATGTGATATACCACATTAACAGTAGAAAGGACAAATATCACATGATCATCCCAATTAATGCAGAAAAGGCATCTGGCAAAATTCAACATCTTTTCATGATTAAAAAAAAACAAAAACAAAAAAACTCTCAACAAACTAGTTATAGAAGGAATGTACTTCTACATAATAAAGACCATTAGGACAAACCCATTGTTAAAATCAATCTCAATGGTGGAAAAATTGGAAGCTTGTCCTCAAAGATACCCACTATCACCACTTCTAACAGTACTGGATGCCCAAACCAATTAGTCAAGAACAGAAATACCAGGCATATTAATGATAAAGGGAAAAGTAAAATTTTCCATTTTCTGATGATATAATCTCATATATAGAAAACTCTAAAGGCTCCATTAAAAACTGTTAGAACTAATCAACAAATTCAGTAAAACTGCAGGATAAAAAAAAAAAAAAAAAAAAGCAACACACAATAATCAGTTGCATTTCTATACCCCAAGACAGACTCTCTGAAAAGGAAATTAGAAAACCAATCCCATTTATAAGAGCACCGAAAAGAAAAACTACCTAGACATAAACTTAACAAAATAGATAAAAGAGTTATACAAAAAACCTATAAAACACTGATGAAAGAAATTAAAGCAGAGATGGATAAACGGAAAGATATCTCATGTTCATGGATCAGAAAACTTAATATTGTTAAAATGTCCTTATACCCTGGGGCGCCTGGGTGGCTCAGTCGTTAGCGTCTGCCTTCGGCTCAGGGCGTGATCCCGACGTTCTGGGATCGAGCCCCACATCAGGCTCCTCTGCTGGAAGCCTGCTTCTTCCTCTCCCACTCCCCCTGCTTGTGTTGCCTCTCTCACTGGCTGTCTCTCTCTGTCAAATAAATAAATAAAATCTTTAAAAAAAAAAATGTCCTTATACCCTATGTGATAAACATATCCAATTCAATCCCTATCAAAATCCCAACGGCATTTTTTACAGAAATATAAAAACAATTCTAAAATTCATATGGAACCACAAAAGACCACAAATACTAAATCAATCCTCGCAAAGAAGAACAAAGCTGAAAGTATCACACTTCCTGATTTCAAAATATATTACAAAACTAGAGTAACTGAAACAGTATATACGGTCTTGTTAAAGAAAGACATACAAAACAACAAAACAGAATTGAGAAACCAGAAATAAATCCACACACATTTGGTCATCTGACCTTCAACAAGATTGCCAAGTAACACAGTGGGAAAGGATATCCTCTTCAACAATGGTGGTGGGAAAACTAAATACATACTATATGTAAAAGAATGAAATTGAACCCTAATCTCTTACACCATACACAAAACCCAACTCAAGATGGAGTAAGACTTCAGCATTAAGACCTGAAACTATAAACTCCTAGAAGAAAACATACAGCTACAGCTTCATGACATTAACCTTGGCAATGATTTCTTGGATGATACCAAAAGCACAGGCAACAAGAACAAAATAAACAAGTGCAACTACACCAAACTAAAAAGTTTCTACATGGCAAGGAAAATAATCAACAGAGTGAAAAAAAAAATGGAATGGGAGAAAATATTTCAAACAATATATCTGATAAAGAGTTAGTCTCCAGAATATACAAGGAACTCATACAACACAATAGTAAACAAAACAAAAACAAAACAAAAAAATCTAATCATCTTATTTAAAAATAGACTAAAAACTGGGGTGCCCAGGTGGCTCAGTGAGTTAAGCGTCTGCCTTCAGCTCAGGTCATGATCCCAGGATCCTGGGATGGAGCCCTGCTCAGCAGGGAGTCTGCTTCTCCCTCTCCCTCGGTCCCTCCCCACTGCTTACGTGTGTGCGCTCTCTCCCTTTCTCTCACTCTGCTCTCCCTCTCTCAAAAAAGATTTTAATCTTTTAAAAAACAGACTAAAAACTTGAACAGACATTTCTCCAAAGAAGACACACAAATGGCTGACAGGTATATGAAAAACTGTTTAACATCACTAACCATCTGGGAAATGCATATCAAAACCACAATGAGATATAACCTTGTCCCGTCAGGATGGCTATTCTCAAAAAAGCAAAAGACGGCAAGTGTTGGCTAGGATGTGGAAAGACTGGGACCATTTCACACTACTGGTGCAAATGCAAAATGGTGTAGCCACTATGGAAAACAGTATGGAGTTCGCTCAAAAATTTAAAAATAGAACTATTATAAGGTCCAGCAATCCCACTTCCAGATATTTATCCAAAAGAACTATAATCAGGATCTTGAAGAGATACTGACAATCCTCTTGCAGCACTCCCTATTCACGACAGCCGAGATGTTGAAATAACCTAAATACTCATTGACAGATGAATAAAGAAAATGTGGTATATACATACAGTGGAGTACTATTCAGCCTTAAAAAAAAAAAAAAAAGGAAATTCTGCAATATGCCATAACATGGATGAACCTTGAGGACATTATGCTAAGTGAAATAAGATAAATCTGAAAGACAAATAATGCATGATTCCACTTTAAAAAGGTCAAATTCATAGAATCAAAGAATGACATGGTAGTTGCTAGGGGCTAGGAGGAAGGGGAAATGGGGAGTTCTCATCAACAAGAAACAAGGTTCAGTCAAGCAAGATGAATATGCCCTAGAAACCTGTTTACATTATTGACTATCTATAGTCAATAATAACAGAGTATACACTTAACTATTACAAAAGTATATCTTTTAAATGTTCTTTCCACAACAATTTTTTTTAATTTACACTATCAAATTTTAAGATACAGTGGTGGTTTGACAAATATTCTTTGGAAATGTGGAACAGTCACTGAATTTTTATAAAATATTGTTAATTTATTTTTACTTTTTTAAGATTTTATTTATTTATTTGCGAGAGAGAGAGAGAGAGCATGAGTGGGGAAGGGGCAGAGGGAGAGGGAGAAGCAGACTCCCCGCTGAGCAGCGAGCCCTATCCCAGGACCCTGAGATCACAGCCTGAACTGAAGGCAGAAGCTGCACTGACCCAGGCACCCCTAAAATATTGTTAATTTAATACTTGGAGGCTGAGGTAAGAAATGTATCACTAACTGCTAATAAGAGAGGAGTAATTATTCCCACTATGAATTTGTTAGAATTTAAGATGAAATGGAAAGAACACAATCCTAATAGATGAAAGTTATAGAAAGCATAGGAAAGCAATCTATGGAGCCCTCTAGGCAATGTCATCTACTGTCAGCCAGAAAGTAAAAAAAGTCATGGTAAGTTTACAAAAATGCACTGAGTATTCATGATATCAGTTAGAAAGTACATTCTGATGTTAGTAACGGAAATCCAGGCTTATTTCTCTCAAATAAAAGAAGTCCAGAGTTGACAGGTCAAAACTGGTATGGTGGCTACACAGTCATCATGAATGTAGGATCCTTCAGTCTTTCTGCTCTACCATCTTCAAGGTTGCTTCAGGATCCAAGAGGACTGCTGAAGCTCTAGTCATCACATCCACATTACAGGAAACAGAAGAGAGGCAGATGGCTAGGGACAGAAGAGTTTTTCCAGATATCCAACCTAACAAGCTCCACTAACGTTTTATTATTCATCCCTATCAACAAAAAGGCAGAGTGATGTAGTTTTTCAAATGTCCAGTCCTTTTTATAAAACCAAGGTTGGAGGCAAAGATTAATTATACCCTTTTGCCTAACAGAATATACAACTGTAGTTGTTTTTGCTCTTCCATGACAATAGCAAAGCAAACAAGTGTTTAGCACATCAGGCAGTGTTCTAATGCCTTACTTGCATTAATTAATTACTTGTATTCATGTATGTACTCTTTATAACAAGCCTATAAAATAGGTATATTTTATCCCCATCTATAGTCAAGAAACTAAAGCACAGAGTTTACAAAATTTGCTCAAATTAATAGAGCTGTATGTATCAGAGCCAGGATTTGAAATCAAGTAGGCTGCTTAATTCTATAAAACAAAAAGCTATAAGAGAAACAGCATTTTTAAATAAAAAGAACAAAAAGTGATTCAGAAAGGTAAAACTGCCCTAAAAATTACAGGATTTCATTAATATTAGCCATATTTTTTCTAAATGGCAAGGATCTGTTATTTTCTTTTTTGAACTTTTCTAAATCTCCACAGTCCCCATAATGGAGGAGTACTGCTTTGTAAGAAAGAGAAAATATTTCATAAAATAATAATATCACCAGAACCAAAGGAAGTAAACATATTTAATTGCGAAGTTTTATAGGTATGTAAAACATGAGACCGTGGGGACACAGCATTCTAATTTTCATAAATGCTGACAACACCCACCCATCGATGCCTACAGAGCTATGTCAGTTAATGCACTTAAATGTAAAAACAGTTGATCAACAAGCTTTCAGTAAATAGTCATCAACTTAAATGCTGGATATCTAAACAATGCACATTAAATTAACTTCAACCAGGCACACATTCTAATAACAATGTTTATTGGAAATACCACATCGGGGTTCAACAATCCTTAAAGGATATTTCAATTAAACCAAGAGAGGATGACTGAAAAAAAACCAAAAGGTATGTGGGGAGGAGGGGAGTTTTCTATGGTCAAAAAAGACTAAATCTTGCTCAACTGCTAACTTTTTACCACTCTCAATGTGATAATGTGATAAAGACAAAATCTTTATTCTAATGGAAAAGAAAAGAAAAAAGATTCTGGCAACTACTACAAGGGCAGCTGACTAAGCATTGTACAAGAATACACTTTGGTTTATAGATCTTTTATGCAGAGCCATTACAATATATCTGTGACAACTGAACATTATTGAACCTAAATTTGGGGTTTGGGTCTTTTATATCAACAGCAAAACAAGAGCAATAAAACAAATCATAAAAAAAAAAAAAACTTTCCAAGAATTGATTCTATTGCAAGACCTATTCAATTATAGGACTGAGAATGTTTTTAGAAAAAACAAACTATTCTACCTCAGTCCCAAATTATAGACCTTCTGAAAAGAGAATTACCAACAACTGGGGAAATGAATAGAAAACATTTCAACACTAGTGGAGCATTCAAAACATGAGTTACAGGGTTCTGTTATGTCAGATAAATGAAATTAAATGGAGAATAGGACTTGGATCAGAGGGTGGGAAGTCAACCAGGACATGAAAAAGCTAATCTCTTCCAAAGACAGGCAAATAGTGAGGAGACACAAACAAAATTAAGAACAGGTAAATCTCAGAAAGTTAAGAGTTCAGGCTCAGTATGCCGACGAAATGAAGCAAAAGTTTAGGCACTATCTGAATACTACGCACTACATATAGCACTTAGATTTGCAAAACTGAGTGTCATCATCTGCCACAAACACCAGCTTTCTTAAGAGATGGCTGGTTTGTCCACCTCCCACCCAGGCAAAGCTACTCAAATTTGAACTTGTCTGATGGCTTCTGTGGCTCCCCTCCTCATCAGAAACTAGAAATCAAAGATACTCATTTCAGTATTTTTCAACTGTAAGAGATACTTGCACAATACTTTGTTTTCTTAAATGGGAAGGTTTTGAAGGGAACACTTAATTTACTGTATTTCACCCATGTTTATGAAGAAAGAGGAAACAATATTTATTTTGTCAGTTATTTTTAATGAATGTCAAAGAACCATACTTTTTGGAAAAGTATTCAATTGGCACCTAAAATTAATTCCATAAAATATTCTAAACTGATTTGATATGTGGCTTCTATACTCTTTCCATTTTCTTCCTTTAAAAGGGGATATAATGGAAACAAACAAAATTTTCTTCATTTTGTTCTAAACAAATCCTTTATTGATTTACATAACAAAGCTTCACTCACTTATCTTAGAGACTTTTGTGCAGTAACCTTTGTATTTCTTAAGTACACTGGCAGCGAAATAAAATGTTAGATAGAAGACACAGGAGGTGTTGGTTACTGGCAGAAGAACTGAGAGGAGTCCATGAATTTAGGCATCACTTATAAAATAATCTGGTTTTCTAATTTTCATGTACTGTTCCATTTTCCTCACTTTTTTTTGAGGAAGTGATCTTATCTGTTATGTATGTGGACCTTAAAAGCATCATGGGTGCATTGTGAAGTTCATCATCTTGCCCCTTGTAGTGGGGATGTACAGTAGAGGGTATCAGAAGCTGCTAGTTGTCCCCCAATATCTTTTTCCCCATATTCCACAATAATTGAAGTCGTAGCTATACAAATAGCTTCCCGGAAGAAAAACTGTTTTCAAGTCTCCTTTGTAGTAAAGTGAAGCAAGTTACTAAGATTTGACTCATGGCAGACAAGCTGACATTTGCTTCGGCAGCCTGTGAACTCTCCCTAAGGCACAGCTACTAAAGCACATTTTCCCCCTCCAATTCTTCCACTAAGCCTGGGCTGTAGAATGTAGATCTGGCAGTCTGAGAATAATGGCCACTGCCTAGGAACGAAGAGCAATGAACTGGAAGAAGGCTGGATCCCTGCGGATCTGTGAAGCAGATCTACCTAGAAAAACTTCCAGACTTTGCAATGAATATCAAAACACCCTCCATGCTCTTTCTTGAACTTGCTGAGCGTTCTTCTGTCTCAGAGCTATTACACCTGCACTTCCCTACGCCTACATCTCCTTCCCCCAGTATATCCTACTGACTTGGTTCTTTCTTCACGCGTCCTTACTCCAACATTCCCTCTCAGGGCAGCTCCCCAACCATTCCCATTTAAATCACAAACCAATGTCTGTTTTTGCGCTCCTCCTTCCCTGCTTTATTTCCTTTTTAGAACTTACTAATATGCCATATGTTTTCCTATTTATCTTGTTTACTGTCTCCCGTACTAAAATACATGACTCAGTGAGGACCAAAAATTGTATCTGTTTTGTCTATTCATATCCCCAACACCTAAATCAATGACTCACAAATTCTATTAAATGTTTGCTGAAATGAATGAAACCAAAGAAGTGCAGAGATATCAAAATCGAAGAGTGATCATGATGTTATGAATCACATGAACTTTTCTGACTCACATTACTCAAATGTTTTTTGAGCCCTTATTCTGTACCAAGCATTAACATGTTAGCTTCCCACATAATATCTCATGATTATATGAGCCTGCCTCAGTAAATAATAGTATCCCATTTTTACAGATGAAGAACCTGAGATGTTAAAGAACATTCTGAGCAAGTTACTGAAGCACGTTAAGACAAGTATTTTCAGAGAGGACAATGACCAGATTGGGTCCTCTCTGCTTCATGAAAAGGGATGAGGTAGGGAAAGGGAAATCTTTACCAGTGTCTAAATCAAAAATAAATAAGACATAAGTAATAAAGCAATTGCCCTGGAAGGGGCCCTTCTTCCTTCTATATTCAGGCAAAACAGGGAACCTGACTAAAGAAAATTCCTACAAGCAAAATATGCATGATGATCCTAAGAAAACAGCAGTCACTAATAAAATGCATAAGGGTATTGCCTTAGGTAACAAGCACGTCTAGACTCGTCTTTTGAAAACTGTACTCATAATGGCAGCTGTGCCTTCCATATCTGCGCTGATTAGCAATCTGCTTTAAATAAGCATCTTCTAAGTGAAAATGAGTCAAAGAAAAAAAATCTTTCAAATTACTTTGTATTTTCAGTTACAATAGAACTAAATCATATATTTTTATCCAATATAAGTGGTGTATTATAAATACGAGCATTTGTTCGCAGTCTTTAGGTGTGTCTACAGTACATATGTGCAGACATATACATACAAAAAGAATAAAATGCTGGTGGCTTAAGCCCTTTCCAAATTACTGTGTATCTCTCTAATCACTGGTCAGTAGTTTTCCCACCAGCAATATGACAAAAAGAATATTTACCTTGCAAGAATTGCTACAAGGAATAGAAAGAACATATGTAAAGTGGCTGCACGTGCCTAACTCAGAGTGGGTATTCAACAAATAGTAATCATTGTTATCATAGTTTTGAAAAGTTAGCTCATGATACATTCCTCCCCTTTTCTGGGACAATTATACCTATTTTTCCCTCTCTGAATCCTTAAGAAAACACAAAGTAAACAATATGTATTAGATTCTCCTGATTCAGACAATAGGTAGCTCTTAAAACTAATTCCTCATGATGCTGTATTTGGTACAATATTCAAACCCAACCTCCAAAAAGATTAGCCATTTTTCTTTTGATCAAAGATTCTAACCAACAAATCCTATTTCTATCAAAAGTTCTATGGAATTTGAAACCGCTGAAAGAACCTGATCACAGATGACGTGAATGTCTCTTCCATAAACATATTCATTCCCTTTCATACTGAATAATGTTCCAGATGTTTTTGGCGAACACTCCTCCAGTGCAGCTGGTGTCTACAGCAGTGTACCTGGGATGTTCTGACACGTCAGTCATTCTAAGAGATGTGCTAAATAAAATTACATGCAAGATGTTCATGTCGGCTATCAGCAGTTAGCTGATTAAAATGAAATGATTACTGGTAAAACTGAGAAATAGCCACTTGAAAATGTGTTCATGGTATATAAAAGAATAGTACTCTACATCACAGAGAGAAACTTCCAAAGTTTCATTTCAAAGGTGTCATTTGTTTGGAAAGTGCCACCATAGCAAAGAAATAGACTCCAAGGAAATTCATTAGATTACATTTGTAATTTGGTCTTTTGATGATGTAATCACACTAGACTTTGCCCCGATTTTTCAATTAAGGAGTTCAAGGTCAAGTGGCCCAATATTTAGCCCCAAAGAATAGCTGAATTGAAGATGAAAATATTTCATACAATTTAAATAGAAAAGCTGTAATAATGAACACTACAGTGTTTGTTAATATTGACATGAAAGAGGCAGTTTCTAACTACTAACTCCTCTACCTGTATACAAAGTCCTTTCCTTTCCTGTCTAAATACAATGATCCACTCCATCTCCTATACGTTGTCAACTTTATTGTATCTACTGGGCCTTCCTGTCAGCATTCCAACTGGTTCAAGTCGCTACCAGCTTATTAAAAACAAAAACTTTCCTCAAGCTTGTGACCCCACATCCCCCAGCCCTCCCCTCTAGCTCTCTTTTCCCATCTAAAACCAAGGTTTTTAAAAGAAAGGACTACACTCGCTATCCCCACTTCTTCAGAACTCTACAGAAAATATTTTGTAACCAAGGCCACCAGAAAACTTTTTTGTTGTCACAAGCCAATGGACTCCTTTCACTTGACCTCTTATTTTTCACTATTGTTTATTCACTCATACTCAGAAACCCACTCTTCACTGAGTTTCCATGACAACATACCCTCCTGATTTCCATGCTACCTCCCTGGATCCTCCTCTTCAGTCTAATTTTCAAGTTTTTCATCTTCTATCTGCTTGTCAGAGTTTGCTCCTCAGTTCTTTTCTCTACAACCCTTCTTGACACATCATCCATCATTCCCAAGGCAATAGTAGTTTCCAGTCATCACTAGCTACCTCCCCATGTTTCTTAGCTTCACTGTCCACTGAGTTGCTTAAGTTGGGAAAATTCGTTGCTTTGATTCCTTCCTCTCCCTTATTCCCCCATATCCAATAGATGGCCAGATTTCGTTGTTGCCATCTCCTAAGTGCCTCTTGAAACTATCAACTTCTTTTTTATCTTTGTCCAGAATACTACCCTCTCCTTCCTGAGTGATTTGCAATACACTAGTCTGTTTTTACTTTTGTTTCATCTTTATTCTTCAGGCTGCCATAAGAAAAATCTTTCTGAAACATACTATCCTGTTTAAAATGTCTCAGTGAAGCTCTCTTGCCCTCATGATACTAAATTACCGAGCATGTTATATTAGACCCTCAGTGATCTAACCCAGGTTTACCTCCCCAATCTCACCTCCCTCTTTTGACACCACAGTCCAGGCAGGCTGTGTCGAACAGGTTGCAATTTCATCAACATGACACAGTCTCCTTCACCTTCCAGTGCAACACCCGCTAGTCCTCCTGCTGGAATGTCCCCCCTTCTACTTTCATCTCACCAGCGTCTATTCTTTCTCTACTTAGGTGCCACCTGTTCACTTTTCTGACCACCTTCTTCACATGACCCATTTAAAGCCAGCTTAAATTAGCTACCAGGGAGAGCAGATACTCCAGGGTCAAGTGCCAGCTTCAGGCCCCATTAATTCTGTGGATTCATATTTGCCTATAATTTCTGACCTCTAAGGTTTTTTTGCTGCCAAGTTGTCTATTACTGTAAAATACTGTCTTATCATTTACTTCAGCAATTTAGTTTTGCTAAATCTGACAGGGTTTCTCTGAATGTCTAACTCACAATAATGCAGAAATTAACATTTTTGATATGGGCATGGATTTCTGATCAATGACACTTCTTACCTATAACATCTTTACAAGATGACTGACCAGATATTAAAAGGAAAATCTGTGATTCTGCAACAGAGTTGTTTCCTACAAGAAGTCAATTTACCCACACATTCTTAGGATGAAGTCTGGTGTATAATGAAGCCTGGTGTATAATGAAGCCTGATATAATTCCGAGCCTCTACAATGTTGTTTTAATCAATTCAATTAACTACTACGTGCCTTAAATTACAAAACAAAAATATTTCACATCATAATTATTAATTAATTGCAGGACACGTTATCAAGACCCTAAAACATATCTTTTATTTAGAATTTTAGCAATTAGAGTATTTGCCATAATGAGTACTAGTTTTTTGTGGCTGATTAGAACTTCTCTCACAACCACAATGAAAGAAAAAGGAGAGTCTCTGCGTTGCTAGGGCAGGTGAAGCAGAACACAGAAGGTAAACATCTTGGGGACTATTTTCAGAAGGTGATACATTCTTGCAGTGACACCAAGACTGTGGTGGAGTTTACAACAACTGACTCCTTGGCATAATGTTTCAGATTTTCAATGCATTCTAATTTTTGCTGCAAGCATATTAAGGAGATATATGACAAATTTTTAATTGCATGCTGAACTTCTCATGATGGCTCAGTTCAATAATTTTTTTTAATTTTATTTTTGTTTTATTTCGTTTTAGTTGAAAGTCACTTCTCTGAAAATAAATTTGTTCTAGTGAAAGAACTTGAAGAGTAAAGACTGGGATCACATATGCTACATTCAAAGAGTAGTGTTTTTTAACTGCTGTCCATATAAATTTTGTTCAGTATATGCATTCTTTGATTAAGCCAATGTTAAACTCAAGTCACCAAAAAAAATTTTTTTTATTATTCAATAGTTTAATTTAAATGAAATCCTCTTTTTAAAATCTCTTAGAAGAGGGGCGCCTGGGTGGCTTAGTCAGTTAAGTGTCCAACTCTTGATTTCAACTCAGGTAATGATCTCAGGATTGTGAGATTGAGCCCTGAGCCCTGAGCCCTGAGCCCTGCATAGGGCTCCCTGCTCAGCCTCTCTCTCTCTCTAAAATAATTTTTTTTTAATCTCTTAGAAGCTACACTTTAACATTTGCATAAGTTTTTCTTCTGCTTTTAGAAATATTTTTAGGAAAAAACATTTGAACAATAACAATAATATAGACCTAATATAAAAAACATACAGAGAAGTGCAAAAATACAATAAAAAGCATTTAGATTTCTACCACCCAGAGACGACATCGTTGACATTTGCTTCATTTTCACATGGATTTATGTTTATATATTTTGGAATTGTTTTATAAAATTGAGGTTATGCTATATGTTGTTTTGTGTCTAGTTATTTTTACATTAAATTAATTCTTAGTATTCTTCTCTCATCGCTACTTTTTCCCATGAAAAGTCAATATGACACAGATGTGCTTAATTTTTCATTTATTCTTTATTATTTAGGTTTTCCATTTTTTAGTATTATAAATTATGCTATGATGAAATCCTTAAACTTAATTCTTTGTCTTCACTCATTGCTGTTTCCTAAGGTAAATTCCTTGAAATTTAATAATTGGATCAAAAATACTATTTCCATCAAATGTTATATAAATATTTTAATTTATACACATATATGTGAATATACATTTTAATATTGTGTGCAAGGATCATTTATTCCCTGATGCCTCATAACGTTAGAAGGAATCATGGTGAAAGATTTCTTCTTCGTGTTAAATATTAATAAGCTCCCTAAGACTTTTATCACCTTATTTTCCTTTTCTTTTTGTACACATAGTTCATACACAAATTAGAATACCAACAGAGATCTCCCCGTGGGGAAACTGAAATGGTATTTCTTTTATTCACTAGTCTTAAAACCAAAGCACTTTTCGTGATCACTTTTCATCATTTTATGACAGGAGGTACGCAGCATAGGCTATTACCCAATAACCAGTCAATATTAATATACAAAAAGCTTGGCTGGCCAGCTCAAACCCAACCATAATACTTGAATTACAAATAACGTATATATAAAATGCAAACACAAGATATGAACACTGATGATAGTGTGGCCCAAAATAAATACATACTGTAGCCCTTTTTCCTGGAACTTCCCAAATTAATTAGAAAACTTGTACTGATTTTCCTCATTGCAAATTTCACAATGCCTTCATTTACAATACCACTAAAGCCTTCTTTATAGGGATTAGAGTGTGTGCATACTAACCAAGCACACATACTGCAGGTGCAAATTATCAGTAAATTAGCATTTCTCATATACAGAACTCATTTATCCCATTTATAGCAGTGAACCAGAAAATAAGAAAAAAAAAGTGATACACACAATCAAAACAGATTTTGCCTAATCTCATCTAGTCAAATGCACATATTTCATGCAAAGATCTGAGATCTTCACTCAGAGCATATTTACTATTTTTTGTTGTTGTTGTTACAACTCTAACTAGGGTAGTAAACTTATTTTCCACTGTGTCACAGATTAGATGGAGGCAAATCAGAAGTACCGAGAGAGTATCAGGGCTTGCCTAGATGTAACTGAGGTCATTTAATGCATTTAGAGTTGGAGTAAACAGCCTCCCATATAGACCTCAGCACAGACCCACTGAGTCAGTACAACAGAATTCACACATTGACTCAGAGCCATCAAGAAATGCTAAATGGTATTCAGTATTCTTTGTTTTCAGACCCACAGAAACATGTAATCCATCTCAAAAACAATTCCATCAAATGTCTGAAATAATTTTAGGCATTTAAAGACTTACATTGATTTTATCATTAATTCACTCTGCCTATGTTTTCATTTCTGACCTATAATAACGATGTCCATTTTTAAATCCTCAGTAAAATCATAAATATTCATTAACATCAGAAATTCTGGCCAGCTACCTAGTCTTCATCTTAACCATCTTGCATAGATCAAAGGTATTAGTGGCTAAAGTGCTGCAATCAAAAGTATCCAAATAACCTCAGGAGTTAACTCCACTCACCCAAACAGCAAATAGGCCCAATTTTCCAACTCCCAAGTATTTTCTTAGAGTACCCTTACTGGGTTATACCAATTAACCTCATTTCATGGGAGAAGGTATATTTAGTGTTACTCACTATATATTTGTTTAATATACAGTCAACAGATTTGACTATAACTACACAGTAATATTTTAGACTGTTATTCTATAGGGAATAAATTATGAAATTTCAACTCAAATTATATACTGTTGTATATAGATGCTTAAGAATAAATTTTTTAATGACATGAATTTGTACACATATGACATTGAATACAGTTGAGGATAAAGCCATATTTTTTCGACATGACTTTTTTCTGAAGTTACTATAGTGACATGGTTATTAGAAATTTATGCTACCAAATTTCATCTGGGCCCCTACTTCTTCTCAGCTAGTGTCTAATTCATTCCTTGTTGATTCTCCAGGCTGGATTCCTAAAGACAAACCTTCATTTCCCTCAGTCTCACAGAGCTTCCACCCAGTCTTCTTTTTTCCTCAACCTCCTGCCTTTTTAAAAAAGATTTATATCCTGAGGCCTTCTAAGTTCTGACAGATTTAGCTAAGATACCTGATTTTATCACTCAAAATTCCCTCTGAAAAGTGTATTCACTCTCAATTGCTATTCACAGTGCTTATAAAAAGTAAGACTAACCTGTTGTCAAATATAGGGGAAAAAATGATCCTTTCATTAAGCTGAACTGGGGGGGAAGAAAAACAATTCTTATTATTTAACTCACTCTGTATATGTTTTAATTTCTGACCTATAATAATGATATCTATTTTTAAATCCTCAACAAAATGGTAAGTATTCATTAACATTCAGCAATTCTGGCTATCAACTTAGTCTTCACCTTAACTGTCTTTCATAGATCACACCTATTACCAGCTCTAATTAGTAGTTCTAGGATCTATATTACCATCACCACCCCAAAATTAGAAATTCAGTGCTCCATTTTGTGGACACTGGTTAGAATTCTAGACAGTCAGGGTCTTCTTGGACTAATTGCCTCCACCACCACTCCCATCACATTCACAAATTCTTTTTCTGTAAGTCTGCAATAACATATTACTCAGTAACAACCTTCAAGAAGGAAGCAGAATACAGGGGATCCTTCCTGAATGATAAAGTTGTTATATGTAATGCATTTGAGTCAGAGCAGAAATACAAGGGATGCTGAGAGAGACCCACTCTAAGATAATAGCTTTTCACATTCTAAGATTCAGAGAACCCTTCAGAGAAGAAAAAATACTCGCTTTAGTCCAGTAGACCACACTGTGTGAAAGCCTGTTAAACACTGGGAACTGGAACTATGATCCCCCATTTCTCGTTGCCAATGTTTTTCAAAAATAGGGCTTATGTTAAATGACTCTACCTTTTTCTTTAGTCCCATGAGATGTGTTTTTAATCCATACTGTCCTGTTCCAACAATATCCTCAAAAACTCAACAGTGACTTTCTAACAAACCCAAAGGCCTTTATTCTTAGGTCTTTATTTTGCTTGACTTCTCAGCAACGTATCATCGTTGAAGACTCCTCCCTTAATATTCTTCAACTCTGATTGTTAGTCTTTCTCCACTGGCATTTTCTAAAATGTTTTCTTCAAATCAGTAGCCAAGAAAGATGAGATTTGGAAGAATATTTATGGGCAATTAATTTGCCAAACACTGCTCCCTTGGAAGACTCATAGTCCTTATTAGCTTATGAAAGTCTCTATGAAGTGTGACAGTACAAGAAATTTCCATAACTGTGGTAAATCCAAAGTTTCCAAACTTTTTGGACCACAGAACTCATTTCAATGTTTATCCCATGTTAACGTCTTTGATAGTAGGCTGCATCTAACAATGAGTGGCATCTTAAATCACTGCTGGCTAGCAATAGTCACAGGGTGGTAGGTATGGATATTTTCTTGTGCATAGACAAACACAGTCATAGCTGTTCATATTTTCATCATAGCAATTGAATGGTGTGTTTTGTTAGTACTACACATGCCAATTTTAATTATCATTTAAAATGTCTTCAAGAACAATACACTGTAATTCAGCAGTGAAACAAAAAATGTATTTTTTAAGCAGAAAGACTTGGAAATACAGCAGTGGGATATAAATTAATTTTAGTGAATCAAGTATCTTGTCATTAGAAATAACTGCAATTGAGGGGCGCCTGGACGGTTCAGTTGGTTGAGTGTCCGGCTCAGATCATGATCTCAGGGTCATGAGATTGAACCCCAAATCAGGCTCTGCACTCAGAACGGAGTCTGCTTGAGATTCTCTCTCCCTCTCCCTCCGCCCCTCCCCCTGTTCGTGCACACACTCGCTCGCTCTAAAATAAATATACTAAATCAAAAAAAAAAAAAAAGAACGAACGAATGAACGAACGAACTGCAATTGTTTGGTTTTCTTACAAAATATCAACCAATTGTTTCATAGGACCATAGGAAGGAGCCACACATAGATGAATTATGTTTTGTTACTGAAAAAGAGATAAATATTGCCTAAGTCATACCAAGCTATTTAATGGAAAACTAGAGAAATTGCTAAATATCTCAAAATAGATCAAAGAAGTTTTAAGTAATGGGGGTCTATTCTCACAGGACTAGTATTAGTGTTATAGCATTGCATCAGAATTTAATTGCCAGCAATTTTCTTTTTTTTACTTAGAGGCACATAGAGTAATGGTGCATCTTAAAATTAGTATCTTCAGTTTTCTAAAAAATGGCATAAACACAGTGAAACTAGTGTTCTTTACTTATGAAATGCTTCTTTCTTCATATTCCAGTCCATTACCCAGTTTATGCCTTCTTACCCCTTGCCTAAATATTTGTAGCCTCTTCCCAGGCTGCTGCAGTTATTACCTTGCTTTACTTTGCCTATAAACAAAATGACTAGATCCCACCTGCCTTTCCAAGTTGAGGGTATAGGACTAACATTCTCATAGATATCCAAATGTAAGGTGTCTTGATCATGCAAGTGAAAGATACAAAAAGGCAAACTCAATAATCTCAATGATACCACCACAAATTTATGATAATGCAGACCCTCTATATGGGCTTCATATCCTCCTTCAGAATAGGACACTACTATCAAGGAAGAACACTGAAAGTTCCCCAGTGAATAAACTTGCTCTTCTAGGACCAGAACTTTCTCTAATGGATCAAGGGTTCCTAAGTGCTAACATGTGTCTTCTGATGGTGAAACAAAACAAGTAATAAAAATGTAAATCTCTGGGTTGCAAAGAGAGCAGAGAAGTCTTTGTGAGGGATTGTGGTCAAACCCACTTCTCTTGCCAGCCTCCATGCATACCTTGAGTCTGACCACCTGGCATAATGTAACCAAAGGAATTAAGGAAAACAAGATAATAATAACTAATTTCATAGCAAGTTCCCATATATCTCAATTTATCTATATGGCACATACTACTTTGAGTGTTATTAATAATCTCATTTTACTGATGAAAAACATCTTCCAGACATTTAAGTCATTTTCAGAGAAACAGAGCTATAAAGTCATTCAGTGAGCATTCTAAACTTGGTACTCTTGGTATAAATAACACATCTGATTTCCTCTATAGAAATCACTGCAGGGGCATATCCAATCTGTGCCTAAATACCTCCAGTGATAGAAAAAAAAAAATTTCCCAAGGAAGCTCAGTCCAGAAACTCAAGGAACTTGAACTTCAGGAGCCCTGGGGATTCAGTGAGCAAGGGAAGTGAGCAAAGGCAGCAAAGAGAAAGGGAATGTGAAAAACTGACCCAACTATAATTTATATCTCTAAGTTGACAGTCAGCTGTCCAACTTGACACACTCAAAGGTGGGCATACTTTTTCATGCTTTGGCCTGCCAGCGCTACTCAAAAAAGTCTAATTGAGAGGATAGGTGTCCAGGAGCTGAAATGGGGACAACAGGCTCTATTTGATATCCAGCAAGGCATTCTTGTCATGATCAGGGCCTGATTCTACCATTAATAGGAAGAGATGCAAGGTTGTTCCCTGAGAGATACTAGAGGGGCTGAAAGCAGAAAGGGGAAGAGGTAGGGTATCGAGAACCTAACCAAATGGAGTTCAAGACATCATGCTTCAGTTAACCATGGCAGATTAGATTAGAAATAGGGTCTGGCAGGGCGCCTGGGTGGCTCAGTTGCTAAGCATCTGCCTTCGGCTCAGGGCGTGATCCTGGTGTTCTGGGATCAAGCCCCAAATCAGGCTCCTCTGCAGGAAGCCTGCTTCTTCCTCCCCCACTCCCCCTGCTTGTGTTTCCTCTCTCACTGGCTGTCTCTATCTCTGTCAAATAAATAAATCTTTAGAATCTTTCCTTGAATTAAGAAATCTCTTGAGGTATACAATTAAGATTTGGGAGTTGTATCACAAAAAAATATTTAAGTACAGTTAATGTTATTTTGAAACTTTTCTTTACATTGAATACAATCTGTTTCTCCATAGTTTCTACCTATTATTCACAACTGTACCCATGAGGGCCCTGGGGAACAAACATATTTAAAAGTACTTCATATAATCAAAGTCCCTATCTATTTGCCCCCCAAAATGCTTCCCTCTAGGTTGATTATCCCAGTTCTTTCAACCAAGATATCAAGTCCCTTCACTTGGGGAAGAGGTCTTAATTGTAGAGAATTCTAAATATTTTTTGACAAAAGAATGATGTCCTAACCTCTTGGATAAAAAGACCTACATGTAATAGTCATGTCTCTAGGGTGAACTTTCTGGAACATCAGCTGTCCCCACAATTTCATAGCTCTTTCTCTTAGCCAGTAAAGCAACAGTGTTCTAGCTCACAGTGGCTGTTCTAAGACATAGCTTTTAAAAACACAGTCTAGGCCTGGGAAGGCAGCTCTTTTCCCACAAGTGACACAATTTGAAAAACAGAGTAGCATAAAAACAATACACCATTTGTGGTCTATTCTGAGAGTTGTGGCAAGAAATATGGATCTAAGAACTGAATGTAACTCATTTCTAAAACTCAACTCTCTACTTCAGTAAAACTGCACATGAGTTCTACTAGTTATATAACTAGACTAATTCAGTCTGAGGTCTAGAAATAAAATTTGAGTACACTGCTTTCCTTGCACTACAGACATTTAGATGACATAATGCTTTGTTGTGGGGAGTGGACTTGTGCACTGACGGATAGCATCCCTGGCCTCTACACTCTAGATGCCAGTAGCACCCCCCTCCCCCAATCATGACAACTAAAAATATCTCCAGACATTACCAAGTGTCCCACTGCCCACACTGAGAACCACCATTTCAGGTCACTCATAAAAACATTTAAATTTTGTGACATATATTTTCTACCAAGCTCATTTTTAAGAAGTATGGCATATTGCTCACCACTCATACAAACTGAGAATTTCCTAAATAATACTATTATTTTACTATCCCATGTATAAAAGTCATAACAATGAATAGTTTTAAATACATATTAGATGATCTCACTGCCCTCTTCTTGCTGAGATTCTGTGATAGTAAAATAAAGAAGTTTGGCTTTAATTATTATTAATCATGAAATTCTACCAGGCTCTTCTGTCAATACTAGCACCACCACTTTCTAAAATCCCAACCTAGAAATGGTGCATCCACCCACGCAGCTCACTCGAGGTGCACCAAGATAGGAGGAATATAGATCCAATCACCTCAGTGGAAACAAGTAATACAGGGAAGGTGAAGAAAATTGGAAGGACTGACTCAGAGAAGGAATGGTATGTGAAGATTGGCCAGTGAGCAAAAATTTTCCCTTTGCCCTCAAACTAAAATACGTGTGTTTTCTACTAGAAACTGTTCAAATTGGTACTTACGTTTCAAAGGAAACTGTTGTTCTGTGGTCCTGCTCCTTTCTGGCTTATCTAGGGTGCCAGCTTACATAGAAAGACTTCCCATAATGTGTTTAAATGAAGAAGAGAATTCCATTTACTAAGCAACTTATTTGCAAAAGAACTCACAAAACATAATTTGTCCCTAAATTTAGGGCCTTGAATGAATGGAAAAACATGAAGGATGGCACTCTTTCCCCCTCCTCCCCCTCCTCCCAGTCATCACACCCCATTTGCAGGTTCTGTTGCTCAGGGAAACCACAGCAGTACCTGCAAAGCAACATCATAGAGAGTCTGACTTTGTGAGCCTTTAGGGAAAACAAGAACTCTTCACACCTTTTAGCATCTGCATTGCAGACAACATACTATAGCATGTTTTCAACATCATTTTTCACAGAAAATGAGGCTCCAGAGCTTTTCCTAAGCTAAATCATTAACATCTTGATAGAACTGGCTTCCAGTTAAGATGATGTACTTTGTACATGGTCACACTCAATGTTTGGAGAACAGAAGGGAAGGAAGGAAGTTCCATTTGCATCTCTTCCCAACAAACCTCTCTTAACCTTAGTTTGCTATCTGTAAAAAGGGAATATTTGTACTTACTTGAAGGAGTCAAGCAAATCGCACAGTAACTAACACATAGTAGAAATCCAATTAATTTTATTCCTTCCTCCCTCCTATCCCTTCACCCACAAGCTAGCATGAGCTTTTATTTTGTTGGAAAGAGAATAACAGAAAGAGAGGAGGTGGAGAACAACAAGAAAACAGAGAGAAGTAGAGAAACAGAAAGTAGATAGCAAACAGAGTGCTGTTATCTGAGAAACAAAATAAAATAACTAATTCACTCTGGCAATTCAAACTTCTCTCTGAGAAAGTCAGTAACAAATAGTTAATTACGAGTTTTTCTTCTGTCATAAAGTCATCTTGAGAACAAGTTATTTTTAATGTTGACAGGATTTATCAGACAATGAACCCTCTTATCTACTACAGCTAAAAATAAGCCTTGAAAACTAAACTTTACAACTGATTCTTCGTAAGGCGCCTTCTGATCATGGTATTCCAAAGACACCGCCACCCAAATACTGGAACCAGAACTCAACAAACCGTGCCATCGTCACCAGTCCAATGACAAGATTTCATACCCTCCTTACCTTCTGCCAACATTGCACAGTTGCAGAGTGGTGAACTTGCAAAATATAAACTATAATAAACTCAAATAATATTAGGCATGACTCACTCACCAGAAAAAGTAAAATTCAATCATTATTAATTAGTGTGCTTTTGATTATCAACTTATAATAGACGTTATCCAAAGGCTAATCTCATATATACGGTTGAAATATTAACCAAGAATGCTGATAGCGTAAAGGATTTACTCACTTGTAATCTTCACCTAGATTCCTGAGCTCATAAAGCTGGTAATATAAATTTATTTTCATCTTCATCTCTATAAAAAAACTTTTCAAAAAAATTTTACCCAATCCCTACAAAAATGCTTTATATTACCTGAAAGAGCAAAATTTGCTTTCATTATGAACTGCATCATTATTTGTCTTATAAAGGTATTTTTGAATAGGTTTAATTTAAATAAAGACTATTTTTTCAAGGACAACCTAATATATAGGCATTAAAATCACTTGAGTTGATACTTTAATAAGCTATAACCAGATAATCAGGGGCTATAAAGGATTAATTTTTCTCTTACATTATCAAAGAACAGCTGTAAAAGTACAAAATCCACTGTTAAACCTGTGTTTACAGTTCTAATGGCAGATTTATAAAGTAATGTGTATAGCAACGGTTTCTCTATCATTTTTTTTTCTTTTCTTTTGACAGAATTGAATACCCTCTTTCTTTTTCAAGCCTAATGTTGAAGATTCCATGGTAACTGACTTTTTATTTGGTTTCCTTTCTTAGCCTTTGTTGTTCTTTTGCTCTGCTGTTAAGTCGGAAAAATATTTTACTTAAAAATACAAGGAAATCAACAATCTAGTCTTCAGGGTATTTAGCAATTCCTAAGACTTTCCATTTTAAGAAAAGATAAAAGTTTTCAAAGTCTAGCAGTAGGTCATAATACTGGAAAGAATTAAACTGGAATCATAGGACTGAAATACAATGTAGTGGCTGAAATACTGGATTGGATAATTCAGTGTTCCATTTCCCAATCACTGTTCTACATTTCTCCATGTCTGTAATCTACCATTAGTTTACAAAAATTAATTGTAGAGAAGGCATTACAGGTTGTGAGTATTACCAGTTCCTCTTCAATTGTAACAATAGCCACTTACTGAAATTTTATGGATCTAAATCATTCTATACATCAAATGGAACTAAGAATGCCTCCTACATCTCATTTCAACAAATGAAGTGATCGTTAGTAAGTCTGGCTCTGTAAGGCAGCTGAAGCTGTTCTCCTCAGTATAAAATAGCACAATCAACCCATAACTAAAATGAACATTTTTTTCTAATCATATTTTGATTCCATTTTATATTTTAATGAATTTATTGATGGCTTTGATCTGAAAAATTCAGTTTGGAAGTCTCCAACAACACTTTACTTTTTTTAAACTGCCAAAAGATATAAAGAGCTACAAAAGTAGAAGAATTCTTTTCTTCCTTCAAGTTAAATGATTTACAGGTGAGTTTCAACGTTTAATGTAAATGTTTTATATGAACTTTTTAATTGCAGAAATTTTAAAAACTATTTCCATTAATGAGTTATCCTAACTCTATGGAAAAAAGTCAGAATTATAACCTTACTTAAAAATTCGTAAGACCACTTGGTTACCAGTAACTGATAGCAGAAAATCACCAAGAATAGAGAACAGAACCAAACAACCAGAGGATCTAACTGACACATGCAGAGCTCTCCACCTAGTACCATCACAACACACATCATGTTCAGTGCCCAGGGGACACTCACCTTGATATAGCATATCCTGGGTCAAGAACAAATGTTAAAGAATTTAAAGAACTTAAATCATACAAACTATGTTCTCTGACTGTAACAGATTCAAACTAGAGTAACAGAAAAATGTTCAAACACTTGCTAACTAGAAATACATGTTTAAGTAATCCATTGGTCAGAGGAAATATTCATAAAGATATACGGAATTAAATGAAAGTGAAAATACAACATGTAAATTTTAGAATACACTCAAAGCAGTACTGAGAGAGAAGTCTACAGTACCTAAATGCTTACACTGGAGATAAGGAAATGTTTCAAATCAATAATTAAAGTTTCTAGCTGAAGAAATTTAAAAAGAGGAAAATAAATTCCAAGAAAGTAGAAGAAAATAGAAAGCCTAAGAACAGAAATCAGTGAAACTGAAAACAGTAAAAACAATAGAGAAAATTAATGATACAAAACCTGGATCTCTAAAAAAAAAAAAAAATCAATGAAACTGATAATGCTCTAGCAAGACTGATTAAAGACAGAGAGAGAAAGGAGACACTAATCACCCATCTCAAATAAAATAAGGGGTATCACAACAGATCCTGCAGCCACTAAAAGATAATAAGAGAACACTACAACTTTACCCTTATACATTTAACAGATTAGGAGAAATGGACAAATTCCTCAAAAACCACAAACTATCATAGCTCAGCCAAGATGGAATGGATACCTGAAAAACCCCATGATTATTAAATAAATTAAGTTTGTAATTTAAAAGTTCACCTACACAAAAACGTATCTTCAGGTCCAGGTGGTTTCACTAGAGATTTTTACCACATAATCAAGAAGAATTAACATGAATTTCAGTCTTTTTCAGATTAGGAATAGGAAGAAACACTTCCAAACTCATTTTATGTGGCCAATATTACCCTGATACAGAAACAGATGAAGACAACATGAAGGAAGGAAGGAAGGAAGGAAGGAAGGAAGGAAGGAAGGAAGGAAGGAAGGGAGGAAGGAAGATGGATGGAGGGAAAGAGAAAATAAATGACAATCTCTTATAAATTTATATGCAAAAATCTTCAACAAAATATTAGCAAACCAAATCCAAAAATGTATAAAGAGAATTATACATTATAACCAAATGAAGTTCACTCCAGTTATTAAAGTTCACTATTTGGTTCAATATTTGCAAATCAATAAATAATACATATTAACAGATTAAAGGGAAAAAATCATATGATCATAAAGCATTTGACAAAATTCAACACCCATTCATAATAAAAATAAAACCATCAGTACCCTAGGAATAAAGGAATATTTCTTGAACCTCATAAAAAGCATTTACAAGAAAACCTATAGCTCATAACATACTTAATGGCAAAAGAGTGATTCTTCTTCCTCTAATATTGCGAGCAAGAAAAGGATGTTCACACTCACCATTCTTATTTGAGAAAATATTGCAAGTTTTAGCCATTGCAATAAAATTTCCTTAAAAATAATTAAGATTTCCTGCATGAAAGAGAAAAGAAATAAAACTATCTACATTTGCAGATGCCACGGTTGTCTACACAAAAATACCAAGGAATCTACAAAAAGAAAAAAAAAAACTCCTAGGATTAATAACAGCTCAGAAAGGTCATAGGAACTAAGATACAAAATGCAAAACGATTTATAATTTCTCCAAAGAAAATTAAAAACTCAGGTAGAAATCTAACAAATGGATGTTAATGTTAGAAATGAATCATGAATAGTTAGTGAAAGAAATAAAAAAATACTCAGAAATACCATGTTCATAGATGAGAAGACTCAACATAATAAAAATATCAATTTTCCCTAAATTGATCTATAAATTTAATGAAATGCTTATCTAAATCTTACCAAGATTTTTATAAACATAGAATATCTTATTCTAAAATATTTATGAAATTGAAAGGTCCCAGAATAGCCAAAACAATTTTGAAAAGAATTACGTGGAAGGAATTCCTCTTAACAATGTTAAGACATACTATCCAGCTATAGTAATCAAGACAAAGTGGTAATGATGGAGTGATAAACACATAGATCAATGGAACAGAATGGAAAACCCAGAAATAGACCCACACAAATATGCCCAATTAATTTTCGGCAAAGGCACAAAAGCAAGACAATGAAGGAAGAATAATCTTTTTCAATAAACAGCGCTGGAGCAATAGAATATAACATAGGCAAAAATATGAACCTTAACCTAAACCTCACAACTTATACAAAAATTAACTCAATGTAAAACATAAAACCATAAAATACTTTTTAAAAAAAGAGAAAATACTCAGGACCTAGAGCTAAGCAAAAAGTTCTTCAACTTGACACCAAAGGCACAATCTCTTTGAAAGAGGAAAGCCTGATGAATCAGACCTCATCAAAATTAAAACCTTTTGCTCTGTGAAAGGCCCTGTTAAGAGGATGAAAAATAAATTACAGGGGCGCCTGGGTGGCACAGCGGTTAAGCGTCTGCCTTCGGCTCAGGGCGTGATCCTGGCGTTATGGGATCGAGCCCCACATCAGGCTCCTCCGCTATGAGCCTGCTTCTTCCTCTCCCACTCCCCCTGCTTGTGTTCCCTCTCTCTCTGGCTGTCTCTATCTCTGTCGAATAAATAAATAAAATCTTTTAAAAAAAATAAATAAACAAATAAATAAATAAATTACAGATTGGAAGAAAATATTTGCATATCACATATCCAATAAAAGACTGGTATCTGGAATAAAGAACTCTCAAAATTCAACATTAAAAAATAAGCAATCCAATTAGAAAGTAGAGAAAAGACATGCAAGACATTTTACCAAAGAGGCTATACAGATGGCAAGTAAGCACATGAGAAGATACTCAATATTATTAGTCATTAGGGAAATGTAAATTAAAACTATGAGGTATCACTTCTTACCTATCAGAATGGCGAAAAATAAAAAATAGTGATAAAACCATAAACTGGCTAGTGTGTAGAGAAACTAGATCACTCATACATTGCTGATGGGAATGTAAAATGATAGTTACTTCGGCTAAGAGTTTTGCAGTTTGTTTTGAAATTAACAATGGAACTCAGCATACCACACAGCAATTACACTCTTGGGCATAGGACCCAGATAAATGAGTATTTTCATGCAGAAACATGTACATAAATGTTCACAGCAGCTTTAATTACAATAGCTGAAAACTGGAAACTACCCAAATGTCCTTCAGTGGTGAATGGTTAAACTGTGGTATATCCTACCATGGTTACCGATCAGCAATAATAAGAAACTATTGGTAAATGGTACAACGTGGAGACATCCAGAAGAAATTATATGGAAGCCAGTGTCCTAAAGATGCATACTTCATGACTCCATCTATATAACCTTCACAAAATAACACAAATGCAGATATGAAGAATACAGCAGTAGTTACTGTGGGTTAAAGAAAGAGATGAGAGAATGAGTATAGCTATCAAAGGGTAGCATGAAAGAACCTTGTAGTGATGGTTAAGTATTGCAACTGCAGTTAGGCAAAGCACAGGTGATACAACTGCACAGAGCTATACACACATAGATAAACACACATGCCACTGCATGTATAACTAGCAAAATCTGAATGAGCTCTGAAGTGTACCAATATTAATTTACTGGGTTTGATATTGTACTACACTTATGTAAGATATTAACGCTGGGGAAGAGGTGCACTGAATTTCCCTGTAATCTTCTTTGCACATTACTGTGAATATATAATTATTGCAAAGTCAAAAGTTTTTTAAAAAGGTAGTAAATGAAACAAATCGATTGGGTATAAGATGCATGAAAAGTCAAGGCCAAATACAGATCCTCTACAATATTACTTAAAAAAGAACAATAGTTTTAAGGTCAGCTAATATATCACTTTCTCATTGATAATAGAACAAATTGGTCACATGCTTCCCTAAATCAACAGTCATCAATTTGTCTTTAACCATTCCTCCCTTTAATATGTTGTAAATTGTTAAATGATTATTACAGTTGATTTGCGCATGTTACAAATGTTTTCATTTCTTCAGAGTATTCTATAATCTTGGTCACGGGAATATCCTAATTAAGATTAAACAATTTCAGGAAAATAATGAAAATTAGTAAGTTATTTGGAGGTAGCATGAAAGATTCATACTTCCTCCTTTTAAAAGCATTTTGTAGTGAATCCCACTGATAGTTTCAAAACAACTCACTTTGACATGATAAAAGGTCATGTTTTTTAAACTTTAAAGAGTAATTTAAAAAGATTTGGTCATATTTATTTGTACAAATAAACCAAAAATACCTAATTGGAAAAAGAACTGCTTTTCCAAACTGTATTCAGTATTCTTGAAAAATGACTGGAATATTTTAGGACATTAGCAAAGTGAAATTTTTGAATTGGAAGGCATACTTGTTTCCTGTAGCTGTTGAAATAAATTACCACAAACTTGGTGGCTTAAAACAACAGAAAATTTATTTTCTCCCAGTTCAGAAGAACAGAAGCCCGAACTCATGTATCACTGGACCACAGTCAAGGTGTCAGAGCACTGTTTCCTCTAGCAGCTCTAAGTGAGAATCCATCCCAGTTCCTGGCGGCCTGCAGGTATCCCTTGCCTTGTTGCCACATCATTCCAATCTCTGCCTCCATGACCTCGCTGCCGCCCTCCTCTGTGCAGATGAAATTTCTCTGCTTCTCTTATACAACGGCACTTGGGAATGGATTTAGAACCCATGCAGATAATAAAAAATAATCTCTCCATGTCAAGATCTTTGATTCAGTCCAATCAGCAAAGACCTTTTTTCCTTATAAATTAATATTTACAGGTTCCAGGGATTATGGCCTGCTATCGTGCCATGATTCAGCATACTACAGGGAGTCAGTAACCATGGTTTTGGTTCTTCTCAACTTCTGCTTAGTGTAAATATACGGTAAATAGCTAAATGTATTTGTATGTTGTTAATTGTGCATTTGAGAGTAATTTAGTACTTCTTTTTGTTTCCATTTTCAAAGGTCTTTTTAAACTGACAGACCCTTTAACAAAAAAATATGGACATAACCAATGTTGTTTACAAATAAAAGCACATACAACAGCTAAGCTGTACTACTACTAAGGATTCCAAATCTAATTTTCTATTAAAATCCATGTGCATATTGCATGGAGCACTGGGTGTTATATGCAAACAATGAATGAATCATGGAACACTACATCAAAAACTAAGGATGTACTGTATGGTGGCTAATGTACATAATAAAAGAATTAAAAAAAATAAAATCCATGTGCATGTAAGGAATAAGAAAAAGCCAATAGTCTTAGAAAATGGTCAGGCTCACTAAATTAAAGAAATGCACATAAAATCAATATCCCATTTTTAAATATTGAACAAGGCAATAAATACCCATCTAGTTAAACATGTTGTCATATTAGCTTCACATATTTTTTTAAAAAATATATAGATGTAATGGAAGCCCCTTGAATGTTGCCTCGCTGATTCCTTTCCCTCGTCTTTCTTTCCCAGAAGTAACAACTGTCCTGAGTTTGACATATTACCATTCCTATACATGTTTTTCATACTTTTACTACATATGTATATGTGCTCTTTATATATTTACTGCTTAACTGTGTTCAGAAGCAATCAGCATTGTTCACATTGCTATTTTTCCGTGTTGATACACATAGATCTAATTCATTCATTTAAACTGCTAAAGTTTCCTTATATGGCTAAACACATATTTACTAATCCATTTCTCTTTGGACAGAAAAGTTTCCAGTGTTTTCTTATTACACAAAATGCTTCAATGGAGATAACATTTGTCATGTCTCAAAATGACAGATTTAAAATTAAAATACTCCACGCTGATGAGAATTACTGATAGAAATGTAATTTGATACAGTTTTTCTGAAAAACAACTTGGCAATATGTACCAAGACCTTAAAAAATAGGTATACTCATTAACCCTATAACCTTACTACTAAAAGTATACTGTTATCAGTATATCTCGAAGTGTAATCCCCAGACCAAGAACATCAGCACATGCAAAGTGTCAGGGCCCTACTTCCAACCTACTTGATCGTAAGCTTTGGGGATGGGAATATGCAATTTGTGGTTTACCAAGCCCAACAGCTGCTTCTAATGAGAGCTAAAGTTGAGAGAACTGCTCAGATAACTGATCAAAAATTCTCAAGGATGTTCACTACAGAATCACTTTTAATTAATCACCCTCAATGTCCTACAAAAGGAAATGGTGGTATAAACGAAATCTGGATGAAAATTTTAATTACATGGGAAAATGGCTTCGATATAATGCAGTAAGAAAATGGCATGGTTTAAAGTTTTATATATAGCAAAATAACTTTTACAAGTTATAAATATAAAAATTTTATGTAAACACATCCACACACTATCCTATTCAAAGGTATTAAATGAAATAAGAATACTCACATATACATATAGTTTGAATTACTATATTTACATTTAGGTAACATGTCACTTATATTATACCAGCATGTGACCTCACTAGTTACATCTATGGAAAAATGATAAATAATGCTTATGTTTTTATGAACATAAATAATTGCTACTGAATTTTTTTAACTCCAAATACCATGATGCTTTGATGTACAAACAGGTTCCCAACAAGGTAAATTGAGTTTTTTATTAAAAATATTATTTTATGGGGGCGCCTGGGTGGCACAGCGGTTAAGCGTCTGCCTTTGGCTCAGGCCGTGATCCCAGTGTTAATGGGATCGAGCCCCACATCAGGCTCTTCCGCTATGAGCCTGCTTCTTCCTCTCCCACTTCCCCTTGCTTGTGTTCCCTCTCTCGCTGGCTGTCTCTATCTCTGTCGAATAAATAAATAAAATCTTTAAAAAAATATATTAATTTATGTAACAATTTGCCTAAAATTGCTAGACACTATGTAGATACAACCTTTAACACGTATTCACACATATTCTAACAGTCTATTAATAGACATATAGGGAATACCAAAACTGGATGGATGATATCCAGTGAAACAGATATAAATTCTACATCAATAGACCTTATAAATATAAAAGAATGAGCCTTAAATTGTTTGGCAGCTGAAATCTATGTAAAGTTCTTAGTATTCTCTATGACTATCAAATGGGTCATTATAACCTCAACATTCATTTACATAATTCAAATGTCATTTAACCTATTATATGTAACCCTATTTTTAAAAAATATATATATATCGTTTTGGTCACATCTGATGTATACACCATGATAAAAATTTAATTCCAATTTTCCTGAACTGAAAACTAGGTTTTTGTCTGAGCTCTATAGCACTTACATTCAATTTTAACTTGTAATTCTCACTATGTTCCTATTACATTCAGAGAATAATAGGGAGCATGCCTGCAGCTAGTTTAATACCTTTAAATTCCTATGGATCACAATGAAATACCATGTAGCCCAGCATGCTTCATATTTCAAAGGCTGTGAGCAGTTAACATTGTACTTTTATTAAAATTCCTATTAATTTTTTCCTGTCAATCTGAATATAAAATTACTTTATCACTTTTCTATAAAATAAAAAAGTGAAGAAAATATTACTTTATTTTCAACTACTTATCTAGCCAAAAATGGAAAAAGAAATTTAGAAAAAAAAATGGAAAAAGAAAAGAAATATATCATAGCCTAAGAATAACCAATTTTTGAATATTTTAATATTGAAATGGCACAATTACATATCTATTCATGTAGTGATTTGTTCAACAGATCAATAATTAAGCCCCTGTCCTCAAGAAGGGTTCATTCTAGTGGGAGTGACATACAACAAATACCTAACAATTCAAGAATTTGTACCATAAAAAAGAGGAGCTTCTAAACATCTAAAAAAGGCATCAGAATTAAACACAAAAAGTGGTTAAAGGCAGGCCAAGAACAGAGCAAAGCCTATACAAGGGCCCTAAGGTGAGAAACTGCTGGTAAGAAGTGCTCTAAGGGCTGAGGGGAGGATAGAGGGGCCAGAAAATTACGAGCAAAAAAGAACAATGTCCAGGATGAGGCTGGGTAAAGGCGAGCTCAGGCTGAACAGCCTCTATAAATCATGACAGGATACTGAGCTTATCCCAGCAGCACCAGGAAGCCACTGATGTGTCAAAAGGCTATCCATAAGAACTAAGGGAGAAAAGATCGGGAGGGCACAAAGATGTCATGGTGGGTCAGGTGAGAGATGGTAGGAACTTGGGGTTGAGGTAACATCACTTCAGATGCAGACACACAGACATATTCACAAACTGGGAATCTATGTTGGAAAAAGAACTTGGTTATAAATAGGATGGAGGTAGAAGTGGGCTGTGGGTGTGAAGGGACAAAGTTAGCTCTTAGTTGACTTATCTGAAAGGAATGGAGTTGTCATTTACTAAAGTTGAAGCACTGGAGGGGGACAGATTTACTGTATGTGGAGGGCGGCCATGTTAACTTTGGGATGTCTGTAAGATATACAGGTGAATATAACAAAACCAGATATAAATTAATCTGGCACTCAATGAGGGTCTAGGCTAGAGAAATCTAAATTTTTAATCTTACCTTTCACTTCTAATTAAATACAATGCATGACCATTGGGGGCGGGGAGGGGGCAGATATTAAAAAGTACCACAGAGTTCTTTTTCTATATGTACAAAAATACACACCCACACACAATTATTCTTTATAAGAAATTATAGTTTTTAATCTGCTTTTTAACAATGTATTTTTAAGCATTTTTTCCTTCAGAGAAATAGATTTCTTCTGAGATACATAACTTTACTAAGCACACAATGTTGCTTTCTGCAGCTATACTGAAAATTATTAAACCAATTTGTGTTTTTATAAAGGTACATAATTTCTACTATTTTGCTATAATAAGGTGCTAACAATAAACATTCTTGACTTTGTGTGGTGAAATTTATAGTTCACAAGAAATACTACACAATATATGTGCTTAATGTATACAGACAGGATTAAATTAATACATCATTTCTAGACAAGAAGTGGGAAATAATACAGTTATTTTATTTTTGCAAAGGACTATAAAGTAAGCTTTAGATTTCACTTGTAATATTACATGTTCTAAAACTGCAAATATACAGATATCAATTTCAACATTAGAAATGAAATGTTCTCAGAAAGATCTGGCTTCATAATATAAAAAATATATTATTATAAAAAAATAAAATAAAATAAAAATAAATTGACAGAATAACGAAAAAAAAAAAAAAGAAGGATCTGGCTTCTAAAGTTAAATAAAAAAAGAAAAAAAAAAACCTATTCCACTAGATTTCCTACCCTGCTCCTCTGTTAGTCCATACTAAAAGCCCTATCGAGAATGTCAGGGTGGTGCTCACTTCAGCAGTATTCGGCCTCTGTGCAAGGATGACCACAAATTCATGAAGGTTTCATCTTCTGAGCTGTTAAGAGAGTACATCCTAAAAGTTCTCACCAAAAGGAGATTTTTTGTTTTGTTTTCTTTATATTGTATCTTTATGAGATGACGGGTGTTAACTAAATCTATTGTGGTAATCATTTCAAAACATATATAAATCTAACCATCATGTTGTACACCTTAAATGTATACAGTGATGTATGTCCATTATTTCTCATTACAACTGGGGAAAAGGCCTATCAGGGTACCCCTATGTTCCTACTGAGGTAGGAGCATCTTTGGATTCTGGAGACCTGGCTCACTTGTATCTCCGTCTACACACCTGTCTCTGATCTCGGTTTACTTGGTCATACCATCATTTGTGTATGTGAGCACCTTTTTTCCCAAATCAAGAACAAAAAAGCAGCACGTATCCAAGATCAGATTTCTGAAGGCAGCATCCAGGACTGTATCCCAGGAAATACAGAAGCATCTGAGGGAAACCACTCCTTGGCGGGGGGGGGGGGGGGGGGGGGGGGTGCACCCCCTTCTTTAATGCTTTTCTCCAAACTGCTTTCATAACAACAACAAAAAGACACGTGGGCAATGTGTCTCCTTTGAAAGTCCACTCACTGCTGAGCTCTGAGCAGGTGCTTGCTGCTCTTAGTAACAGATATCATCTAGACATTTTTAACTCCCTGTGCTGCCCCCAGTCCCACCTGCAAACTGTAAACTGAAGAAGTGGTGTCTCAAAAACATGAAATCTTCGTTTGCCTGGTGGGATATCTTTATTCCCAAGTAATTTCTCCAAATAACACCCTTGAGTGTCTGAAAATGTAAAAACTGCCTGTAGAGTCAAGGCAAATGAGGGCTAAATCCATTCATTATTTCCCTCTAGACTCTCATTCACCTCTAGCTGTGGGAAGCATCACAAACACAGGATTGATGAAAAGTATATAAACGTATTATCCAGATACTCAGGTTGTCACAGGAAACATTTTGTGTTCTTGATTTTAATGTAAGCAAAGCTGAGCAGTGGAAATGTTCAGGTGAAAATGGAGATTTTTTCTTGCTGCAAGATAGCATTTCTCATCTGAATGATTTTATTCTTTTCCTTTGAATTTCATGGTAAATTCTGAAATCCGTTCCTATCTGACATATCTTGGATCCTTACTTGTACCTTCATTATCCAGCAAGAAGCAAGCATAACTAATAAGCAATCTATTGTCCTAATCTTTGCTTTGTTATGAATTGTCTTTGCATCTCTCAAGATAGTCTAGATTATGTTTTGGTAGCAAAGTACTCCAAACTCTCAGTTGCCAAATACAACTTAACAGTCAACACTCAGGGACCCCCGTGAGTAGATCAGCCATCATCTCAAATACTGCAGTCAATATGCCAAAAGAGAAATGAGTGCTGAAGGGTCTCACAGGATAATTCAACTCTGTCCCAGAAATGGCATAGTCCAGTCACTTCTATTTGCAACTCATCAGCTAGAGCTAAACATATGGTTCCACCAAAGAGAGGCCAGGAAGTACAATCCTAACATGTTTCTGAAGGCGAAGAGCCAGAAATAGTTGAGGGATAGCAATAAGGACCATCCCATTCTTCTAAAAGAACTATGTTTTTTCTTCAAAAATGTTGTAGGGAAAATTGAGAAGACCTAACTGGATAGCAAGGTATAGAAAAACACATATTTTTCATTGTTAAGACTGTAAAAAGTAATGTTCTATCAGCTGCATGCACCATTTCTTAGCAAATAACAACAACATGAGAGCTATTATTCTCCTATCTCCAAATGTACATAGTTTGGGACTTCTGTCATGTGTACTTCACCTTTTTTGAAAAAGGCTTGGTGGTAATTTACAAAGATACATAAAGCAAAACAGAATAAGGAATAGTGAGTCAGGAGAAGAAGGAGTTAAAAGACAAAGCTAACAATGACTTAGAACCCAGTACCTGTAACCTGGGATGTGGAATACGTTTCTAAAAGTCAGTGACAATTTTGGCTCGAACACCCCAGGAACCAAGCAAAAAAGGAAATATGATCAATGGTATGGTATACAGCATCAACATAATAAAAGCAAGATATGTCATTACAAGAAGCACAGCCATACCCAGCACCTGGGTCATCACGGATAGGAAATGTATAACATGGTACAGAAAGGAACAAAAAGTAGGTCTACAATAATCATAACACTGTAAGGCTGTGTCCTATCTTTTATTATGGTATCACAGTCACACATCACAAATATTTTTATTATTTTCAGGTTTACTGATAATTATTCTAATGACTGTGTTTGTCAACATCCCACATCTTTAAGGTCACCTAGGATATGAATGAAGCAAAGAAATAAGCTTCCTCTCCGAAATGCAACATTCATTAAATCACAGCACACAAATGGGCATAAAGACTGCTGAATGTGGCCTTTAATCATTTACCTCACACAGTACTGTTTTTGAACTTGAATTTGAATGTTTTTAGGTCTAGAATTCATCTCTCCACTTTGGCTACTTTGGCCATACCTTCTCACCACTTTCTATTATGATCAATTTATGTCCTCTATGAAGCCCCCTGAAGGAATTCAAGTTTGAGACTCTTGGTACAAAATACAGTGACTCAGTAAAATAGACTGTTTCATAAATTCAGGGTCTACTCCCTCTGTACCAGTTGCTTTGAGGAAATAGAAAACAATACTTCTACTGATGTTTCTCAAACAGCTAAGTCTGTTGGGGGAGATAATAGCAAAACATTTGAGAACGTATAGTACTAAAATAACAGTAACTATTCCATATATTTTATGGCTCTGTATTTTCAGCAAGTTATTTCACATTCATCACTGCAGTGAATTCTTTCAGGAGCTCCATGAAGCCATCAAAATAAGGATTACAGTTCCCATTTTTCAGATAAAAACACTGAGATCCAAATAGGTAAGCTGCCTTACCTCAAATCACAAGGCTAATCACAGACACAGCATCAGCTCCATGGCGGGGCTCTGTCTTCCACAGTTCTATATCCTATACATCACAACATACAGTAGGCATTTCATAAACATTCTCTAACAAGCAAAAGAACCTCTGGGTCAACACACATACTGATCCATAAACAGGAACAGAAGAAGAAAGCTTGCAGATAAGAATGATCAGAATTCACACGTCACATTACATCATACCCAGTGTTTGTGAAATTTGTAAGAACGAGGCACTATTATGATGCCAAGACATCTGTAACATGTAGGAAAAATGAAAAATCAAGGTACCTAAAAATTTATACATAAATATAATAATCCCAAATATTCATGAAGGATATCAATAATATCTGTAATAGCAAAATATTGGAAGCTACCCTAATGCCCACTGATAGAAGCTGTTTGATCAAAAAATGGTATATCATCACAATGGATTTTTTTAAGATTTTATTTATGTATTTGAGAGAGAGAGAGAGAGAGAGCACAAGCTGGGGACGGGGGATGGGGAAGAAGGGCAGAGGGAGAAGCAGACTCCCCGCTGGGCAGGGAGCCTGACTCAGGGCGAGATCGTGACCTGAGCTGAAAGCAAATGCTTAACCAACTGAGCCACCCAGGTGCCCTCACAATGGATACTTTCAGATTGAAGTTTAAAATTTGACTAAATACATTATTTCATATGTTTAAGAGGACAAGAGAAGAATACACAGTAAATGGATATTCTATGGGAGAATGAGATGGGCTACTCTTTTTTTCTTGTCTGTTCTAGTGGTTTGCACATGTGAGAGAGAGAGAGTTCAAAACCGGGAAATAGGGAGAACCCACCAAAGTCAGCTATTTAAGGAAAAGTAATGGAGATGAGATTCAAAAAAAAGTCCTTCATTTGCTAAGATAATCAGGAATACACAGTCAATAAATTGATGTAAGAGGTAAGGAAAAAGGGTCATGGCAAGAAAGTGAATTAGTCCTAGAAAATAAATATTGCCAATAGTTCAACTTTTATTTTTATTATGGCCTTATTATTATAGACATGCTATATCAAACAGCAATAGGAATTTCCACACATACTTTTTAATTTTATTGAATTGCCCAAGTCTACCCTTACCCCTTACTCCCTCTAAAAAGAGATGTTCTTTTTTTTTTTCATCTTTTATTTTTAGATAGTCTTTTAAAAAAATACTTAGCTTCTTTATTTTTAATAAATCACAAGATTACTCATAGGCAAACATTAAGAAGTTGCACTTCAATTCAGATAAATCTCAGTGATACAGGGTTTCTAGGGCTGCTGTCAAACGTAAAAATATCAAATCAAGGATTACATCTGAATAAGTATGTTTATGCCATTTTCTGTACAGTAAAATTTTCTCATTCTTAAAACAGAATTCAAAGGTAGCACTGTCGGTACACCCTGATTTCCTGACTAAGTTTCCTTTAGAAAACGTGAAGTTATAGAAGCCAATGTTAGTCAAGACCTACTGAGCTTTGCTGGAATTCTGGATACATATCAATCTAAATCCCAGTTATTCTGACCTTCCTTAACAGCCCTTCATGGAATTTCCTTACATTTTCACCTTTCTCACCTGTGTAATCTCTATCCAAGGGTTCTACGTGATACCAAATGGCTAATGAATGAAATGGTCTTCCTGCCAGTGTATCTAAATGCCTGCTATAAAATAACTATAAACCTAATCCTTTTTAATGTACCATTCAAGTCACAGAAAGAGTTTAATAGCTACAACAAAGGTAAGTCAAAAAAGGCATTACAAAATTTATTTGATAAAGTATCTTAAAGTTACACAAGGAAAGAGACAAAATAAAATAAATTCCCCTAATGTACCGCAAATATCAACCACCACACACTACCTACAAGCCATATGTTTTTTCCATCTGTTCTGTTATCGTCAACTAAATTTATAGTATTTGGGCTATCAGAAGGATTGTCAAACACGAGCTGGGCAGGATTTTAAAACCTAGGTGTTACTGTTGTTTTTTTTCTTTTCTGTTTTTTTTTAAACCTACCCATCTCTATGCTCATCCCGCAACTGATGATATTTACTGGGTTCAGAGTAAGAGTCCTCCAGTATTTCTGAGGACTGTAAGTTAGTCCTCAGAAAGCTTAAATTACTCCTAGAGCCACTGACACTTACTGCTCTGAATTCCTCAAATGATGACTACTGGACAGAGAAGCTGGAATTTCTGAAGATAAATATGATTCTTCCGAGTGCGGAAGTGCTGCATTTGTGGCCTTTGGTTGGTGGATTACAGTGTGTGAGAAGCAGAATTCTAAGATGCTCCCCCAATGATCCAAACCTCTGTAGAAGCCTCTCCCCTTCAGTGTTAGCGGCACCTCCTGATTTCTTCTAATCAATAGATATGACAAAGGTGACAGAATGGTCCCTCCCTTAGGTAGGTTACAGCGTATGGTGAAAGTGATACTCTTACGCCTGTCATTGCAACACATTATATAAGACTCCAGTTTAGCAGACTAAAGGGAGAGATTCTTCTGCTAGCTTGGAAGAAATCGCCATGCTGTGAGTAGTCTGCAGCAAACAACTGCAAGGGCCTCTAGGAGCTGAGAGCAGCCTCTGGTCAGCAAGACAGCAGAGACCTCAGTCCTCCGGCCGTCAGGAACTGAATTCTGCCAACACTACATGAGTTCAGCAGAGAACCCCAAGCTTTTGAAAGGATCAAGTCTAGCTAATGGCCTGACTGCAGCCTGGGAGACCCTGAACAGAAGACCTGCTACACTGGGCCTGGAGTCCTGACCCATAGAAACGGAGAGACAGTAAATGTGTGTTATTTTAAATAGCTAAATCTGTGGTAATTTTTACATAGGAATAGAAAGTGAAGACACTGCGTGTAAAAAGTATTTCTTCTAGCATCTACCTTAAGACTTGCCCTGGGCATCAGGTGCTCCTGGGTTTCCAAATTAGATAATGGAGCAGAGACACCCCCACTTTTCTGCTGGCCCAAGCCTAAAGCAGAGGCACTTCGCTGACTCACGAGAGAATAAATACTGCCATACACCACTAACATCCGGTGGCTATTTCTTACACACAATACTATTACTTTGGATTCATAAAATACCATTTGATGCCACTTTTTAAAGCAATCCTGTTTAAGCCAATGTTCCAAACACCCCAAAATATCATGTACTATAAGATCAAAGACTAAAAAATCAGGTACATCTTACACTGGGCTCTAAAGGAAAATAGAGGATGACTAGCAAATCACTCAGAGGTGGTCAGCTAGTAACTTAACTCTCTTCACTCATTAACAACTTAAGTCAAAATAGTAAAAATATCTTTTGACAATACATTCCTAAATTGTCATATCAGAAGTTAAAATTCTTGTGGAAAACATTTTTTAAATTATCTCTAATCTCAGGGCGCCTGGGTGGCTCAGTCGTTAAGCGTCTGCCTTCGGTTCAGGGTGTGATCCCAGAGTCCTGGGATTGAGCCCCGCATCAGGCCCCTCCACTGGGAGCCTGCTTCTTCCTCTCCCACTCCCCCGCCTATGTTCCGTCTCTCACTGGCTGTCGCTCTCTGTCAAATAAATAAATAAAATCTTTAAAAAAATAAAATAAACTATCTCTAATCTCAATCATAAGTATGAAAGCATGAACAATCAAGAGATTTTATTAAAATTCTACATTTCATAGGAAAGTTACTTCCTGTACCACATGAAGAAGTCGTTGAAATTATGGCATACGTACAAAATAAAATATATTTCAGGTAAAATGCTCTAGGGAAGATATATTTTTAATGTACCCTGAATTCGGATTCATGCATATACTTTTTTCAGAACACATACACATATAATATTCAAAGTACTCTTAATTGGGAAAAGGAATAAAAACGCTAATTCAAAGCATGCTACTAAACTAAGATGGCTTTCAAATCAGGTATAAAAATGTGCCTCGGAATACTTCTAGGACCAATGTCATCACATAATTATATGCAGTGGATTACATAAAAGACACTAATTACATCAGGAAAACATAACATACTGAGAATAGATGGTCTTACGGTATAGACAAATGGCAACTGTGGGAGCTGAATTAAATTATCCTTTAAGATTACTAAAAAAAAGTATGTGTGTATATGTGATATATATATACACATACACACACACATGTATCACATATCTACATGCATCACATATCTATATATACAGATATGCATATACACACATATGCAAAAATGTGTCCATATACATGTCCATATATATCTCCCATCGGCCTATGAACCATGCCTAAAATAATCCCAGGTAAGAAATGCACTTAATGCTTCCTTTTATTACAATGGACAAGAAGAAGGTAAGATTGAGAGGCGCCTGGGTGGCGCAGTCGTTAAGTCGTTAAGCGTCTGCCTTCGGCTCAAGGCGTGATCCCGGTGCTCGGGGATCGAGCCCCGCATCAGGCTCCTCCGCTATGAGCCTGCTTCTTTCTCTCACACTCCCCCTGCTTGTGTTCCCTCTCTCGCTGGCTGTCTCTGTCAAATAAATACATAAAATCTTTAAAAAAAAAAAAAAAAGAAGGTAAGATAGAGAAGCTAAGATCTGATGAGCAATAAGCAGAGGCAATGCAAATTCCATAGAATAAAGGTCTTCCTAACCTTTTAGTTTTTATTAACTGCTTTCAAAAATGCAACTTTCAAATGAAGTAAACTTTTTTTAAATGCTAAATTATAAATATTGAAAATCAGGAATCTTACTTTCTCACTCTATGACAAACCATGATTTCATCAAAAACTACTTAGAGAACTACTTTGTAAGAATAGACGCTAAAGTCCAAGAGTCCCTCTGATGAGTAACTTTAGGTAATGAGAGTCTTCCCCTGCTCCTCTAAGCCACTCCTACTAAAACATCTGCGAAGTTAAATATATTGGATATTTTTAAAGAGATGGCCTGGGACCCAGGCTATGGTAGTTTTCTTTTCCTCAGGGATGTTACATCGATAACTACTAGTTCTATCCTTTATTTGTTTACAGCATATGAATAATGCTGCATGATACATTAATCTCCAAACGTTTTTTTGAAATTATGGCTTCAGAACAAAGTTAAACACACACACAACACAGTGGGAGTTTAGCAAATGTGACAGTGTCGATATAAATTATGAGTGTACAGAAAGCTTATGTGCCCTACTCACCTTTAAAAAGAAAATTGGTGATTTGTATACCTTCAATTGTTCCTTAGTTCTTAAACTATTAATTTTTTTACTATAATTCTCTCAGAAGGGAACATTTCTTTGTCAAGGAATATGATAACCTAGCACACAAGAGTTAATTCTGTTTTAAACTTATCACTGCATTTATTTTACACTGCATTTCTTCAAAAGAATACCCCATTTACTTTCTCCTCTGAACATACTGGAGATGGTATGTGTGTAGATACGTAAGTGTACATATGTGTGTGTATGTGTGTGTAATTCTATTTTATATACATATGGCTATGGAGAGGTAGGCGTGTGTGTGTGTGTCTGTCTTGAAAAGAATTCTTAAATCTCCCTTATTGGTATAAACCACTGATACGCATGGTTTGGTTAAATTACCCCTGCCAGGTTTATTATCTACTCTTTTTCCCTGCTGTTAGCATGTGTAATTGTATGGTTTTAAGAACTTGAATGACTCACCATAAAGCAAGCTGAAAAAATAAGGGACAGATGTGTTTCTATGTATTTTCTGAGGGTTGCTAGGACGGGAGCCCTTTCAGCTTATTTCGGAATCTCATCTCAGAGGTCGCTTTTGCCTCCTTAGCTTACCTCTCCTCCCCAATCCTCAAACCCCTCAACCACCAGAAAGATGGAATGCTCACTCTATAAATGCCACCCACCAACTTGAATGAGGGCGCAAACAATAATACAATGGCTACCCATCAGCAAGAGAAATGATTATTGCCATCTCCTCCAGGAGGGTTAAATGAAGGGGAACCTGCCTATGCACAAAAGATAAAGCAAAGCGACTTCCTCCTTTTTGAGAGATGATTAATAGGAGACAACAGATTGTTTGTGGTAAAAGATCGTAAACAGGACTATGACTGTTGATCAGATTTCAAAACTTTGGTCTTGATCCTTTAACCCCATGGTTAACATAACCAGAAGCAGGCAGCAGCCAGAAGTTTTAATGAGAGGTCAAACTGACAGCCAGAGAGTTGAACTTTTACAGTTTTGGGGTCAGACAACTTGTCAACAGAGTCAAATTCCCTCTTTAATAACAGCAGCCCTGTAAACTCAACATTGAGTAGACGTCTCGTAGAAGTGGCTGCTGGCAAAACAGTGTTTTATCTTTAAATGAAAAACATCTTAGTAATGAGCTGCTAACTGGTTTAAGCCATGCTGTTACACTTCCAGAGGGAAGTGGCTCTCAGTTTGAGGGTGCAAGGATTCCTTATCTACCCTTGTCAATTTGGGGGCTTTTTGTGATTTTCCTCTCACTTTCATTACTAGCCAATTGAAAAGAAAACTGTGTCTTTCATGAGTTGCAATTAGATGCTAACTTAGAAGATGATGCAACCCAGATAGGAAACTGCTGTAAAGTTCATTTTGACCTGAGGATTACATCACCATTACTGGGGAGACAACAAAAGAAACTATGGATCTAGTCTCTGCCTTCAATATCACATAATTTCTTCTTAGGTATATACAAGACACACACTCAAAGAAAAAAAATTTTTTTCTTTTAGAGAGAGAGCAGGAGTGGATAGGCGCAGAAAGGGAGAGAAAATAAACTTGAGCCGTCTCCCCACTGAGCATGGAGCCCCATGCAGGGCACGATCTCAGACCCTGAGCTCATGACCAGAGCCAAAATCAAGAGTCAGACGCTTGGGGCGCCTGGGTGGCTCAGCTGTTTAGTGTCTGCCTTCGGCTCAGGTCATGATCCTCCTGGGATCGAGCCCCACATCGGGCTCCCTGCTCCACGGGAAGCCTGCTTCTCCCTCTCACACTCCCCTTGTTTGTGTTCCCTCCCTCACTGTCTCTGTCAGATAAATAAAATCTTTAAAAAAAAAAAAAGATGCTTAACCAACTGAGCTGCCCAAGCTCCTCAAAGAAAATTTAATAGTGTGCAACATCCTAAATGCAGTGCAAGCCATTCAAGATGGAACTGAGTAATGCAGCAGTTGAATGACACCTGCTGAAGGAGTGGTAGGAGTTTACTACTATTCCATAGGCTTTCAAAAGGATGTGGTTTTGATCGGCAGATTGCAAGCTGGCAGAGAGGAGTGAAGAATCATTCCAGCAACACAGAGGTATGAGCAAGCAACGCAAAGTCATAAACAGTTTAATAACAGTCGGCCTGGAAAAATATGAGCCAAAGATTTCTAGAACTGGGTTTGGTCACTCACCAGCAGAATCCTAGGGGAACTAGGATCTATCTAGCAGGCTGATTACTAAATGAGATTAGATATAGTGAAAGGTGTCTATTCAGCTGTAAAAACCCTATGCCCATATTAACTGCTTAACTGCTATTAATAATTATTTATGATAAAGGTAAACATATCTAATGAAAAAGAAAAACAATGCAGAAATATTCAAATGCACAGTGATAATTCCTTGTACTTGTCTCACTCCAGTTCCTGAGCAGGGGGTGACAGTGAACTGTTTACAACTTGATCTCTATATGTCCTGGGTTTTTTCTTATGTTTGTACAACGATACATACTATTTTACAAAAACAGAAATTTTGCTCTCAACTTGTTTTCACTTAATATGTCATGATTATTTCTCCTGTCAACTCTGAATATTTTTATATGAATGTAATCAGTTTTACCTTACCTATAATGAACTTATATATATAGTTCATCAATATCATTAGGGACACACATAAGCATTTTATGAAGGACTTTAAGATAAAGTCTTAAAAGTGGAGTTGCTGGCTAAAAGTTACACAATTTTAAAATTATAATTATCATATGTTCCTTTAAAATGTTGAACCAATCTGTTATTTAAAAAGAAAATAGTGTATGAGAATGTCAATTTTTTTCATAGCATTTTTATACTTTCTTAAACTTTTTATTCTAACGTAATAGATTCACATGTCCTTATAAAGACAATAGAGAGGTAACTGGGTAGCTCAGTCAGTTAAGCGTCTGACTCTTGATTTCGACTCAGGGCCCGACCTCACAGCCCCGAGATCGTGATCATAAAGTTGTCAAGTTTATGTACAGACAGCTGTTTATTACCCTTTCAGTGTCTGCTGGGCATGCAGCGTTATTACTTCTCCCATTCCTGATACTGATGATCTGTTTCATCTTTCTTTGTTAATCTTTCTAGAAGTTGGTCAGTTTTTTTATCATTCTGGAAAACCAGTTCCTTGTTGTACTGATTTTTCTCTGTCATTTTTCTGATTTCAGTGCTTGCTAAGCAGCACATATATTTTTCTGATTTCAATTTCATTGATTTTTGGCTCTTTCTACTTACTTTGGGTTTATTTTGCTTTTTTTCTAGGGTCTTGAGGTAGGAACTGAGATTGTTGATTTGAGACTTTCCCTCTTTTCTAATGTATGCATTATTGCTGCAGATTTTGTTCTTAGCAGTGCTTTAGCTACTATGAATTTTGGTTTGTTCTTTTTTCATTTTCATCCAATACAATGTATTTTTTTTTAATTTCCCTCAGAACTTGTCCTTTGACCAATGAATTATTTAGCAATGTTTTGTTCAATTCCACATGTTTACAAATTTTCGTTATCTATTACTGATTTTTTTTTTAAAGATTTTTTATTGAGTTGAGAGAGAGCAGGAGAGAGCATGGAGGGAGAGGGAGAAGCAGACTCCCTACTGAGCAGGGAGCCTGACATGGGGCTCGATCCCAGCACCCCGGATCATGACCTGAGCCAAAGGCAGACAATTAAACGAGTGAGCCATCTACACACCCCCTATTATTGATTTCTAATCTGAGTTCATTTTGGTCACAGAAAACACAATTTCAATGCTGATAAATTTGTTAACATTTGTTTAATGATCCAGAATATAGTCTATCTTGGTATATGTTTCAGATAGCACTGTTTTTAATCTTTGCAAAATATATAGGTAAAAATGAATCTCAAATTTAAGCTGATGTTTTTAAATTAGTAAATGTGAATTTTTTTCTATGTTTATTAGCCTTTTATAATCCTATTACATGTCTATGTCTTTTATCTATTTTTAATTTGGTTGACTTTTTATTAATGTGCAGGGGCTTATATGTTAAGAATATCAGGTGTCAAAAATTTTCCCCCATTTGCAGGTTAGTCTTTCAGTATCTTTTACTGTGGTTTTCACATATACAAATTTAAAGTCTTAGGTATGTTAACAGCATTTCCCTTTTCATCTTTGTTTTCGCTACACGCCTAGAAAGACCTGTATACTTTCATAAAATTATGTATTTTTATAATTTGTATCACTGCATTTTAATAACTTAAAATTTGATTTACCAAGAATGTTTTTAACAAGGATAATTCTATCATAACACTTCCATAGGTAATACAAAACTAATATAATACTTGATTGGGGAATAATTCATATCTATAGAACAGTGATTATTCATCCATTAAATACAAGAAAGAACTATCATTTAATGCATACTTTAAATGTGCCAGAAATTTGGTAGGTGGTTTATATTCTTTGATTTACATCTTACAACAACTCTATGAGTTAAAGTCTTCCCATCTTATAAAGAAAATGGAAGCCTTAAGCATTAAATAATTTGCTAGAACTGGGACAAAGTTGAGATTTAAATCCAGGAATGTCTAATGCCCAAACCTGTGATCTTTCTATTGTATTCCTTGGCTCCCACACTTGACACGTAAAAGGCACTGTGAGCAGTACAGAGGATAACAAAACGTAGTCACTGCCTTCATAGAGCAATTAATGTTACATTTTAACAGGGATTTATAATTTTCAAAGCACATTGGCATTCAACATTTATTGACCACTTTCTACCTCCCAGATGCTAGGACTATTGATAACACATAAAATGTAGGAAGTCCTTGTCTTTCTGTGAGCTACAGTATGTATGTTTCCATCACCAGTTTTTAGAATAGGGCTCCAAAACAGAGGCTACAAGTATGTAGTTCACTTGGCTACATCAGCATAATTTAAAACTGCCAATGACGCTTCAAACACAGGTCCTCTTACTTCCACTACAAATGACTACCTTCACTGGTAGACCTCAGCTCACTTCCAATGCAAACCTAGAAGCTCCAAGAAGACACCTGGGAGAAGAAATGTGAAACTACAATGGTGCAGCAGAAGCCTTTTCACGCTAAGGGAAATGCAAGCTACACCCTGGCCGTTCTCCCATTTCCTGAGTCCCTCAAGGGCTGGGATAATCTAGGATTTTGTCAGTGATCCCTCTGGTTGTGTGACTCAGGAATTTGTCAGAGGCAAGTATTTTTACTTGCTAGTATTTTTAACAGCAATTAGTATTAATTGCTGATTAAAGCTGATACTTTCAACAGTTTTATTGAGATATCATTCACATACAATTCACCCATTTAAATGTACAGTTCAGTGGCATTTAATATATTCAGTTATTGAACCATCACCACAATCAGTTTTACAACAGTTCCATCAACCTAAGAAAGAGACGATGTATCCCTTAGCTTATAACCCGTATAACTCCCCAGCCCAGAGCAAACACTATTATGTTTTCTGTCTCTACGGTCTTACCTATTTTGGACATTCCATATAAATGGAATAGAATATGTGGAATAGTTGATATGTTACAAACAGAAAAAGCTATCTCACCAGGAATCTGATTTAAAAAACTGGTAAACCAATGTACAAGGTGAATAAATATCAAACATTATTATAAAGTCAATGATCTATTAAATATCAGAGGATCATGAAGAAGGCTTATAGCAAACATTATTTACTTGCTGTTGAGTACCCCTGCCTCTGATGTCTCTGTTGACTCATTCTCCATACATGAACATTACAATTTGTTTCAATGCTAAGCAAAACTGTTTATGTCAATATCCGGACAATTTTTTTTTCCCTCTTAGCTGAATACCATATTTGCTCCAATTTCTTCTCTGCTACTGCTTCCTCTACCACCCACTCCCGCAGGACCTCAATTTGAGGGAACTTGAGACTGGCTTTCCCACATAATTTCCCTGCTTTAAATCTTGATCGTCAGTAGCACCAGGAGATGCCTTGAAGGCAAAGAACAGTTGAAAGTTATGAATCCTGTTTATTGAAAGAGTGCTCAAGCCCTATTAATATACATCCTCAATTGCTCTTCCCCAGACGTCAAAGGATCCTTAAGAAGCAAGTTATCATCCAGACCTACTTATGCAGTTTTAGAATGCACTGATTTCACTCTCTCAGCAAAAGTAATCCCTGCCCATTTTTAAAAATAAGACTAATGTACAAATATACAATTCAATGAGATCTGAAGGAAATATAAAAATCCATTATGACCACACAATCAAGTTATAGACCATTTCCTTTACCCAGCTCTACTGGGCTCAATTCAACCACCCCATCCCTCTAGTTACTGACCCGATATCTACTATTCAGATTAGTTTTGCCTGTTCTTGAGTTTCAGATACATTGCATCATATAATATGTACTCTTGTACCTGGGCTCTCTGTCAACATATTGCTTTTCAGATTCATCCATATTATTTCATAAAACAGTAACTCATTCCTTTTTTATTGCTAATTAGTATTTCATTGTATGAAATATATAGAAAGTAACCTATATCTTCGGTTGCTCAACACTGGCCGTTTTTCTATTTGAGGGTTATTATGAATACAGCTATTATGGATAGTCTTTCGGAGGACATATGTATTCATTTCTCCTGCGCAAAGTCTTAAAATGGATGGCCTATTGCTTAGTTAAAAACTACCAGTTTTCCAAAGCGGTTATACTATTTCACGGTCCCACCAGCAGCGTATGGGAGTGCCAGTTGTTCCACATCCTAACATTTGGAAAACTTAATCTTCTTAATTATTCTAGAAGTGAAATGGTCTCTCACTACAGTTTTAATTTGCATTTTTTTGATGACTCACGTTGAGCACCTTACAGATCATTCACCCATCTTTTGCAAAGTATCTGTTCAAGCCTTCTATTTGTTTTTTTATTATTTAAATTCAATTAGCCAACATATAGTACATTAGTTTCAAATGTAGAACTTAGTAATTCTTCAGTTGCATAACACCCAGTGCTCATCACATCACATGCCCTCCTTAATGCCCATCACCCAATTACCCCATCGCCCCACCCACCTGCCTCCAGCAACCCTGTTTGTTTCCTGTAGTTAAAAGTCTCTCATGGTTTGTCTCCCTGATTACTTACTGATTTGTATGAGTTCTTTACATATTCCAGATATAAGTTCTTGCTAGATATATGTATTGTGGCTATTTTCTTCCAACATGTAACTTGGCTTTTTTTTCTTAATGAGCTGTCTTGAAAAGCTGAAGTTCATTTTATTGGTGTTTTCTTTTTTGGTTATTGCTTCCTATGACCTGTCTAAAAAGCCCTTGGCTCTCCCTAAGTCACAAATATATTCTATATTTTCATCCAAAGGCTTTAACTGTTTTAACTTTTATGTCTATATCCATGATCTACCTTGAATTAATGTTTGCATATTGTGTAAAACAGAGGTTAAAGCCCATTTTTTTCCACGTGCATATGCAGTGGTTCCAAATTAATTTGCCAAAACCATGTATGCGTGCGCGCGCGCACATATACACACACACACACACACACACAGCCTTTCCTTTTCCCATCAATACCTTTGACATCTGTTAAAAAAACCAATGGACCATTTAAGTGTAGGTCTAATTACAGACTCTCTATTCTGTTGCATTAAGGTATTTGAACATTCTTACACCAATGCCATACTCTTTTGATTACTGTAGATTTATAGTAAGTCTTCAAATACTCTAAGTGCCACACTTGGTTCTTCTTTTTCAAAATTGATCAGCTACTTCGGATCCTTTGTTTTTCTCATATTTTATAATCAAATTGGCATTTTCTAAAAGGAATAGTTTGTTGGACATTTATTGGAATTGCACTGAATCTAAAAAATCAGTTTAAGGAGTGGTGGTATCTTAAAATTCTTATGTTTTCAAATCCATGGATATAGTATGACTGTCTTTGTTTAGGTCTTCCTTAATTTCTTTCAGCAATGATTTTTAGTTTTAAATGTAGAGGTCTTATATATCTCCTGTTAAACTTAATCCTAAGTATTTTTATATTTACGTTAGCACTGTAAACAGCAACAGCTTTGGTAAATTAGATTATCATTTGGTGCTAGTATAAAAATACATTTTTGCATATTGACCTTGTATCCTGTAAGTTTTCTAACTTCACATTTTTAATAGTAATTTGTAAATTATGTACATAATCATGCCACCTATAATGTTGGATAAAAGTGAGGAAGAGGCATCCTCGCCTTGTCTTTAACCTTAAGGGAAAATCATTCATTATTTCATCATTAAATAAGATTTTTATCTGATTGAAGTAGTTCCCATCTATTTCTAGTTCACTGAGAGGGTACAGCAATAAATGGGTGAGTTTTGACAAATATTTTCTCTGCATCTCCTGTGATGATCACATATATGTTTTTTTTATCCTTCCATTCATTTTACTTGCTTTTGAATTAAAATAACATTTGCATTCTGGGAATAAATTCATTTGGTCATCTTGTATGTTACTAGACTCAGTTTCCTAATATTTTCATAAGGATTTCATAAGCAACCTTTTTCTGTAATTTTGTTTTCCAATAAGGTCTTGAAAAATTTGGGTATCCATGTTACACTGATCTCATGAAATGAAATGGGATATGTTTTTTCCTCCACTTTCTGACACAGTTTGTATAAGAATGATCTTATTTGTTCTTTAAATGTTTACCAGAACTCATAAGTAGAAATAACTAGATTTAGATTTTTCTTTGAGGAGAACTTTTTAATAATGAATTCAATTTTTTTAGAAGATACAATGTTACTCAGATATTCTATTTCTTATGTCAATTTTGGTAAACTGCTTTTATCAGGAAGTTTTTCCATCATATCTTAATAATGTCAAATTTATTGGCATAAAGTTATTCATGATATTTCCTACTCATTGCTTTATTATCTATAGGATCTATAGTGATATTTGATATTTCACTTCTGATATTAAAAATGTGGGCTTCTATGTTTTTTATTAGTTATTCCGTGTAAGACTTTTATTAAATTTGATTAATCTTTGTAAAGACCCAACTTTGACCTTGTTAATTTTCTCATTATTCTATTTCCTATTTGTATTTTAATCTATTTTTTTAATATTCCTGAGGTAGAAACTTAACAGTGTGATTTTAAAACTTTGTTCTTTTTTATATAAGCTTTAAGTGCTATATATTTCCTTACAGGCATTATCTTATCTGCAACCCATGCATTTTGCTTTATTGTACTTTCATTATCATTCAGTTAGAAATATTTTCTAATTTCTCTTGTGATTTCTCCTTTGGCCCATAGTTATTTAGAAGTATGTTGTTTGATTTCCAGAAGGAGCATAAGTGGCCAAACTGCTAATGTGAGAAGAGCTCTATCTACTTTCTCTGCTTCATTTCCTGCAGGCAGGAAAAGGTGGGCAGGACAATGTTTTCAAGGCCACAGGACGAAAAAGTTATTCAAGAGGAGATTGTCAGCCAGTATTTTACTGTGTACCCTATATGTCAGGTATTGGCTGGGCTCTGGATGAAATACTTGCCAGTGCTCTCTACTATTTACTATAACCAGCACAGCCTATCAAACCTGATGCAACTCAGAGGGACCTTGGGGACCATAAAGTATCCACTGATGGCCATGATGTTGTGTTGCAATGATCCTGCAGATGCTGTGCCTGGTGACAGCAGCACTTTTAGGGCATTACATAACAGGCCCAGGTACCCACAGATTGCATCAAAAACAGCAGTGTATATAGAGGTCATACTTGTTTTATCGTTGTTGTTGCTTAAAAAAATTACTTAAGGAGAAAAAAAAATGCAGCTACTACAACACCGTCTTTCTAGTGGAAAGACATCAAGTTTTTGAAAAACAGCCTGGTTTTTTAAAAAAAAACTGAAATACCCTAAATGCACTTTAATGCAAGTCAGACTTGAGAACAAATTATCAGAAATACAATATCTGGAAGATATCATTAAAGACCTGGGAAGTTCCAAATTTTTACTTCAGCTTAATAGACTTTTCAAAGAGATTAAATCTATATATTTATAAAAAGTTAATCTAATGGATGAAATTATAAGATTCAGAATTTAGAAGATGCATCAAAACACATTAAGTTCCAAGCAGCTACAACCAAAACTGCCTTCAAAATAGATCACGAGAACGAAGAACTTCAGAAATCACTATAAGCTGTGTTAGATGAACATTCTCATCTTAAGGGAAACACAAAGCTGCTCTGGAATAGAAGAGCAAACAAACTTACCAAAAAGAAAAAAAAATATTAGGAAAGTCTGAAGGGACACTGAGAAAAATCAAAGTGGTAAAGAAAATCAGATGAAGCTTTGGCGTAATAATAATAATTTGGGGATGAAAGACTGGGCTGCTGTTCTTGGAAAAGACTGCTGTTCTTAGATAGTGAGAAGCTGACACTGCATGTAATGGATAAATGAGAAAATGGGGACCACTTATAAGACCAATGCAAATGGGTTTGAAGAAAACTGATACAGTGCAGTTAAACTGTTATCTAAGAACTCTGGAAGGGGACACCTGGGTGACTCAGTCCATTAAGCTTCTACCTATGGCTCAGGTCCTAATCCCACAGTCCTGCATGGAGTTTCAGGATCCTTGCTCAGCTTGGAGCCTGCTTCTCTCTCTACCTGCCGCTCCCCTCGCTTGTGCTCACATGCGATCTCACTCTCACTCTGACAAATAAAATATTTTTAAAAAAAAGGTCAGAAAAAACTGGCAAAGGAGTAGGGGAACTATTTTCAGCTGGTCCCCTGAATCCAGCTGGATATCTACCAGATAATCCTGAACACCCACGAAATCAGTCTGAGACGTAGGAAGATACATCTGGATCTCCACAAACATCTCCAGCGCTGAGTATTGGGTAGGAAGCAGGATGCCGTGAATCCGCGCACAGATACTGGAAGATAAATGGCAGGGGGAGGGAGCCTCGGCGCTCGGCTGCCAGGAAGCAGTAGGAACCTGCACTGGGAAGCAGGCCGCACTCGCAGACCGGCATCCCCCCACCCCCCCACCCCTCCAGAAAGCGGACTGAGACCGTGAGAATGGAAACGCGCTGTACACAACCTCACTGAAAAACGGATCTTCGGAGTGCTCACTGGAACTGGCCTAAACTGGGAGCTCAGGATTGTGCGCAAACCACACTGAAACAGGGAGCTCGGGAGCACGCGCGGGAACGGGGGGCGGCTGGAGGTGTTAAAAGCACAAAGGACAGAGACCTGCGAGCCCTGGAAGTGAGGGTTGAGAGAGTGGCTGTGGGACGCACAACCCGGGACACTGAGGGGTTTTTATCAGCACCGACAGAAACAGAGTTAGAGTGGCCAGGAGAGCTCAGGGGAGTGCGGATTGCGATCCCTCTGGTCTGAGACAGAGGCTAGGATACGGCCACTGCTGCTCTGACTCGCAGAAGAGTCACAGAAAACCGCCAGGGAAAGCCGCCAGAGAAGAAAACCCGGGAAATACCGGCTCACATAGTGCCCACCCCTATCCCCCCTCGCAGGGGACAGGGCAACTCTAATCAAAAAAGAGTTGCCTGGTATCAGCGCGGCAGGCTCCTCCCCCAAGAAGGCAGGCTGAAAAAAATCAAGAAGCCCACATTCCTAAGGTCCCTAAAAAAGAAGTGCATATTGCTTGGGTCCTGGTCAATATTTTGGGCTCTGAACGTCCTTGTAACCACACCTCATCAGACTGACAAAAAGGAGGAATTCGCCCCAACAAAGAAAAGAAACACAGTCTGTGGCCTCTATCACAGAACTAATGGATATGGATATACCAAACTGTTAGAAGTGGGAGTTCAGAGGAACAATGGTCAAGATGATGTGTAGGCTTGAAAAAAATATTAGCGAAAATATTAACAAGAATATAGAATCTCTAAGGGCAGAAATGAGAGTGAATCTGGCAGAAATTAAAAATGCTATGAATCAAATGCAGTCTAAACTAGATGCTCTGACAGCCAGGGTAAATGAGGCAGAATGAATTAGTGAATTCGAAGATGGGATGGAGGAAAGAAGAAAAAAGAGAGAACTTGGCTCAAAATAATACATCTCAAGAATGTAGATTACGGGAGATTACTGACTCAATGAAACGTTCCAGTATCAGAATCATCAGCATCCACGAGGCAGAAGAGAAAGAAAGAGGTCTAGAAGAGATATTTGAACAAATTATAGCTGAGAACATCCCTAATCGGGCAAAGGAAACAAGCATTCGTGTCCAAGAGGAAGAGAGGACCCCCCCCAAGATCAATGAGAACAGAACTCCCACATCACAAATAGTGCAAATCGCAAACCTTACATCCAAGGATACAATCTTGAAAGCAGCCAGGGGGAAGAGAATGCTCACCTACAGAGGGAAGAACATCAGAATAACATCAGACCTGTCAACAGAAACCTGGCAAGCCAGGAAAAGCTGACAAGACATATTCAGAGCACTAAGTGAGAAAACATGCAGCCAAGGATCCTTTATCCAGCAAGGCTGCCATTCAGAATGAATGGAGAGACAAGAACCTTCCAAGCCCAGCAGAAACTGAGAGAATATGTGACAACCGAGCCAGCCCTACAAGAAATATTAAGGGGGGTTCTATAAAAGTAAAAAGACCCCAAGAGTGATACAGAACAGAAATTTACAATCTATAGAAACAGAGACTTCACAGGCAGCATGACATCACTAAAATCATCTCTCTCAATAATCACTCTCAATGTGAATGATCCAAATACTCCCATAAAACACCACAGGGTCGCAGATTGGATAAAAAGACATGACCCATCCATTTGCTGTCTACAAGAGACTCATTTTGAACCTAAAGATACATCCAGACTGAAAGTGAATGGATGGAGAACCCTTTGTCATGCCAACGGACCTCAAAAGAAAGCTGGGGTAGCAATTCTCCTATCAGACAGATTAGATTTTAAGCTAAAGACTTTAATTAGAGATACAAAAAGACACTATATTATTCTTAAAGGGTGTATCCAACAAGAGGATGTGACAATTATAAGTAATTATGCCCCCCCAACAGGGGAGCAGCTAGATACACAACCCAACTCTTAACCAGAATACACAGACATGTAGATAATAATACGTTAATAGTAAGGGACCTCAACGCTCCGCTTTCAGCAATAGATCACCTAAGCAGAAAGTCAACAAAGAAACAAGAGCTTTGAATGACATACTGGACCAGATGGACCTCATAGATATATACAGAACACTACACCCCAGACCAACAGAATACTCATTCATTTCAAATGTACGTGGAATTTTCTCCAGAACAGACCATATACTGGGTCACAAAACAGTTCTCAACCAATATCAAAAGACTGAGATTATTCCCTACCTATTCTCAGAACACAATGCTTTGAAACTGGAACTCAATCACAGGAAAAATTTAAAAGAAACTCAAACACTAGGGAACTAAGAACCATTCTGCTCAAGAATGATTGGGTAAACCAGGGAATTAAAAAGGAGATTAAGCAGTTTTTGGAGACCAATGAGAATGAAAACACATCGGTCCAAAACCTATGGGACACTGCAAAGGGAGTCCTAAGGGGAAAATACATAGCCATCCAAGCCTCACTCAAAAGAACAGAAAAATCTAAAATGAAGTTTTGATATTCTCACCTTAAGAAGCTGGAGCTGGAACAGAACAGGCCTAACCCACGCACGAGAAGGCAGTTGATCAAGATTGGAGCATAGGTCAATGAATTAGAAACCAGGAGCACCGTAGAGCAGATCAGCAAAACCAGAAGCTGGTCCTTTGAAAGAATAAATAAGATCGATAAGCTACTGGCCAGACTTATTCAAAAGAATACAAAAAGGACCCAAATAAATAAACTTATGAATGAAAGGGAAGAGATCACGATCAACACCAATGAAATAGGAAGGATCATTAGAAACTTTTATCAACAGCTTTATGCAAATAAATTAAACAACATGGAAGAAATGGATGCCTTCCTGGAAACCTATAAACTAACAAGACTGAAACAGGAAGAAATTGATTATTTAAACAGACCGATTAATCATGAAGAGGTTGAAGCAGTGATCAAAAACCTTCCAAAAAACAAGAGTCCAGGGCCTGACAGATTCCCCAGGGAATTCTACCAAACATTCAAAGAAGAAATAATACCTATTCTCCTGAAGCTGTTTCAAAAAATGGAAACAGAAGGAAAACTACCAAATTCATTCTATGAGGCCAGTATTACCTTGATCCCCAAACCAGGCAAAGACCCCATCAAAAAGGAGAATTACAGACTGATACCCCTGATGAATATAGACGCCAAAATTATCAACAAGATCCTAGCTAACAGGCTCCAACAGTACATTAAAAGGATTACCCATCATGACCAAGTGGGATTCATCCTGGGATGCAAGGGTGGTTCAACATTCACAAATCGATCAGTGGGATAGACCACGTTAATAAGAGAAGAGGTAAGAACCATATGATCTTCTCAATTGATGCAGAAAAACCATCTGACAAAATACAGCATCCTTTCCTCATTAAAACCATTCAGAGTGTAGGGATAGAGGGTACAAACCTCAATTTCATAAAAACCATCTATGAAAAGCCTAGAGCGAATAGCATTCTCAATGGGGAAAAGCTGAAAACCTTTCCCTTAAGATCAGGAACATGACAAGGATGCCCACTCTCGCCACTATTTTTCAACATAGTACTAGAAGTCCTTGCAACAGCAATCAGACAACAAAAAGGGATAAATGGTATTCAAATCGGCAAAGAAAATGTCAAACTGTCTCTCTTCGCAGATGACATGATACTCTATATGGAACACCCAAAAGACTCCACCCCCAAATTACTAGAACTTATAGAGAAACTGGGTAATGTGGCAGGATACAAAATCAATACTCAGAAATCAGCTGCATTTCTATACACAAACAATGAGACTGAAGAAAGAGAAATTAGGGAATCGATTCCATTTACAATAGCACCAAAAATCATACGATGTCTTGGAATTAACTTAACCAGACAGGTAAAGGATCTATATTTCACAAACTACAGATCACTCTTGAAAGACACTGAAAAAGACACAAGAAGATGGAAAAACATCCCATGCTCATGGATTGGAACAATAAACATAGTTAAAATGTCTATGCTACCCATAGCAATCTACACTTTCGTGGCTATCCTGATCAAAATACCAATGACATTTTCTAAAGAGCTGGAACAAACAGCCCTTAAATTTGTGTGGAACCAGAAAAGGCCCCAAATCGCCAAGGAATTGTTGAAAAGGAAAATCAAACCTGGGGCCTTATGTTGGCTGATTTCAAGCTATACTACAAAGCTGTGATCACAAAGACAGCATGGTACTGGCACAAAAACAGACACATAGACCAATGGAACAGAATACAGAACCCAGTAATGGACCCTCGGCTCTGGGGGCAACTAATCTTTGACAAAGTATGAAAAAACATCCAGTAGAAAAAAGTCTCTTCAATAAATGGTGCTGGGAAAATTGGACAGCTATATACAAAAGAATGAAACTTGACCACTCTCTCACACCATACACAAAGATAAACTCCAAATGGATGAAAGACCTCAATGTGAGACAGGAATCCATCAAAATCCTAGAGGAGAACATAGGCTGTAACCTCTATGACATCGGCCACAGCATTTGTTCATGACACATCTCCAAAGGCGAGAGAACAAAAGAAAAATGAACTTATGGGACTTCATCAAGATAAAAAGCTTCTGCACAGCCAACGAAACAGTCAAAAAAACCTAGAGGCAGCCCACGGAATGGAGAAGATATTTGCAAATGACACTACAGATAAAGGACTGGTATCCAAGATCTACAAAGAACTTCTCAAACGCAATACACAAGAAACTAATAATCAAATCAAAAAATGGGCAGAAGATATGAACAGACACTTTTCCAATGAAGACATACAAATGGCTAACAGACACATGAAAAAATGTTCAAAATCATTAGCCGTCAGGGAAATTCAAATCAAAACCACACTGAGATACAACCTTATGCCAGTTAGAATGGCAAAAACGAACAAGAAACAACAAGTGTTGGAGAGGATGTGGAGAAAGGGGAAACCTCTTACACTGTTGGTGGGAATGCAAGTTGGTACAGCCACTGTAGAAAACAGTGTGGAGGTCCCTTAAAAAGTTAAAAATAGAGCTACCCTATCACCCAGCAATTGCACTACTGGGTATTTACCCCAAAGCTACAGACGTAGTGAAGAGAAGGGCCATATGCACCCCAATGTTCATAGCAGCATTGTCCACAATAGCCAAATTGTGGAAGGAGTCGAGAGGCCCTTCAACGGATGACTGGATGAAGAAGATGTGGTCCATATATACAATGGAATATTACTCAGCTATCAGAAAGAACGAGTTCTCAACATTTGCTGCAACAGGACGGGACGAGGAGATTATGCTAAGTGAAATAAGTCAAGCAGAGAAAGACAATTATCATATGGATTCACTCATTTATGGAACATAAGGAATAGCAGGGAGATCGGTAGGAGAAGGAAGGGAAGAATGAAGGGCGGGTAAACAGAAGGGGGAATGAACCATGAGAGACTAGGGACCCTGAGAAACAAACGGAGGGCTTCAGAGAGGAGGGGGGTGGGGGATTGGGATAGGCCGGTGATGGGTATTAAGGAGGGCACGTATTGCATGGAGCACTGGGTGTTATACGCAAACAATGAATCATGGAAACTATATCAAAATCTAAGGATGTACTGTATGGTGACTAACATAACATAATAAAAAATTATTATTAAAAAAAACTTTGGAAGAAAAAGGAAGCTAAATGTACTTACATTAAATAAAATAATATAATCGATGCAGTTAATGATCCTCAATGTCAAACCAAGAAAGACTAGCCACAGTCAGAAAGAGAGAAATTCCAATTCCTTCCTGAACAGCACTAAGGAAATGAATTTTCACTAAATACCCAATTTAGAAAGAATTTACCATAGAAAAATAGAAGGGAATCTTCAAAGATGAAAAGCTCAGTCATGCATATAAAGAGATGGTCACCTATAAAATTCAAAATTCTTTCAGAAAAAGGCAAATCACTCACTATTATCCAACCCAGCTTTGTTGCCTGAGAGAAACTGTGTTAACTTAGGAAAATGCATGCATGACATAAAAAATCACTGGAAAAGAATGTAAATGCTTCAAAAAATATCCTTAATGTGCCTGATATTCTAAATGGGGCATTTGGCTGGTGAGCACTACCAGGGCATCGTCTGGTCAACTGGGTCCCTGAGGAAGAAGGAGTATAAGGCCGCAATGGGATCCAAATCCAGTGCCAGGTTTGGACCAGGTACCACCTTCCCAGGGTCGGTGCATACATACATACATACATACATACACACACACACACACACACACACACATACATATGCAGTGTGTGTGTGGAAAAATTAATTGTCCAGGGTGGGTGGCTCAGTCAGTTAAGCATCTGCCTTCGGCTCAGGTCATGATCCCAGGGTCCTGGGATCCAGACCTGAGTCAGGATCCCTGCTCAGCAGGAGTCTGCTTCTTCCTCTACGTGTGCTCTCTCTCTCTGTCTCTCTCACTAATAAATAAAATCTTTAAAAAAAAAAAAAAGAAAAATTAAGTATCCAACTGATGAATTATCCAATAGAATATTACAAAATCAGGGGCGCCTGGGTGGCACAGCGGTCAAGCGTCTGCCTTTGGCTCAGGGCGTGATCCCAGCGTTATGGGATCAAGCCCCACATCGGGCTCTTCTGCTGTGAGCCTGCTTCTTCCTCTCCCACTCCCCCTACTTGTGTTTTCTCTCTCGCTGGCTGTCTCTATCTCTGTCGAATAAATAAATAAAAATCTTTAAAAAAAAAAATATTGCAAAATCTACTGTCAAATATCAGTATAAATAGAACCAAATGCAATAATTCAAAACAGAAGACAATCTAAAAAACTTGCAACCTCACTTTATAATGCTTAATTTTTTTTTATATGTAATACAAACTCATTAAATTTTCTGTAGTCTACAGGGGCTCCTGGGTGGCTCAGTCAGTTAAGCATCTGCCTTCGGCTCAGGTCATGATCCCGGGGTTCTGGGATTGAGCCCCACATCGGGCTCCCTACTCAGCAAGGAGTCTGCTTCTCCCGCTCCTTCTGCCCTTCTTCCCCCACCCCACTCGTGCTCACTCACACGCCTGCTCTCTCTCTCTCTCAAATAAATAAAAGATCTCATCATAGCAGAACACAATTTTACTATCATGTTGGTCTCCAAGGGTCAACAACTTCGAGTCTAATGTGGCCTATCCCAGAAATTAAGCCTCATTTTTTCTTCTCCTTTTGAACAGGTCATCGACTTTTCCCACATGGATTTCTTTCCATAATAACCACATAGTAAGGACTATAACCTCCTAATACTTTTTCCCTTTCAACTTTTTCCTCTCCTACCCTGACCCCACTTAAGAGTTCATTATAATTCATATTCCTTTGACTTCATTTCTTTCCCTGGGCTTTGTTTTCCGACTCCATTTCCTAAATGATAAATTAGAGACTTTTGTCTTTTACTTCTTTCACACACTAAACCATCCTTCATCCTCTCCTCTTAACTGTGAGGAATCCTCTTTCATGCCCCCAGACCAGGAGTCCCTACCCATTTCTCAGGCTCTTTCTTCCATGTCACAAGCTAAAATTCCTTTTAAAGTACATCAATATAGACCATTCAAATGACAATTAAAATGGATTTAAGTGGACCACTTACATCTCAAGGAAATCCAAGAAGGAAGTCTCTCATCTCAATATACCGCCAGGAAAGGTAGTTTTTTGATAAACGTGGGCAAGCAAAAATGTGCTGGGTGGCAAAAGGCATGCTGGGTGGCAGAAGGCAAGCTTATATGTAATGACTAACTCACTCTCAAGTATTTGGGAATTTACCCTATTTAGCATTATTTTTATTATGACAGCACGTTCTCCCACATTAGCATTTTAATACCCTTGACCAAAATTCAATTGTTCTCTTTCTATAAACCTACTATCCAAGATCATGAAACTAAAGCTGCAAAAATGACCAAGTTGAGTAATGTTGGTTATGTTGCTTAACGTCTGTAAGCCTCAGTTTCCTCACCTGTGAACTGGAATCATGACCACCCACCTCCTAGGATTGTCCTAAGGCTCAAAAGTAATAATGTTATCCCTTTCACACACTCTGATCCAGCCACATCAACTCACCTGTCATTCTCAGGCAAGTTATCAAAATTCCTCGTTTTTGGAAATACTCTTCTGCCTGACTGCTCTTTCTGCTTCCTCCTTCCTGGCCAAACGCAATATCCGAATCACTTGCAAAGACTCAGTTCAAATGTAACATTATCTGTCAATCTTTCCTTCACTTACCCCTGGAGCAAAAGTAGCTGCTCCACTGAGCCTTTTCGTGTTGTGTGCAAATCTCAAGTAAAGCCTGCATCACAATATGACTGCTTTAATGTCTGAATTCTTCACTGGGATTGTTAATTCCACAAGAATAAGCAAGTATCTTAGTTGCTTTTGTATCTATCACCGCTCACATTCCCAGCGCCTACCACAGGGCTTGACACATATTTGCCTTTCAATAAATATTTGTTGACTGTTAAAATTGCATCTTAATTCCTAGTACCAACAGACATCTAAATCAACCTGCTGACTGGTAAATGCATAGCCCATTGTATAGAAATTAGAGGAACCTGGGCACTAAGTCCACCATTACAGCTTCCACTTGTTGTAGCTATCAGAAAATCAAGATGCTATTCCAGCAAAATATGGGACTATTTCCAAACCAAGAATTTCTGACAGACCCCATGGTTCTCTGTTGGATTGTGTTAACTTGCTGTTGACCTATTTGCATTTCAGCAACTAGATCCTCCCTTACTAATAATTCAGCTGCATTAATTTTTCCATATTCAGTGTAGTGAGTATTCTCTCTCTAACCTCACTATTTGGGGTTTGTGAAATAGGATATTCATATTAAAACCAACAAGAATTTGTGGTTACATGGCTTTGAGTATACCAGAAAGGGAGTTTGCATTTTTAATGTGCCTCAACCCATGTGGTTTGTATACCTCTACGGGATCATGGCTGAAATAAATTTTCTTAAATCTGGGTATTCATCACAGACCATAAAGATAAACTGAATTATAATTTTATTTCTGGGTAATAAGTAAGCTGAGGATGATGTGTTCCATCTTTTGATGGAATGCAAATTTACCATTAAAAGACAAATTCTTCACTTCCAAAGTTTGAATAGGGTGGTGCTTTAAAAAGCATTCCATCTGGTTAAATTTAGGGTGCTGAAAAAAGCCCACTATAAGAATATTCTCTGGCTCCAGACCCATAACATTTTTACTTGATTATGAACTGGATTCATTTTCATTTACTTGAAGCACTTCCACATCGCTGTGTTTTTTTTTGTTTTTTTTTTTGTTTTTTGTTTTTTTTTTTGTTCTTCTGCAACAAGGCAAGTTGTCACCATACATGTTGACTTTGGTAATATTGTCTTCTCTAAATAATGCATTTCAGATGCATTATTGCCAGTAAAAGAAAAGCTTGTCTGTACTGGCTGACTTTTTTTAGAGGATGTTTCTAAAGGATTTACTTTTTTTTTTCTTTTACTCATCCACCAGCGCTTTTCTTCTCAGTGTCATTCCCCTTTTCTTTCCTACCCTACTCTTCTATGCCACCACCAGCTCCCTGAATCTTGTCCTACCAAAGTTCAATAGTCAGCCTTTCTTATCTCAACCATTATAATGGTCTTCATGACCTTCAGCTCAGGATTCCTACTTGCCAAAGAGATAAAATTAATGAGTAAAAGAATGAATGAATCAACAACCCAAACCCTTCCACCTGCTGACAGATGGGTCACTAATATCATTTGTTTGCCTATTTCCTTTACACAAGAGTTCAAAGGGTCTATGGGCAGAGACCACATATATTAGAGAGGAAAAGAATGAGGCCAAAGATAAAATGAGTGAAAACAATGAAAACATTTTCCTTGCTTATTAACAGTCCTGCCAGGAAATTCAGTAAATTTCTGAAGGCCAACTCATTAGACAGTACAAATTTCGGGGCTCTCCAACAGGAGAAAAGAAAATGAAGAGATTCACAGAGAAAGTCAAATGTAATTGACAAGTCTGTGAAAATATACAGAAGTAATCTGGGACCTATTTTAGAGCTACAAAGGAGGTCAGAGAGAACCCTGCCCACAGGGGTTGGAAGCCTATCCTGATTCAAGCATTAATGTCCTTCATTATCAGAGCAAAACTTGAAAGAATTAGGTTTTAAAATAGCATGGATGGATATTAAGGTCTAGCATTTCCAAGCTACAAAAGCTTATCATGCCTTCTTTATCGTGTCCTATGGAAAGACTAAGAAAAATAAAGTGATAGTTGTACTGAAGTAGTCGATCCTATCCTTGATCTAACAAATGTCTGCTGTGCATTTACCACATACAGGCAATGTGCTCTCTGGCGAAGTTATGGTAGGTTACATTGGTGAGTTCAGTAGACATGGGCCCTTCTCGGCCTGTTGGCTACGATCAAGTGCAGAAGACATGGTGCCTGTTCTGAGCTAATCATGTTAAAGAGTGTTTACAATATGTCAGGCACTGTTCCAAGTACTTTGCACATGTATTAACCTATTAAATCCTCACAACCCTATGACAAGTAGATACTATTATATCCCCCATCTTACCCTTAAGGAAATGGAGACATGGAAAATGACTTGCTCAATGTCACAGAGCTAGCTAGAGCTGCATCACCCACGCTCTTCACCACTGCCTTACTGCCTTACAGAGACAGCCATCAATCCAACCGTCACGCACATCAGCGTATACTCAGAAAGTGGACATAAATGCTAGAAAAGAAAGGAACAGGGTTCCAGAGAATACACGATAAAGAAGCCCAATGGGGGAGGGGAGGACATGACAGGACACAACCATCAGGGAATTGACCGTTGAGCCCTGAAGGCTAAGTATAAGTGAAACTGGCATCAGGAAGAGCTTTCCCAGTCAAGGATCAGTGTATGAAATCTCTTTGGTAGAAGGGAGCTTGGTCAGTGTGGGAAGTAAGAAGAGAACAAAGTGGGTGGAGAACAGGGAGTGGTACAAGGTGAAGATAGAGGGATAGAAGGATAGTTTTAGTGGAGCATCAAAGCATTAAAGTCATATTAGTCTTAATTCTAAATACAGTAAAAAGCCATAGAAAAGTTTAAGCTGGTAAGTGACAAAAGATCTGATTTGGAGAAAAATCATTCAGGCTGCCATTCGGAGAATGAGTCAAGTAGATGTAGGGTACCAGTTACACAGCCCTTACAGTGGTCTAAGTGTTGATAGTAATTTTCTCATGAAGCCCCAAATTACCAAATCCAAATTACCTTTGTCTCTGTTGACCAGAAATAGTAAGTTTTATTGTATATATCCTCTCTTCAAACTTAAGCAGCTTGTTTTTCACAGTCTCAAATTCAGCTGCAAGAAACTGATACCCTACCCACATTGTATTTTTGCCTACTAAATTGCCATTCAGCTTGATTCATTTACAGATATGGGTCAGAAGATGCTAAAGACGTCTATTTCTACCAGAGATTCTCTAAGCCTGGAGGACACTAATTAGAATTATTAATTAAGGGAAGCCAAGGATAACCAAAAACCCTGTCCCAACACAGAGAGACACTATGATATTACAGAAGAAGGCAGGATTTTGGAACAACATAGACTTCCCACTTCCTATGTTTATGACTTTAGGCAAGTTACTCAAGCACTCTTTGCCTTAGTTTCTCAATAATAAAATGGAGATCTTAAAACTCACTTTACTGACTGACTATAAAAATTATAAATGATATGCAATATCTGGAGTATGTTAGTTGCTCAGTAAATGTAACCTATTATTGGACTCAATTATTTGTTTTAGATTGGCTCTCTAGATCCATGCATTTACCATTTATCTAACAATTTCAGGAGGTTCTACCATGTACCAAGCATTGTGCCAGATTCTTAGAGATAGCTAGATAATATGATACAGGTTCCACCATCAAAGAATGTGGCAGACACTATAGCTATTTCCTACTTGATCTTTTTGAACAAAACCCCAATATTGCTGGGGGAGACAACCGCCCTAACAACCAGTATGAGTCAAAACGATGTAGGTCAACCATGAGAATCCCAATCCCCTTTGCCAGTGACTGGTGAGACACACATGTAATCTGATCCTGGTCAATGAGATTTAAGTCAAAGCAGTCTTAAGAGACTCTTGGGAATATTTTTACTCCATGATAAGAGATGAAAGAAAACAGCCTCCCTTCTCGCAACCCTGTTCCCTATTTTAAAATGAAACTTGTGAGGGGGAGGAAAAAAGATGGTGGAGGAGAAGGGAACCTTTTTTCAGCTGGTCCCCTGAGTCGACCTGGATATCTACCAGACCATCCTGAACACCCATGAAATCAGCCTGAGATGTACGAAGACACATCTGGATCTCTACAAACGAAAATCTCCAGCGCTGAGTATTGAGGTACAAAGCGGGGAGCCCTGACTCCGCACACAAATATTGGAAGATAAACGGAAGGGGGAGGGAGTCGCTGCACTTGGGCGCCAGGAAGTAGTAGCCACCTGCAATGGGGAGCAGGCCGTACTCACGGACCATTAGCTGTGGAGAAACCAGGCTGAAACCTGGGGCTTGGGAGTGCGACCAGACTTAAACAGGAGCTCCGGAGCGCTCACTGTAACCGGACTGAACCCAGGGGCTCGGGAGCCCGTGCGCAACCAGACTGAAAACTGGCGCTCCGGAGTGTGCACGAACCACACTGAAACAGGGAGCTCGGGAGCACACACGGGAACCCGAGTGGCTGGCGGTGTTACAAGCACAAAGGACAGAGACGTGCGGGCCCTGGAAACGAGGGCTGGGACACCGGCTCAGGGGCGCACATCCCAGGACGCTGCGGGGTTTTTAGCAGCACCGGCAGAAACAGAGTTAAAGTGGCCAAGAGAGCTCAGTGGAGGGCAGATTGCGATCTCCCTGGTCTGAGACAGAGGCTAGGATAGGGCCACTGCTGCTCTGACTCTCAGAAGAGCCACAGGAAACCGCCAGGGAAAGCCGCCAGAGAACAAAACCCCGGAAATGCCAGCTCACATTGCGCTCATCCACCATCCCCCCTCGCAGGGGATGGGGCAACTCTACCCAAACAGGGCTGCCTGAATATCAGCGCAGCGGGCCCTTCCCCCAGAAGGCAGGCTGAAAAAATCAAGAAGCCCACATCCCTAAGGTCCCTATAAAACAAGTGCACACTGCCTGGGTCCTGGTCAATAATTTGGGCTCTGTACATCCCTGTAACCACACCTCATCAGAATGACAAGGAGGAAGAAACCCAACAAAGGACAGAAACAGAGACCGTGGCCTCTGCCACAGAACTAATGGATACGGATATAACCAAATTGTCAGAAATGGAGTTCAGAGTAACAATGGTCAAGATGATGTGTAGGCTTGAAAAAAATATTAGCCAAAATATGAACGAGAATATAGAATCTCTAAGGGTGGAAATGAGAGTGAATCTGGCAGAAATTAAAGATGCTATGAATCAGGGGCACCTGGGTGGCACAGCGGTTGGGCGTCTGCCTTCGGCTCAGGGCGTGATCCTGGCGTTATGGGATCGAGCCCCACATCAGGCTTTTCCGTTACGAGCCTGCTTCTTCCTCTCCCACTCCCCCTGCTTGTGTTCCCTCTCTTGCTGGCTGTCTCTATCTCTGTCAAATAAATAAAATCTTTAAAAAAAATGCTATGAATCAAATGCAGTCTAAACTAGATGCTCTGACAGCCAGGGTAAATGAGGCAGAACGAATTAGTGAATTCGAAGATGGGATGGAGGAAAGAAGAAAAAAGAGGGAACTTGGCTCAAAATAATACATCTCAGGAATGTAGATTATGGGAGATTACTGACTCAATAAAACATTCCAGTGTCAGAATCATCAGCATCCACGAGGGGGAAAAGAAAGAGAGAGGTCTAGAAGAGATATCTGAACAAATTATAGCTGAGAACTTCCCTAATCTGGCAATGGAAACAAGCATTTATGTCCAAGAGACAGAGAGGACCCCTCCCAAGATGAATGAGAACAGACATACACCACGTCACAAATAGTGCAAATCGCAAACCTTACATCCAAGGATACAATCTTGAAAGCAGCCAGGGGGAAGAGAATGCTCACCTACAGAGGGAGGAACATCAGAATAACATCAGACCTGTCAACAGAAACCTGGCAAGCCAGGAAAAGCTGACAAGACATATTCAGAGCACTAAGTGAGAAAACATGCAGCCAAGGATCCTTTATCCAGCAAGGCTGCCATTCAGAATGAATGGAGAGACAAGAACCTTCCAAGACCAGCAGAAACTGAGAGAATATGTGACCCCCAAGCCAGGCCTACAAGAAATATTAAGAGTATTTATAAAAGTAAAAATACCCCAAGAGTGATACAGAACAGAAATTTACAATCTATAGAAACAGAGACTTCACGGCAGCATGACATCACTAAAATCATATCTCTCAATAATCACTCTCAATGTGAATGATCCAAATACTCCCATAAAACACCACAGGGTCGCAGATTGGATAAAAAGACATGACCCATCCATTTGCTGTCTACAAGAGACTCATTTTGAACCTAAAGATACATCCAGACTGAAAGTGAAGGGATGGAGAACCCTTTGTCATGCCAACGGACCTCAAAAGAAAGCTGGGGTAGCAATTCTCCTATCAGACAGATTAGATTTTAAGCTAAAGACTTTAATTAGAGATACAGAAAGACACTATATTATTCTTAAAGGGTGTATCCAACAAGAGGATGTGACAATTATAAGTAATTATGCCCCCCCAACAGGGGAGCAGCTAGATACACAACCCAACTCTTAACCAGAATACACAGACATGTAGATAATAATACGTTAATAGTAAGGGACCTCAACGCTCCGCTTTCAGCAATAGATCACCTAAGCAGAAAATCAACAAAGAAACAAGAACTTTGAATGACATACTGGACCAGATGGACCTCATAGATATATACAGAACACTACACCCCAGAGCAACAGAATACTCATTCATTTCAAATGCACATGGAACTTTCTCCAGAACAGACCATATACTGGGTCACAAAACAGGTCTCAACCAATATCAAAAGACTGAAATTATTCCCTGCCTATTTACAAGGAAAAATTTAAAAGTAACTCAAACACTTGGAAACTAAGAATCATCCTTCCTGCTCAAGAATGATTGGGTAAACCAGGGAATTAAAATGAGAATTAAAAAGGAGATTAAGCAGTTTTTGGAGACCAATGAGAATGAAAACACATCAGTCCAAAACCTATGGGACACTGCAAAGGCAGTCCTAAGGGGAAAAAACATAGCCATCCAAGCCTCACTCAAAAGAACAGAAAAATCTAAAATGAAGTTTTGATATTCTCACCTTAAGAAGCTGGAGCTGGAACAGAACAGGCCTAACCCACGCACGAGAAGGCAGTTGATCAAGACTGGAGCATAGGTCAATGAATTAGAAACCAGGAGCACAGTAGAGCAGATCAACAAAACCAGAAGCTGGTCCTTTGAAAGAATAAATAAGATCGATAAGCCACTGGCCAGACTTATTCAAAAGAATACAAAAAGGACCCAAATAAATAAACTTATGAATGAAAGGGAAGAGATCACGATCAACACCAATGAAATAGGAAGGATCATTAGAAACTTTTATCAACAGCTTTATGCCAATAAATTAAACAACATGGAAGAAATGGATGCCTTCCTGGAAACCTATAAACTACAAAGACTGAAACAGGAAGAAATTGATTATTTAAACAGACCGATTAATCATAAAGAGGTTGAAGCAGTGATCAAAAACCTCCCAAAAAACAAGAGTCCAGGGCCTGACAGATTCCCCAGGGAATTCTACCAAACATTCAAAGAAGAAATAATACCTATTCTCCTGAAGCTGTTTCAAAAAATGGAAACAGAAGGAAAACTACCAAATTCATTCTATGAGGCCAGTATTACCTTGATCCCCAAACCAGGCAAAGACCCCATCAAAAAGGAGAATTACAGGCTGATACCCCTGATGAATATAGACGCCAAAATTCTCAACAAGATCCTAGCTAATAGGCTCCAACAGTACATTAAAAGGATTATCCATCATGACCAAGTGGGATTCATCCCTGGGATGCAAGGGTGGTTCAACATTCACAAATCGATCAGTGTGATAGACCATGTTAATAAGAGAAGAGGCAAGAACCATATGATCCTCTCAATTGATGCAGAAAAAGCATCTGACAAAATACAGCATCCTTTCCTCATTAAAACCCTTCAGAGGCGCGCCTGTGTGGCGCAGTCGTTAAGCGTCTGCCTTCAGCTCAGGGCGTGATCCCGGGGTTCTGGGATCTAGCCCCACATCAGGCTCCTCCGCTATGAGCCTGCTTCTTCCTCTCCCACTCCCCCTGCTTATGTTCCCTCTCTCGCTGGCTGTCTCTATCTCTGTCAAATAAATAAATAAAATCTTTAAAAATAAATAAATAGTAAATAAATAAAACCCTTCAGAGTGTAGGGATAGAGGGTACATTCCCCAATCTCATAAAAACCATCTATGAAAAGCCTAGAGCGAATAGCATTCTCAATGGGGAAAAGCTGAAAACCTTTCCCTTAACATCAGGAACACGACAAGGATGCCCACTCTCGCCACTATTTTTCAACATAGTACTAGAAGTCCTTGCAACAGCAATCAGACAACAAAAAGGGATAAATGGTATTCAAATCAGATCGGCAAAGAAGACGTCAAACTGTCTCTCTTCACAGATGACATGATACTCTATATGGAACACCCAAAAGACTCGACCCCCAAATTACTAGAACTTATAGAGAAACTGGGTAATGTGGCAGGATACAAAATCAATACTCAGAAATCAGCTGCATTTCTATACACGAACAATGAGACTGAAGAAAGAGAAATTAGGGAATCGATTCCATTTACAATAGCACCAAAAATCATACGATATCTTGGAATTAACTTAACCAGACAGGTAAAGGATCTATATTTCACAAACTACAGATCACTCTAGACAGACACTAAAAAAGGCACAAGAAGATGGAAAAACATCCCATGCTCATGGATCGGAACAATAAACATAGTTAAAATGTCTATGCTACCCAGAGCAAACTACACTTTCGATGCCATCCTGATCAAAATACCAATGACGTTTTTCAAAGAGCTGGAACAAACAGCCCTTAAATTTGTGTGGAACCAGAAAAGGCCCCGAATTGCCAAGGAATTGTTGAGAAGGAAAAACAAAGCTGGGGGCATCACGTTGCCAAATTTCAAGCTATACTACAAAGCTGTGATCACAAAGACAGCATGATACTGGCACAAAAACAGACACATAGACCAATGGAACAGAAGAGAGAACCCAGTAATGGACCCTCAGCTCTGTGGGCAACTAATCTTTGACAAAGTATGAAAAAACATCCAGTGGAAAAAAGACAGTCTCTTCAATAAATGGTGCTGGGAAAATTGGACAGCTATATACAAAAGAATGAAACTTGACCACTCTCTCACACCATACACAAAGATAAACTCTAAATGGATGAAAGACCTCAATGTGAGACAGGAATCCATCAAAATCCTAGAGGAGAACATAGGCTGTAACCTCTTCGACATCGGCCACAGCAATTTTGTTCATGACACATCACCAAAGGCGAGAGAAACAAAAGAAAAAATGAACTTATGGGACTTCATCAAGATAAAAAGTTTCTGTACAGCAAAGAAACAGTCATCAAAAAAAAGAGGCAGCCCACGGAATGGGAGAAGATATTTGCAAATGACACTACAGATAAAGGACTGGTATCCAAGATCTACAAAGAACTTCTCAAACTCAATACACAAGAAACTAATAATCAAATCAAAAAATGGGCAGAAGATATGAACAGACACTTTTCCAATGAAGACATACAAATGGCTAACAGACACATGAAAAAATGTTCAAAATCATTAGCCATCAGGGAAATTCAAATCAAAACCACACTGAGATAAAACCTATGCCAGTTAGAATGGCAAAAAATGGACAGGACAAGTAACAACAAATGTTGGAGAGGATGTGGAGAAAGGGGAACCCTCTTACACTGTTGGTGGGAATGCAAGTTGGTACAGCCACTGTGGAAAACAGTGTGGAGGTCCCTTAAAAAGTTAAAAATAGAGCTACCCTATGACCCAGCAATTGCACTACTGGGTATTTACCCCAAAGCTACAGACGTAGTGAAGAGAAGGGCCATATGCACCCCAATGTTCACAGCAGCATTGTCCACAATAGCTAAATTGTTCATAGCAGCATTGTCCACAACAGCCAAGAGGCCCTTCAACAGATGACTGGATAAAGAAGATGTGGTCCATATATACAATGGAATATTACTCAGCCATCAGAAAGAACGATTACCCAACATTTGCAGCAACAGGACGGGACTGGAGGAGATTATGCTAAGTGAAATAAGTCAAGCAGAGAAAGACAATTATCATATGGATTCACTCATTTATGGAACATAAGGAATAGCAGGGAGATCAGTAAGAGAAGGAAGGGAAGAATGAAGGGGGGTAAACAGAAGGGGGAATGAACCACGAGAGACTATGGACTCTGGGAAACAAACTGAGGGCTTCAGAGGGGAGGGGGGTGGAGGATTGGGCTAGGCCAGTGATGGGATTTAAGGAGGGCACGTATTGCATGAAGCACTGGGTGTTATACGCAAACAATGAATCATGGAACACTACATCAAAAACTAAGGATGTACTGTATGGTGACTAACATAATAAAAATTTTTGAAATAAAATGACACTTGGAGCTACAACCGTTCATCTTGAGACTGAGGGGAGATATCTGTCACTTATATAGTATGACCAAGTAGAAATATTATAGGAGCCCAGATCCTTGATGATATTGAACTACAAAGCCAACCTGGAACCACCTGCTTAAGACTTGTCGTTTGTGAACAAGTTACGAGTATTGCAACAGAAGCCTGAAGATAGTGGGTACATTAAAAAGCTACTCATTTGCTAAAAAAGTCTTATTAAATATTTATGCAATCAATCTCCACAGTCTTCAAGAGAACCTACCTTCCCTCTATGGATAAGAAGTGTGAACCAAAGGGTTTAGGAGGAAGCCATGAAGCTGCATTGCCTGAACAAATTATTTTGTCATTCTACTCACGCCTGCCATTCTGCTCCCTCAAAAGGCAAAGAAGTAAAATCCTTTCGCTAGAATCAACACCCTCCTATGTCTCCAGAGAAAAATTAAATTTCTGTCTGCAACTAAGAGCTACATTTTAAGAAAGAAATAGGCTGTATAGTAGCAGTATTTTTCCAGTAAAAATTTCTTACCACAGAAGAGAGGCCTATGCCCTCAAACCATTATAGAATTCTCACGGTTTGGTCATCATGATAAACTTATTATTTCTCCATTCTGTTGCAGGATGTTGCTGGGACAAAACCATTTGGTGGTTTAACTTGTTTGATCCTTAAATAAAGTCTAAGTGAACATCCAATAGAATTTGACAGTTTCCCTCCATGAGTATGCTGTAAAAATTGCAACATTTCCATAGGAATGTGATTAATGTCAAGCATTGGAGCCAATGGTGTTGCTCTCCTGCTGCCTCTCCACCTGTCCACTGCCAGGTGAGCATATCCAGCCACTGTGCCTTCTCTGACTGCCAGATGATGCTTTCCTGCTGATCTGTCCACGTGCTTGGTGGTGTCTTTATAAGATCTCACCACCTGTTAAGAACTGGCTCCTCACTTTCTTTCAAGTGTATTCTTTACTTTGGACATGATTTTTAAGAAAGGTTCCACAGAAGAAGTACCATTTCCTCAAGGAGTCCAATGCAGAATTCACTGCCCACTGAGAATAGCACTCAATGTTGGAAATGAGCTAAAGTGAATATAGGGTTGTTGTTTTATTACAACAAATCGTAACTGCTTGCTTTACCACTTCACCTTCATATTCCTCATTTAATCTATGTGATAAGTCAAGCAGCTACTATTATTCTCATTTTATGATGAATCTCGGACTCTGAAAGCTTAATCAACATGCTTAAGCCTCACAGCTAGCCAAGACTGGAACCCAGGTTTGGGTTTTTTTCTGTTGTTTTTTTTTGTTTTTGTTTTAATCTCCCAACCCCATCCTTCATCACTTGCCTCTAAACAAAACAATACAAAAAGCTTTGGACTTCCTTTAGTTTGCAGGAAAGAAAATTGCTTGCCACAAGAGAAATCCAGTATGGACCCAGTAAGGGAACACACAAAGATTATCTTTTATACAGAAAAAGAACAGGTATAATATATGATGGATGCACGGGGTATAAGTTCTAAGATCCACAGTCTCACCTGAAACCAAGACTGAATTTAATGCTGCCCCTTCCCACCATGAAAATTACCATCCTATGCAAATTAGCATCTTGACAGCCAGCTGAGATGGGGCAGAAACAATTGGTCCGCAGTCAGCCAGAAAGAAAAACAGCAGCCAAAGTGCATAGTGTTACTTTTCCCACACTGAATGAGGCATTAACTTCCAAGTCTCTGACCCTTTAAATCTGTGTGACAATAATTAATGGGAGAAAGATAACTAATATTTAGGTTTACACTCAAAGCCCCAACTAATAAGAACACAGGTTACATAAGGAGACATAGAGTCTCACCATTTCCTTGCATTTGTTTCCAGCAGGTGAGGCATTAATTTCTTTTTCACTATGCTTGAGCTCCTACCTATTCCAGCAATGCTGTCACATGCTATTTGGGAGCAAATGGCTGGGAGACCGAAGTGAGGAAGAGAAAAAGTTCAGTTCTAAAACTTTACTCATTATCTGCTAGGGGCTCCAGCCTTTGATCGGGTACAGAATCCCTTCAATTATCCTTATAAATACACACTTCTGTGCTGTGCATTTTCCTAACCCTTGTCTTGAAGCATTGTCAACTCTTCAATAGGTGGAGAGCACACTCAAAGAAATCACTTCCCTTCCCTTCCCTTGGTTCAAAATTTCTCCTTTGTAAAAATAGGTAGATTGAACCAAGTCAGTGGTTGCCATGATGAAAGTCACCTGCATTACAATGTTTTCAAAATGCAAACCCCCTGCATCTTTCACCCTCAACTCCCCCAGGTTACTGAATAAAGGGGTCTGAAGAGGATTCTGTATTTTTAAGAAGCTTCTCCAGTAAATAGGATGCTCAACTTGGGTTGAGAACCACAAGATCATTTAATCAATACTGTTACTTAAATCTAAATTAGACAAGCTCTAGGATTCCAATGATCTCTGCATTCAAGAACAAAAACACTGCTTGGAATCAGAACCAAAAATGATCATGTATCACTCTCCACTCAGCCCTCCAGATAAACACCACAGGAGACATGAGTGTGGTTTGGTATGGAAAAAAGTTATGGGAAGGATGCATGACCAAATTATTTGGAAGAATATTTTAGGTCCATAAGAAATCAAATGCCCAACATATTTAAACTACTTTTACTGCAACAAAGATTGCAATATTCTTTGGCCACTAAAAACTGGTTCCTCTCTCTTATTCCTCTACCTTCTTTCCTTTGATTGCATGAAAACTTCTTTTAGTGCTCTTTTTATTCCTCTTTTGATAAAGAAGTAAAAGCAAGATAAGAGGTAGTCTTTAAAATCAGTTATTTTTTTCTCAATGTTTTTTTAACATAAAACAAATTAACTCCTAATCCTAACTCAGCTATCTCCAGTTCTGATTATCAGCCCCAGAAGACTTTCCACTTTTATTCCCTTTGCTAGTCAAATCCACTCCAAACCAACTGATAGACCACAGAAATAAAGGTGAGGATAGCTTTTAATTTGCTTTTGTTTCACCTTTAAGGATATTGCATTACATTTAGGTTGACTCCTCCCCACCTTCAAAAGAGGAGAACCCAGAATTTAATCTCAATTTTTTCCCAATGATTCCTAACAAAGGAAACAAAAACCTCACTGGTTGAAAGGATTACAATTTGTTTCAAGCTTCAGAAAGTGGTAAAGTAAGCAACAGAATTACTTAATTCAACAAGAACTTCTGGAACTCCTACCATGTGCCCGATACCATGCTAAGTGCTATGGATACAACAATGAATAAGAGATAGCATCCAAAATTTTGGCACTGCTAAACGCAAGGATTCTTTTAGACAGGGTTAGTTATAGCTTACAAAACATCAAAAAAAAAATCTTATTATGTAGTGCTTTATACATGTCACCATTTGATATTTTTAATAGCCTGAGGACAGGCAAGTATTATTTTCATTTCATGTTTACTAATGGTAGTGGTTAATATGCAGTGAACACTTAATAGTAATAATTTAATGCTTTATAAAGCATTGAGCTAAGCATTCTAAACAAATTCATCTTATGTTAACATGATTTTTATCTCCATTTTATATTTAGAAAACTGAAGTTTAAGAGAGGTCACATAGTAGTGATGGGGCAAAGGCAGGACTCAAACCCAGGTCTGTTTCTAGAGTTCATATGCTTAACCAGTTTACTGATTTCAAAGAGGTTAAATGATTTATCCAAAATAATCTGGCTACTTAGCACTAACTTTGACTCATATTTTTTTTCATATTATATTATAAATATCTCAATACACAAATTTCCATCAAAGATACTGTATATGGAACAACACAGCCTCTGTAGAGAGGAAAGATTCCATTGTTTTTATTTTCAAATAACTCAAAATGGACTTTAAAAAGAATGCTGCCTGTTAGGGAATGAGTCCAAAGTCCTGCCATGTCTGTCAATGACTATATTAATTATTTGCAAACTTGTAAAATGCAAATGATACTTTTCGATTTTCAAAGAATTAGGAGCTCCTTGACTTTCCAGGAAGTGTTCACAAAATCAAGCCATGCACAAAAGAGCAAACCATGAGGGAAGCTAACAGAATCTGCATGCTGAAAAAAAGAAGTGAATGAGCATGATACTGAGCACTAGACTTCTACATCCACTGCCATGATTAAAAAAGAGACGGGGGCGGTCAAAAACTGAAGGAAAGTGCTACCAAGGGTTGCTACGAAGAACCCACTGACTACAAGGTGATGTGGTCTTGAAACAGATCTGGGAAATTATAGCATCTTGTCTAAGATTTACAGAGAAAGACCAGTGTCTTATTTAGTACTTATATTCATCAAATATGCTACAATTATCATCTTTGATAAAAACCAAAAACTTTAGGAAAAAGAGAAAAAGTGAAGAAAAGAAGCTTAGCAATTATTCTCCATGGGAAAAATGACTATAAAATAAGTGCACCTCATAAATTATTTGTAGACATGTCTATATTAGAATGAAATAAGATCTTTCAGAGGATAGCACACCTGTGCCATGGATAATTGCCCTCATTCACAAATAATAAGTGGTCTACCAGATGTTTAGCCCCACACAGGCATATGTAAGGCAAAGCAGTAGGAGAGGGTGTCTTAGCTCAGACCAGAGATGATCTTTTTTATCTTTTACAAGCTCCCATGCTGTGTCAGCAGCTTATTTAGTAAGGTAAGCAAAATCATAGAGGATTCCAACTGGTAAGTACTAACATTTCATTTCAGTTATTAAACCTACAGGTAGAGAAATGCACAGGGTCATTAGAAACCTAAAGTCTGATTTATATGCCTATATTTGTTTCCTTTTTAATTCTGATACAGGCAAACTCAAGCAAGTTTTTCTTAAATTTCAAGGGTCTCATCAAGATGAAAGGTATACTGCAAAGCTAAATATAACTTCAATATGTGACCAGAAACAACTTCCTTTATCAAATGAATGTGATTCCATTTTGTAGAATAAACATTTGATTTGTTCTATAGCTATTCTTGTTCTTGACTCTTAATAGTCAATGTACCAAAAGACCATCTAAAATAAAGGCTGATGTAGTTATAAAAATATTGTTGACGAGTATTATTGGTAGGCTATTTGGTGCTCAGCAGCAGCCTAAGTATAATCAGTGGTAAATATAGATGATTTCATAAGTTACTTTGTTACAGAAGAAGTTTATGTTCAAAACAGGTGAAATCTTAAGTTTTAACTGTGTGACTACTGTGAATATTATCTGTTTGGTGCTTACATCCGGAACATATTAATTATATTCCCAAGCTCACTCACATAAAGCCCTTGCAAGTAGAGTTAAAATCACATACTAAATGTCTTCTTAGGCATGCCTGTGAACGTCAAGATCAGTAAGACATCTCTCATTAATATCAAATGAGATGCTGTATAGTTTACCTTCCATGATGACAAATTCAAAAGAGCAGAACAAATCCATCCCCAAACATCCAAAGATTTTGTTAATACCAATAATAATAATAATAATAATACGTCTATGGTTATGACACCTAGCATTCTTCCCGCTCTTCACCTGGGAATAGCTCCCAGCCATACCCCACCATACACCTCCAGAGACACACACTAGCACACAACTACAGCAGGAACTTCCATACTGCTACATGACCATGCTGCCAGGACAAAGTCAAACAGTCCAAGAAGTGGCACCTGACCTTAGCTAGACCAATCAAAGTCCTTGAAAAAAGTCTGTCTCCCCTCTTTGGAGGAGCTTTTTAGAGGGCCAAAGATGTGAAAGAACCACATCTGTGGTGACAGTGTGATACCAGAGGCTGAGAGAAGCAGTGCGGAGATGGAGGGAGTCCTGAGGCACATCTAGTCGTTGGTTCCAGCTGTTCCTAGCACTGGGCTGAATCCCTGTCCCCCCACAGTTTAGTTGTACAAACTGTACTTGGATTCCACGAGATAATAATTTACTTCTCTGGCCTAAGCTAATTTGATTTCTGTAGCTTACAAAGAGACCTCTTAAGTCATCTTAAGCATACGCAGCAGATTAGTGAAATTTGAAAGAAAATGCTTAAGAGTTAAGGTTCCCTCATATACAACTTAAAATCCTTGGGGCGCCTGGGTGGCTCAGTCGTTAAGCGTCTGCCTTTGGCTCAGGGCGTGATCCTGGAGTTCTGGGATCGAGCCCCACGTCAGGCTCTTCCCATGGGAGCCTGCTTCTTCCTCTTGCACTCCCCCTGCTTGTGTTCCCTCTCTCGCTGGCTGTCTCTCTCTCTGTCAAATAAATAAATAAAATCTTAAAAAAAAAAAAATCCTACCACAATATAAGCAAAGACTCAGAGGTAAAACTGAGCATGACGCACCCAGGGAAAGAAAAGCAAAGAGTATTATCAAAATGAACAGATTTTGCAAGGGAGATGATGCAGGTAATTCTGTCAAGGTAAAGTAGATGTAAAGCAGGAATAACACCAGACAGAGAACTGCAAGGGGCAGTAAATATGTAATACACATATGCACAGGAGTAACAGGGTGAAAGCAACACTTTAGAAAGATTACAGGTCAAGGATTGGAGAGAACAAAGAAATAGGAGACAAATGTAGGAATCTTCACACACAATTCATAATGATGGGACTGAGGAGAAAATCAGGAGTTCGTATTTCATAAGAATAATTGACAAGGAAGAGGTGCGGATGTGCAGTCATACTTGTGGAGCACCCATTACGTCTGAGTCATGGTTTTAAGTAACTATCTCTCCATATGTACAGCTATACATACACATAGTCGTATACACACTTAATCTTCCCAACCACCTTATGTGCTAATTATATGATCCATTGTAATTGAGAAAACTGAGGCTTAGAAATATTCCATTGAAATTCCCAAGTATATACATACAAACACACATATATACTGTATCTATTTACAGAGAAGATGAGGGCAAAACTAAGATTCAAATCCAAGTTCATCTGACCTATTTCATGACGCCTCTCAAGCCTAATTAGATTCAGAAAACAGAGGAAGGCACCCATATAAAAATGGAAACAGCCTGAAGGCAGTTGGAAATATAATCTAAATAATCTTCCCTAAAATAGCATATGATTTCAGATCATTATAAAATTAGTTTTGAAAATCTGTGCACATCAGAGATAAATGTGAAAACAATAGGTAATGTTACAAAGTGGTTAGAGCAACTGGACTAGTGGAAAACAACAACAAAAAAAGCATTTGCATAATCTGGTAGTGGAGGGCGTGGAAATATATGGCCTTATTTAAACTTAATAAACTTAAAATTATGTCAATTTGGCTCAGCCCTGCAACAGGATTTATAAAAGCGCCAGTCACATAATGTTTTAATTAATATTTTTGAATTTTGAATTCTTCATTGGAAAATACTTTGAAAACATGTATATCCAAGAGGTCTTAAAATAACAGAAGGAGAACTTGATAAATTCAGGATGGTCACTTTGCAGATATCAAGTGGACAGGTAAAATCATGGAAGAAAGGAAGAAATCCAAGAAGGGAATGAGTCCTAAAGAGGTTCCCTTGTTACTTTAACTCTGAAGACTTCTGCATGTTAAAGAAACTAGGTCCTCATGCAAAGCTGTAAGAAACAAACACGAAAACCATGGATTTTTCAAGCCCCTTTCATGATCATTTCTTCCTATTATATTTATACTTGGTAATTTCAGGTGCTGCCCTGTTCCTAGGAAAGTTCTTTTCAGATGCCAGCGTCAGGCAAGCAGCAATTGGACAGGCCTTTTGTTTATTTTTGGTTGTTTTTAGGTTTTTGTTTTTTTGTTTGTGTGTGTGTGTGTGTGTGTACGCGCGTGTGTGAGCCATCTTTCCATTCAGATACGACAATTGGCCACAGATAAGCTGATGGCTCCTCAATAGGCCGTATAATGTCTTCTGAATTCCACTTTCTAGGGGGGACTTTGGGGGACTTTGGGGAAGTCCATCACTCCCTCAGAGGCTCTGTTTGCATGAGATAAAGCAGAGTTTTTTAAATTTGTTTTAAAGGTGAATGGACAATCTTGACTATTTTTTATCTAAGTACGTTAACAGAAGATTCTAGGTTGCTCTGCATGTTCTCTTCGCTAAACTTGCAGAAGTCAACAGCAAGAATGTGGGATAATTCTGCTAGACCTAATTCATAAGGTTGTAGATCGTATTCAACACATTTAGTTGTTTTCAGAAAAATTTTAGCAGTGGTAACTTTTTCCAATTGAAAATTTTTCCAATTTCATACAACCTTGCCTCCCTCCAATTAAATAATAAAAATCAACTTCTTAGATCAATGTGGGATTGAGAAGATGGAAATGTCATGCATTGCTTGGTATGCATGCATCCTCAGAGGTTCCAGGGCACCTCTAGAATCCTTTAGGTTCCTGGAACCTTAAATTCCAAGTAAAAATAAGTAAAATGTAGAGTTCTTTATCAACTGACTGTATTAAGTCAAAATAGAGAGCTCGCTTTAATTTTTATTCAGGTTCCTTATATTACTTAAAACAGTGATTCTCAAACATTGGTGTACAACAGAATCACCTGGAGGGCTTGTTAAACTACAAATTGCCAAGCCCAGGTCTCGAGTTTCAAACTCAGATCTAAGGTAGAACCTGACATTTGCATACCTAACAAGTTCCCAGGTGATGTTGCTGTCCTCTCTTAAATTTGAGAATTTAAATTATTAGCTATTTCTCCAGTGGAATCTATAGTAAGCAGAATAATGGTTCCTTAAAGATGTTCACATCCTAGTCCCTGAAACCTGCGAATGTGTTACCTTACAAGGTAAAGAGCAATTCTGTTTGCAAAAAGGAATGAACGTAGCTAATCAGCTGACCTTGAGACAGGGAGATTACCCTGGATTATCCAGGTGGGTCCAGTGTAATCACAAGCGTCCTTCAACGTGGGAAGACGGTCAGGGTTAGGTAAGATGTGAGAGATCTACCACTCCTCTAAGCTATATGAACTCCTGGGTACGCTGAGAATAAGTGGCATTTCTTGTTGACACAAGCCAAAAAATTTTACTTTCAAGGCCTTAAACCCTGGGAAGCAATTGTTCAGATCACTTACTCCAGATCAATTAAAGATCTGTCACTGTAGTTGCTCCAGAACTCTCAGGACCCTTGAAAGAAAGTTTCCTAAACTAAAAAGGCAATTCCCACTATCTTGAAAACACTAACCTGAAAAACAACAAACCAAGCTCCTAGATGTAGCTTAATGACTAATGACCTACTCTAAAATAAAAAGTATTCCCCGAAACAATATTATTTTCCCAACGAAAATTTATGAAACATAGTCCATGAGGGGGATTTGGAGGCCTTTGAGATCTAAAATATATAAAATACTTTTAGGTGGTAGTATTTTTAAGTAATAGTATTTTAAAGTAGAGTCAGGTTCATTCAAGATAATAATTATGAAAAACCAAGTTTCAGGCTGAAGATTAAATATAAAATTCAAAGACATCTACCGTGAAAGAAAGTTAAAGCAACTTTTTAATTTTCCTTGCTTAGTCCATTTCACATCTTCAGTAGTCACTTTCCAAAACTTTACCGCCTATTTAAAAACTTCTCTGTAAATACTGGGCAGAAACCCACACATGGGAACGGCATGCAGAACTCTTTGAAAACATGCCCAAAAATTCATCCCCTGCTACTCAAACAAGTTGGAGAGGGTTCAGAGAAAATCTGGAAAATTAACTTTAGGAGGGAAACTTAAAGAAGCTTGAGTGTTTCATCTAGGGGGAGATACAAGTAAAAAAAAAAAAAAAAAAGGAATCTTAAAATGGTTTTAGTGCAGAGGTTTGGAACTCTGGTATATAATCGACTCACCTCAGGCACTTGTTAACAGGCTTATTACTAGGCCCCAACCCCACAGAGTCTGACTTAGTGGTTCTGAACTGGGCCCCAAAATGGGTATTTCTATTAAGCACCCTGATGATGCTATTGCATGTGGTTCTTGGACCACACTTGTTGAAAAACAAGTTGAGAAACGCTTACTAAATAAGTATAAGAGGAGCCCACACAGCTGTTCTGAATCTTTGCCATAAAACAAGTGAAATCCATTTAAACTGCATAAAACTTGATTCCAGAATGAAAAAAGAACTCCCTGACAGTGAGTTGTTAAAATGACACAACAAAGCAGTTGTGTGACAATAACTGAGCAAGGATAACTAACTGATTGAGGAAATAGAAAACAATGTTTGTTCTTGAAGAGTTTTACAATCTTAACGTGGTCGTTCTCACAGTATGAAGATATCTGGGAAATTGTTAAAAATGCAAATTAATGGGCCCCACTCCAGACCTACTGAATCAGAAACTCTGGGGTTGGGGTCTAAAATCTGTTTTAACAAGCCTTCCAAGTAATTCTGATGAATAAAATATGAGAGTCATGGGTCGGAGGGAAGGAAACAACCAATACTAAAGACGTTACACAAATAAGACATGTGATGTGGTGGAAAGATGAGTGTTCTAAGACCTTCCCTTCCTTGCACAATAGCTGTGGGGGCCTGGTGCTGAGCTCCAGTGTGTTCATCTGGGTGGTTCTAACAGCTTCACTTACTTCAGTAATGAGGATCGAATGCCGTAAGGTATGTGACAGCACTTTACAATGTGAAACCTCCAAATAAATTTAAGTTATTATTAGTATAGCTACATATACAATCTCAGGGAGTGGCTGGATTGGATAGAATCATTCATTCGTTGCACATTCACAGAACACTTGGCATTTACCAATCATGTTTTTCCACGCTGGATACAAAGAAAAATGACTTCTGCCACCCAGTAGTCCGCGGCTCAGAGTGGATCATGAAAGACCTCAAAGGGAGGAACAAGACAGGCCGAATTTCCAAAGGGCAATCCCTTTGGTGAAGCGCAGTGAGCTGTAAACTCCACTCAAAACTAAATCCCCAAGGCCAAAAGCCTTGTCTTTCCCAAAACCGTATTTCCCACGGCCCAGAGCAGTACCTACCAGGTAAACTTCGCTGAAAGGCGAGAGAAAGCCAGGACGGAAAGCCAGGCGGCAAGAAGAAGCCCGTGCACAAGAAGTGGTGGCAGGGGAAGTGGTGCGAGCGGAAGCGGAAGCCGATCCGGTGGGGCGTGGCGGAAGCAGGGGCAGCGAAAGCGGCCAGGGGAAGCTAGATGCGATCAGCGTGGCTTAAAAGTTGAGTGAATAAGCAACTTAACTTGTTTAATTGAAGTAATGATTCCGCTTGAGAGTAATGAAAAATTAAGGTGGCAGAGGAGTGAAGGAGGTAGAAACACCTAATAGGGAATTCGTTATATATAAAACATAAACAAGAAAGAGTGTCAGTTTTCTAAGCAGGTATTATTTTTAAATTACCTCTTTCGGAGATCCTTAACTATGAATATAGACAGTAAAACATGGGCCTGTCTTAAGAATAGGCTACTTCTTGGGGATCCTTACAAATTTTAAATGCTGAAGTTATCTATCCAGGCCTTACTTCTTTAATACCATATTTATTGAACGAATAAGTTATTTAATTGATTAATTGATTTCAGTTCGGAATCTGGGTGTGTTTGGTTTTTGTTTTTCTTCACTTCTGGGATGAAAACATAGCAATGGATTTTTCTGGGCCCTTTCTCCCAGCAAAGTAATGATGCATCACCATCAGCAGAAAGCTGTGAATAGCCCCTAAGTCCAAAACCAACAAAACAAACAAACAAACAAGTCCTGCTTTCAATTGCTAATCAAAGTTAGTGGGCACACATGGAAAGCCTCAAGGACAACTTTTGTTTGCCGGCTTGTCTGCAAATGTGGAGGATTGAGAATGGCTAGAGGAGGGTCACTTGTAAAGTTTCTCTTTTTTTAATAATGAAGTGTGTCTGTCTCTTGAACTGATGGCTGAAAACATTCCATCCACCAGAGAGTGATTAGACACACATGTAATCAGAGGTCCGCATTCCAAAAAGAAGATGAAACTTATTAATAAACCATTAGGCATTGTGAATTTTTATTTTTTTCCACTTCCTCCTACCACCCACTTACTGGTGGCAAAGTATTCTCTAGCTATTATTTTTAACACACGGAGTACACACTTAGAAGATTCTGCATCCCTTTAATTTAGCAGGCACTGAGACCTCACAACTAAGGAATTATTAATAATGTTCATTGTGAGGAATTACTTTCTCCCCCCCAAAGTGGGAGTTTTGAGACATTCTGCTAATTTTTCGAATGTTTTTTTTTAAGTTGGCTTAGAAACTCATATTTTATACGTTAAAAGCAAGCAGTTCTAAATTAGAGGTAGAGCCTTATAATTGAAATGTTCATCTGAGTATCACATGCACTTTGGGAGAGCTGGTTATTGACACCTAGCAAATCACTCTCAGACTTTCTTCAAATCCTAAATCAGGCTCCCAGCTGACTGGAAAGCAGAAAGCCAGAGAGCCAAGATAAGCCAACCTCTAACTGAGCTGTATGTTTTCGACCTGTTACTAGTTCTTCTCCACCTCCTTTCAGTCTGCGTGTCTGCAATGTGCTGTCTGTCCTCTGCCTCTCAGTGTACAAATGTTCCCCCCACCTCCATACTATTGCATGGGTACCTTTCAAGTGCCTTTGGATAGCAGATGTTCCTCCATGCCTCTTTGCCTCCCCTCAACCTCCCTCTCTAACTCCATTTAATAGAGAATATGTGCTATGGTCCTTCATATTAAAAGAAAAGTAAAAACCCCAAACTGTGATGGATTTCCCTTCTTGACTACTTACAAGAAAGCCCAAAGTAACTTCCTCAGTCCTTCTAACTCCTACTTTCTGAGACAATGGAATTTTTCTCTCATCATTTTAATTTACCCAACCATAGCTTTGTTCTATAACTACATATAGATACATGGTGTGGGACTTAGTCACAAACCTTTGTATCAGAAGAATTATCATAACTACTATTTAACTCTTAAAAAATGTAAGTGGTACATAGCATTGGGATTCAGGAGGAAAAGAAGGTAAGAGAGGGAGGTCTCTCTGCTCTGAGGGTTACTGCCCATTTTTTTTAATATTTCCAAAAATGTTTTTGTCCCTTTGTTGAAACATGGAGGTAGAAATACATACAGAACAACTTGAGTGAGTTTACCATGAGATCCAGTGTGCCAGTTAGCATTTACCTTGGGACATATGGTCAGGGATGCTATAATACATTGCTGGAATGTGCTTGAAAACTTCTCGATTCTTTCCAAACAACTTTTGCCTTCAATTCTATAGCATCTTGTATATAATTGCCGTCTAACTATCAACACCACTAAAGTTCACCAGATATCTAAAAAGAGCTATCTCAAGCACTCCTCCCATTCTTTTTTTTTTTTTTAAGGTGGGGAGCATGAAAATGTTGTGTTTGATAATTTTTTTCTTTTGTTGTTGAAGCTTGCCCACATCCTTAAACTTATTAAACAAGTTAATATACAAGAAGCACACAGAATAGGGTCTGACAAACAGAAAGCACTGTATGCATTAGCTCTTACTGCCTAGCTTTTCTTACTTGCCTTATACTGTAGTACTGTGCCATGAAGCCTAGTGATACCAAAGCAAGGATCATAGAAGAAGTCTGTAATAAATTATGGAAAGTATATAATATGATGATTTTTTACTTCTTTTCACAACTCTCAAAGACCCATCTGAAAACAAAACTCTTTTGAAAACAAAAAAGGATTTTCTGGGAAGGATGGGAAAATGAACCCAAGAATTTGGCCAAGCATGAAGTTATTCACCCTCAACTAACCTTTCTTTCTCCCTTTCTTTCTTTCTTTCTCTCTTTCTCTCTTTCTTTCTCAATATCTTTTAATGCATTTTTTTAAAAAACTGGGACAATATTTTTGAAACTTTCACTGATTAATTATGAAGTTTTGTTTTTAAAAATGATATGCATTCAAATAGTAAATCTTTTTTTTCACTTTTCCTCTAGCTAGCTACTGGGAAAACAAGAAAACGAACGCTATATAAGGACTATCACGTGCAAAGTAATCTAATAAATGCCTTCCTCCAAGAGAGTGCTCCCAAACCACCAAAATAACTAAATAAATATGTAAAGTAGCCAAAAATGATGTTGTACATGAGGTCTGCTATCAGCTCTGATATTTAGATTGGCTTCTAAATGATTTTTTAACGCAAATATATTATTAAAATTACCAAACTGATAGGTCAATTCTATACACATTCACCAGGAAGAGGATTTGAAGAGGTGATAAAGAAAATCCATCTTTCTGTAGGAAGGACCATTCTTCAATCATTCTAAACTCCTGGTAGTAGATTGCCTGCCTCTCTGAGTAACTTATTTTAATATTCAGCACACCTTATTGTCATAAAATTCTTCCAGATTTTTTTTTAAAACATTAGCAACTTTTTTTGAGAGAGAGAGAGAGAGAGAAATGATGCGAGAGTGGGGAGGGGCAGAGGAAGAGAGAGAATCCTAAACAGGCTCCACGCTCAGCATGGAACCTAATGCAGGGCTCAATCTCATGATCCTGAGATCATGACCTGAGCCAGAATCAAGAGTCTGACCCTTAACTGACTCAGCCACCCAGGCACCCCAATATTGCATACTCTTTAAGCTATCATGGAAACTCACTTGTAATTCTGCTGTCTGTGGAATAAGAAAACTCTGCCAAGAGCCCTTTAATTCTTTGATCCTCTTATTACTCATTTGTCTTTCTCTTCCCACATCCATTGTTTTTCCCAGAAGTCCTCACCTTTCCTCATAGATCTAATTGGTTACTTGTTAATTGATATCCCTTAGATGCTCTTCCAAGTTTTCTAAATCATTGCTTCTCAAAGTATGGTCCTTGAACTTTCCATGTCAGGGTCATCTGGGAACTTGTGAGAAATGCAGACTCTCAGGCCAGCTGAATTAGAACGTGCGTTTGCACAAGATCCTCTGATGATTCATATGCATACTAAAGTTGGGAAACACTAGTCTAGAACTAAGGACTATAACTATAAGCCACTTTTGAGTACAGCAGAAACCATGAAACTTTCATTCTTGTTTCTACTATCATTGTTTTGGGGAAATTTTTATGGTGTCATGGTTAAACATGAAACATAAGATTGCTGAGGCAAGATCCACTTCATTCTCTATGTGTCCTTACCTTTAGGGTGTTTTTGTTTATTTGGTTAGTTTTAGTTTTATTAGCTAGTTTTCTATAGTTTATAATTCATCCACATTTTCAAGATCACACTATCCCAATTGTCACCTATTAAATGAATTTCCTAGGATTTTTTTTTTTTTACCTACAGTAAAAATTAAGAAAGGGAAATTATTCATTTTTTCTAGCAAGAGTATGTAGAGTCCATATTTTTCTTCTCTGAGACAGGAAAGGTATAATGTGAAGAACCTCGAAGTTTCTTTAAGCCAGAATATATTGGAACATTGCCTTAGATATCGAGTTAAGAATCATTTCCCTGCTCACCCACTCAGTGGGTGATGAGGTGCACGTCATTAAAAGCTTTCGCTTCCTGAGACTGAACTCCTTTTTACTTCTTATTCATTTCTTTCATCCTAAAATTCTACCCCTGAATATCTTCCCCACTTACCTCCACAGATACTTAAAGCCATAGTGTCATTCTTTGAAAGAATGAAAAGGTTGTCCTGATGGCTGATAAGAAAATTAACATGAATTTATTTTACATAGATCGTTTCATTTCATTTCTTTTCTTTTCTTTTCTAATAATGCCTTTGTTTGTACCAGAATTTTGCAACCAAGCCATTTGTCAACATAGCCATATTTACCTTTCATCTGTTTGGGGTCATGAATTCACAGATGCAAAACAGTTAATCATTTTGTCAGTATGGACAAATCGTGCATAGTAATCCACCGAAATGGTGTGTTTGGGACCCCAGGGCGTGTGCTCACTCATTTGCCTGCACAAACATTGGGTGTGTTTCCTTGAAGCTTCACTTAACAGTAATCATTTTCTTTCTTCTTTTAGCAGTACATGTTGCTGATTTCTCCTGATGTGTGAAAATTTGCACAGCTGTAATGCAAGACACATTCATCTAACTGAAGAGGTTTTTAGTCCCTAAAGGACTAAAGTCAGAATAAAGGAAGAAAGAAAGTCAGTTTTTCCTGCTCTGTTAGAACAAAACTGAGAACTCTATACTCTTGCTAGGTGTAGCTAGAAAGACTTGGTAATTTAGACGTCTTTGACTGTTCCTGCCAAGGCCAGTAATTAAAGATGGAAAAAATGTAAATGTAGTGAGACAACACTCACAGTTTCTAACACTGATTTTTAGAAGTACAACCCATAAGTAGTGCGTTGAAATAGATGTTATAATGCTAAGCTGATTACTCTAGTAGACCAATTTAACGTGCAAAATAGTAGTAAGTGCCCTGAGAACTTTAGAAGAAATGCTACATGAAAAAGTGGATTTTTCAGAATTTGATAATCATTTTTCAGTAGAGCCACCTTATAAAATGTATAACCTGCTGAGCTTTTTCATATCAAATGTTCTAGTTAATTAGCCACTTAATTTCTCATAAAATATTATCTAAACCTTCCAAAAATGTAATTGCTCTCACATTCATGCCATAATTCAAGGATCAACAAGAGCTAGTAATGATTTCTACATCCAAACAAAAATATAACACAAATAAACTCTTAATGTGCTCATTTGGAATAGTTTCTCATGACCGCTGCTTAGTTTTACATTCAGGACTTTCTATGCCCTTCAAGGTTGAGTCCTGTTATGAGTGTTGGGCTTACCACTGGCACTTCTTGATACCATGGAAATAATTTGTGCTTTACTAAATGTGTTCATCTTAACCTAATAAAAATAGTTTATTTACCACCAGGATTAGGATATACCACTTTTTAATATCCCAGTAGGTGATAGCTTAAATCTCTTTAGTTTTACTTTTCCAAATATTAAGTAGGGATGACCAGATAAGAATCCAGCTACTGAAAATCTCATTGGGCAGTGAAAGGAACTTAGGCTAAGTAAAGGTGACAGGAAGCTCTTTTGATAGAGTACACTTGGCTGAAATGTTGAAAAGTGGAGGGGGGAGTCTTGGCACTGGTATTAAGACTTCAAAATAATTTCTTGGTATAAGCATGATTACAATCAATGATCTGTGAGGAATTTTAGAGAAGAAAAAGTGACAACACACTTGAATTAAAATAATTAACATTCCACTTATTCTTACACCAAGGCTGAGAAAGGATTCTAAAAACTGGGAACCAGCAAGCATGAGACTGATCCAGGAAAAACCAAACTTCTAGAATAAGTTATTCAAGACAGTTCATGAATCAGTTAGGAGGATCCAGAGTGTTTTGAGTTATGATAACTCAATGCACACTAGTGTCATTTCATTGCTCGGTACGGATTCTACACAGGAATGATGGAGAAAAGGCAGACATATCCTATCTTTATTTTACCAAAGTATTTGGCCTCCAAATTTAATATTTTAAGTCTGTTATTATATCCTTGAGTATAAGATAAATTGGCTTAGTGATGTCTGAATATAAAGCTGGCTAACATTTCACAAAAAAATATTGATGTCCTAGTGATTGTCAATATTAATCAAAGTCTCTACTTGGGCTAAAAGTCCTGAAGTGTTTATAGTGGATGCTGTGGTGCACCGTTAAGACACCACACTTCTGGACAAAGGGTCTCATTCCCTCAGCTGCCTAGAATGGGACCTGCCTATGGCTCATACCTAGGGTGTTCCACATGAATTGCCCTAGGATGAAGAAATGTGACTTACCTAAGATAGTGATCCTGGTAATGTTCCAGGTCTGCTCCTTCTCTAGGGACAGCCTGCATCAAATCACTGGTGACAATTAGGAAGAGTCACCCCAGCTTTAAACTCCTATATAATTAACTGAAGCCTCTGTTATAACTGCATCTCAGTTCAACTTCTCCTCTACCCTCTCCTACTTCCCTCTCTCTCTTACAAGTGCAGTTCTCAAGAACGTTCTCTGATTACCAAGCTATATGCAAAACTATACCTCACTGTTTCCTCAGGATTACAACCTAAAAAAGTTGTCTCCAGGAACAGTCTGAAAAAGTAGATTCTAAAATGGGAGCGTGAAGCAGAATCACTTGCTGATCACTGGTGGTGGATGAAATACTGAAAGCCCTCAGTATGCTAGAGCTCTGCCATTGCTGAAACTTTCACCAGCAGTCAACTAGAATTGGATACCAGAGGAAGAAAATACACTTTTGGAGGAATGCATTAGGCATTTGAGAGTTTGGCAGAAGAAATTATAAGGACTATGGAATTTGATGGCTCTTGCTGAGAGCTATGGAGGCATTGGAGAAAAATGGGGGAAAACTGAGGAGGATTTACAATTCAGGTAGAGTATGAAAACCAAAGTCTTCCTTGGATACACAGAAAGAGACTGCCATCTCCTGCAGCAGAAGGACAGAAAAATCTGAGGATCAGACTCTATATTTATAAGGGTAGTAGAGTTGCAGAGAAAGTTGAATTCTCAGCCCTGGAAAATCAGCTATATCAATAGCAGGGCCCTGGTTAGGAAGGAGTGGGATCCTGACACTTGATAAGGACATCAGAGTTGATGCCGTTGAATCTTGAATTATCTATTCCCTTAAGCACCCTGGATTACAGAGTAGCTCACTCTTCCATGTTAAAGGCTAGTGCTCCCTTCTCATTAAAGACAATGCAGAGGCCTCTGCATACAACCCCTCATGATTTGCCCCCTCTCACACCCCTGGCCCAGTCCAACAACTTGGGGTAAGTCACAGGAGAACCAGATTAGAAATATGTTCGCCCTGCTAAAAGAGCAAAAAACTACTCCAAAGGAGCTGCTAACATAGTAAAACACAGAAGTTTATAGGGCTTGATCCTGAAGATGTGGATTAACACATGAGGAAGATGAAATAGGATAAGAAAGAGTTTATCAACATGAAACAATCTTCTGTTATATAGGATTTAACATCCTGGAAAACACTCTGGCAGACAATGCAAAGATCATTTTAGGATGGATCATGAAAGTTTGGAGGAATAGATGGCCACAGTAAGGTAAGAGATTGAAAAACTCAGTGAAGTGGGAATCCTATAGAGGAAATACTAGTGAAGGCCAGAACCCTAAGTCCACTAAGTTCCATGGAAAAGCCTAAAGGATCTTCTGTTTATCAAAACAATGAGGAATGTTCTGGTCAGAGTATCCACAGCATCACTTGACAAGTTCAGGGATGGTGCTTCTCTGCAGTCTAGCACTAGAAACGGGAGATGGTGTTGCAGAACTGGGCTTACTGATAGCAATGAAAATAAGAGGATCCTGAAATAATAGAGGCCGGGGTGGCACATAACATCAGAAGCAAAGTAAGCCCAATTATCACAATGAGAGTCAGAGTTGGAGTAGCAGCCACAGGGTCCTGAGAAAAAAGGGGTGGGAGAGGGAGTTATGAAGCTGGTGAATAGCACAGCAGGGAAAAAATACATGAGCAGTAAACAAGAACTTGATCAATTTGTGCATTCAAAAGAAATTGTGGTCCACAAATATTTAGAAATTAAATAAAATATTTCTAACTATTTTTGGGTTAAAGAAGAACTCAAAAGAAAAATCAGGAAGTGTTTGAACTGAATTAAAATGAAAAAACATAATTAGTGAGATGCAACTAGAGAAGTATTTAGAGTGACATTTATAATACTTGTATACTCATATTAGGAAAAATAGTTCTCAAATTAGTCACCTCAGCTCCCACTTAAGAAACTAGAAAACTCAAGTCAAAGTAAACAGAACTGGAAACAACTGAAAATAGTCATCAACAGGTGAATTGATAAATTGTAATATAACTATACAACGTTCTATTCACCAAAAAAAGAATGAACTTTTGTTATGAGAACACGGATAAATCTCAAAATAATTACTCTGTGTATAAGAAGCAAGACCAAAAATAATACATACTATGTAGTTCCATTTATATAAGACTCTAGGTGATATAAACAAATCTATAGCGACAGCAGATCAGTGATAGGGGGCAGGGAGGAGTGGGAGGAAAAAATAACAAAACGGCATGAAAAAACTTTTGGGTGTGATTATCTTGCTTATTATCTTGATTACAAATATCTTGATTGTGATAACATTTCCATGGCTGTATACATACATCTAAACTTATCAAATTGTATTTTTAAGTATGCAATTTCTTGTACGTCGATTACCTCTCAATAAGACAGGAAGGAAGGAAGGAAGGAAGGAAGGAAGGAAGGAAGGAAGGAAGGAAGGAAGGAAGGAAGGAAGAAAAAGATTGTTCCATAGCTGTAATAGGTGGCAGCTTCCTGAAAATGTGGTAGGTAGTAGAAATAGTGGATCCCATGATTATGTGCCCAACACTGCACTTCCTCTGTTGTAAAGTGGTTTCTTTGGTCTAATGGAATATTACGTAGGATCCTGTGTTTTTTGTTAAAATACTCTGAAAACCATTAGATAATGGCACTGGCTGAGGCAGACAAGAGAGGCAAATTCATATTTGATATATGTGTCAGTTAGGTGAAGATAAATCACTCTCCTTTCTTGGGTTGCGAGTGCCCAATATAATCAAATACTCAAGTATCAAAAGGATTCAAGTAACCAAGTATCTGATTGGTCTCTTAGAGAACTGGTTGTATGTCAGACTTAGCACTGGTCTCTGGCTGTCAGATTAGACATTTGGCAATGACAGTAGCTAGGTCAGGCTTGATGAGTGCCAGTCCATGCGGCTCAGCCATATATAGCTTCTACCTCTGCTTCCAAATTCCATTCATATACTCATCCTACTGGCACTTGGGTGGCTAACGACAGAAGCCGGCTGCAGCCAATCACGGAGTTACTTTGTCTGCTTCGTTATTTGGAGCACTTTCATACTTCCATCGCCAATCTCTTAAGCCCACCCATAGGCCTCTCACTCTATCCTCTGGCCCCTGATCTTGCTAATATTTCTTCTTCCTGGCCTTTGATAAACCAGCCAGGCCATTTGCCTCTGCTCATAAGTACTCTTGAGCTATTTTTCTTTTACACAAAGTGGATGACCAGATGTACCATCTGAAGTTCTGCTAACTGGGGAGACTTTTTCCCTTAATTATGTATTTTAAGACCTCCTTTGAGTGGGGAGATAGTGCTGAAGCACTCTATATTGTGCTTCACCCAAAATACTGACTGAATCCTTTTTCATCCTCCATCAACTGCTTAAAACGGGTATTCACATTCAGCCTTTGGTTTGAGCCAAAGAAGAGTCACAGGTGCAACAATGATGGATGACATGTAACTCTGATCCACCTGGTCATGAACTTACTTGGTCCTACTGTGCCTGAACCTAGCATTACATTTTATGTGACTATTAATATGTTTGGGTTTGAGTTTATCATTTTGCTTTTTTTTTTTGTCCCAATCTGTTCTTAGTTCCTTTTTCCTTTTTGTCTGTCTTCTTTCGGATTAATGTCTTTTATGGTTTCATTTTGTTGGCTTATTAGCTTTGTTATTACAATGGCTACATCAGGGCTGGTCATGTATCCCTTTGGCTTATCAGTCTACCTTCAAGTGAAGTTGTGCTATAGTCACATATGCAACAATGATGGATGACATGTAACTCTGATCCACCTGGTCATGAACTTACTTGGTCCTACTGTGCCTGAACCTAGCATTACATTTTATGTGACTATACACATATACAATGTTGGCAGGGAAGAATTGGCTTAGCAAACAGATAATTCACTAGAGCCGCTCTTGGTATTCTTCTTTCCAAGTTTCATGGTATATTAACAAAACAGTGGCCATGATCTGAGAAAAGCCAGGTAACTAGGAGCTCAAGATCCCTCAAAGATGAGGATAGGGACCAATAGGATTCAGGGATAAATTGGATGCGAGGTGTGAAAAAAGAGGATTCAAGGATAACTGCAAACTTTCTGGCTTAAATATCCAGAAGAATGGAGTTGATATTTCCTGGTCTAGGAAGGGCACTGAGGTCAATAGTTTCACAAAGGACCAGCAGTTGAGTTTGGAACACGTTACTTTGAGATACCTAGTAGATATCAAAATAGATCTTTCAAGAAGGCCATTGGAATGAAGACTGGTATTCAGAAGTTTGGGAGTTGCTTAAAATACCATTTCAGAAAGATAGAGAGACTTTCGAAGTGCTGCTTGGGTTCACAAAGGGTGTGTCTCTCTCAAACAACACAGGGCATGCCATATTTGGGAAACCAGAACTCATCTTCATGTGGCATCTGCCCCTTATTTGCTACATCTGCACTCATATTTTCCTGCTCACAACCTCTCCCTTTCCTCTTGCTTCCTACCACCCTTGACTTTTCAAGGGAACTATTAAAAATATTCTTTTCAGAAAGTATTCTTTGCCCATTTTGGGTGTCTAAGAAGGCCTGTGGTGATGGCTCTGAGCCGAGGTATTTTTCTAAGAAATAGAACATGGGTTTCCTTGGGCAGGGTGTCGTTCAGCACAGAGAAAGTTGTTCAGAAACAAAACAGAGCAAAACAAAACCCCCACATCCTTTCTCTTCCTGGAACATCTTTTCTTTCCCTTTTTCTTCATTACCTACCACTCTACAGATCTAATGCCATCTCTTGGAAAATCTATTGAAATCTACTGGGATATTTCCATAGCAAGCCACGGCCATCAGATCTTTGCATACCAGTCCATTGGTGGAAAGACGGAGACCTGAGCAGGGTTTCACATCCCTGAACTTCAGTCTTTCAGCATCCATGAAATAGAAAGTTTGGACTAGATCATCTCCAAGGATCTTTCCAACTCCAAAATTCTATTAACTATAAAATAATTTAAATGGGTCAAGAAATTTCAATGTTAATTTGAACCAAATGCAAAACTAGCCATAGTTTATATCAAGCTCTAATTATAATTATCTAAGAACTGGATTAGCAACCAGAAGATTCTTGGCACTCCTGGCATCAGCAACAATGACCTTTCAGCTTTGGCAAGTAACCTGAAATGTAGTCTCTAAAGAAATAAGCAAGAAAACATTTATCTACCTCAGGGGAGTCTTTTGAAGATTTTATTTGTTAATTCTTTTTAAGTGCTTTGACTCAGCAAAGTATAATAGATCATCAATACTCAGGGTTATTATTTAGGTTTATGAGACTGGGTTTCCATTCAATGTGCAGAATAATTTCTGTGTTCTTATTGTGAAGGGTAGGCAAAGATGCCAAAAACTGCCTGACTGCACACAGAGTTGCCTTTTTAAAAAAAATTAACCTTCTATAAACATCAATCATTGAATCAACTTTTAAAAATAAACTAATTTATTCCAGCAGTGAGTGGAAATTATTTTTATTAATATTAAAATCATTCTTCTCCCATGATAATAACTGTTAATATACTAAGAATAACCTCATGTTTACTTGGTACATGAGAATTTCTGAGAACTTTCAGAAAGAGCCACTGGGAAGGGCTAGAAAAACCCAAGAATAGAGTGAGAAAGAAATTATTTTGAAAGAGTTAGTTTTCTCATGTACAGTGAAACTAGAGATCTAAATAATACCATTAGAACTAGAAAACTTGGGGAGAGAAGACAAGTTTAAATTAAATGTCTTGGTCATTTACAGAAGTGATCAAAATCCAGTCATCTAATATAGAAATAACCTAAGAGAATGTTTTAGTTAAGTATATATTTCATACATTAAAATACTTTTTCAAATTACCACTTGGATAAAATCACAGTTTCAAATAGGAATCTTAAATGAAAAATGATGTAATTACTAACAGAATTATTTTTGCCAAAATATGTTTACTGCCTACAAAACACTGGCAAAACTTTAAGTCTGATAGGGAAAGACATGTGTTCCAACAGAATAAAGTTTCTATGTGTTTTTTTCTCCCACTGTTCATTGGTCTGAGTGCATCTTTGTAGAGTTCTTAAAAACCTGAACAGGAAGTAAAAGAGGGTGAAATAGCATGAGATAACTACTTTTTTAAAAAGTAATCATTAATACCTTCCATTTTCTCCTTCTGGATTAGCAAAAAAAAAATCAATTTCATTATATTTCTTTAAAATAAATTAAAAAAATAAGTTCTAGACAAGAAAAAGAGCTTTATACCAAATGAAAAACCCTCTTTTGATCTTGTGGCTGGCCATTTATCTGCCACCTTCTGAATTTCCATTAAATAAATAGGGTGTCATTTTATTAAGAATACATGCATAGATTACATTTATGTGGCAAGGTGTACGTTCGACTATGAAAATCAAAACAGCAGTAGCAGATGGTTTTGCTTTGACCCAAGAGACCACTCACTGAGCCAGCTCAGAATGAAAACCTCCTTTATCCAGCATGAAGATATGATATTTGGAATTCCTACCCCAATGCTTATTTAAATATCAAAATAGAAGAGAATGAGAAAAGAGGATTGGTGCAAACTGACATCTAATCATCAACATCCCAGTGATTGCCTGTTTATTTCTGCTTGCTCCAGGCCAGGAGCAATAATATGGTCAGATACATATAATCCAGAGAAACAGCAGTGCATAGTGTAAGCACACTTTTTATCAGCTATAATGACTCATTTATACCCAAAGTCTCGTTGAAACTAATAGACCAAACATCTCTTCCTCTTATATTTTCAGAAGAATATTGGTGTATCTCTCTTTAAAGGAAACATGCTAGTTAAAACTGTCAGAATATAAGAGATGATGGTTTCATATTACAAACATGGTCTTCACATAACAAAAGAGATCATTTGAATGCAGTATTTATAACACAATTTTATCATGCCAAATAGAAATGCCACACCTTAACTGTCAAATTCTTTACCAAAGACCAACCTGTCTAGAGGAGAGAAGAGATGGGCTTAAAGATATGTGTCTGACCCTTCTCTCCTAGCCTTCTTGGAGCATTGTTTTTTGCTTAGTAATTCACTGGGGAGCAGATGAGGGTCAGTTCTGTTCTTAATCAGTCCACTGTGATTTCATATAGGACTATAATTTCGTGTAAACTACTCATTGAAACAAAATTTGGCTACTAAGAAGAAAACTCATACACATTTAAGTTTCTTGAAAAGGTAGTCAACACTAATAATGATACAAATGGTGTGGGGGTGAAGAATACATGAGAAACTAACAAATTCCCTACAGGAATGCTACCCCAGTTGTATGTGAACCTTCTGTAAATGCTTATAAAAAATGAAGGTGGCAGATGCTGTCAGTGTTCCTCCCATATCCTCTCTGATCTCTTTCGAAAGCTTATGCACAACAGCTCCCAATGCACTTTTACTGCCCACAGCCAGAACCTGAATCCCCTTTTGGGGGGACTGCCCTGGCTGTCAGAACTCTTTGTCTGCTTATAAAGAAAGCCAGAAGTGCCAGGATTCATGTCACCTCAGGTGCAGCTCCTAAACACTGACTGATCATGGCACGATAATACTCCACTCCCTTGCCACTAATCAAGACAACCTGATGTATGACCTATACTATTTTTTGTGGTCTCTCAGGGGCTGAGCCAGTGACCCTCTTAAGAATTTTGTTTGATAACACACCCTCTTCTGGCTTCCCTCCCTTCCTGGTCACATGTCCCTATTCTCTTACCAGTTTTTCCTAGAAACGTTTCCTGGAAACGTGAAATCACTTCAGCATGGCTTTGCTTCAGGTTCTACTTCTGGAGGATCTAATCTAAGTCACTTGATACTGGATTTGGTCCTAAGTAGTAGACTCTCAAGATAGGATTATGGAGTTGCAGCATTTGCTGACCAGATGCTGACAGGAATCCCACTGTTGGAGTTAAATCAGGTGATGATAACCCCTAGCATGCTATAATATGACAATCAATAAGATCTTCATCTGTGAAATGGAATTGGATACTGGGTCTTTTCAAAATCCACTCTCACCTCCCTGCTGGCTACTAAACCCATGACTAGGGACTAGTACTTAGGATTCATCATCTGGAAAAATACAGGTCCTTCTTAAGGAGAGAATGAATTATTCACCAAAAGTACCTCAGAACCTAGGTAATATATGTTGGTAGAAACCAGGAGAACAGAGCTCAAGGAGGATCTTGAGGGCACTGGACTGAATAGGTGATGGTGGGTAGAATGTAAGTCCCTATAAGGGAGAGTTTGTTGATATGGAGCTGCTCTTCCATGATTCAGGATTCAAGATCCTCAAAGAGTCACATAGAGCCAACCCTAATACACTGATAAAATGGTTCCCAGAAGATTGAAAAAAAAATGAAGTCCCACATGAAATGAAATGAAAATGTCAGAATTAGACAGTGTATTTATCATTTCGAAAAACTCTCACATGAGTTCATTGACCTGCAGACTGATGACCATCATGTGAGGAAAGGTCAAATGAAATACCCCAATACTGGTCTCTACCCCAATCCAGCCAAGACTGAAAATCAGAAGCAATATCATATTCAGATGGAATGGCAGAGATTAATACCATCCTCAAAGCCTTAACAAATCCTGGCAAGGTATTTCCTAATATATTCCCTTAATTCACCAGTCTGGTACACACAAAAAGCAAATGGATCATGGTAGATGACTGGGAACCACATTTAACTAAGCTTCAATGACTGATACATTTACTAAAACAAATTAATGTTATTTCTGATACTTGGTATGCAGTTACGTATGCATCTGGCTAATGAATTATTTCTAACAACCATATTCAAGAAATGTTAGAAACAGTTCTCATTCCCTTGAAACAGACAACAGTACACCTAATCACATCATGGTCTCATCTCAGGACTATCTTGACTTTCCTACCCTTTAATGGGTGGCCCTGGAAGGCCTCGGTAAGGGGAAAAACATTCCGCTGGGCAGAACCCTGAGCAGTACACATGATCATTCACTTTGTGGGGAGAAAGAAGTAGCCTAAAATAAAAACAGACATGAGCTCCTGGGAAATGACAAATGGTTTAGCCAGAAACGAGAAGGAACAAGATTAGAAGATGGAAGAAAAGAATTTCAGGGAAAGTCTTGTGGATATACCCATATACCTGTGAATGTGGACACCAAGTGTGTGGATCCTCGTTCCACATATCAATGCCCACCAGAGACAACCACTATAGGCTAGGCACTACACAGTGAAGTAAACAGAAAGATTCATCTGGAAAATGATAGCCAGCCTCTTCCCTGAGCCATTCTAGGGTTTCAACAGTGACCCCAAGAATGTACTAGCCATTCACAGAGTAGCCATAGAGATGGAGGCTCTGCATGACCCAATAGCATGGACTCCTGCCCCCAAGGCTGATCTGGCTACAAATGCTGCTGAATGTTCACCCTGTCAATACCAAAGGCAAAAGATGGGCCTTTCTGATATGGTACCATCCCTTGCGGAGACCAGTCAGTCTCTTGGTGGCAAATTCTGTACATCTGAACTCTTCTATTACAAAAAAAAAATAATACAACAATTTGTCTGGAATAGGAGAGACACATCTTCTAGATATAAATTTGCATTTCCTAACAGAAGAATCTTGGCCAGCACCACTATCTGAGGGCCCTCAGATCAGAACACATGGGTCCAGGAACCAAGCGACAAAGGGTAGGAGTGGACTCCTCTCACCATCATGTCCAGTGCCCCTTGAGGAATTTGTGCTTCCATCATTGTAATGTTAGGTTTAGTGTGTCTAGAGGCCACAGTTCTTGTCGGGGGTCAGGGGGGAAATATTTCCATCAGGGGAAATAATAAGGGCTTCACTATATCTAAAGCTACAACTTTCCAGTCATTTTGGACCCCTAGTGCCAGTAGATAGATAGAAGAAGGATTTCTATACTACCAGGGGTAATGATCCTGATTATAATGAGAAGGCAGAGTTGCTGCTACATAATGGGACAGGAAAAGGGCCATCTGGAACTCAAAGTGCCCTCTTGGGCATCTCTTGGTGGTCTTTTGCCCATTTTCAACTACAAACAAGAATTATAGCAAATGCATAGTAATCAGGTCCCAGCCCCCACAGAGATGCATATCTAGATCACCCATTAGGCAAGCCACCAGCTCTGCAGAAATCCTGGCCAAGGCTGAGGGTAATCTAAAATGGGTGGGATAGAAAAAGATTAACTCAAAATGGATGAAAGACCTAAATGTGAGACAGGAATCTACCAAAATTCTAGAGGAGAACATAGGCAGCAACCTCTTTGACTTCAGCCATAGCAACTTCTTGCTAGTCACATCTAGCAAGAAAACAAAGCAAGGGAAACAAAAGCAAAAATGAACTGTTGGGACTTCATCAAGATAAAAAGCTTCTGCAGAGCAAAGGAAACAGTCAACAAAACTGAAAGGCAACCTACAGAATGGGAGAAGATATTTGCAAATGACATATCAGATAAAGGGCTAGTATCTAAGATCTATTAAGAACTTATCAAACTCAACACCCAAAAACCTAATAACCCAGTCAAAAAATGGGCAGAAGACATGGACAGACATTTCTCCAAAGAAGACATACAAATGGCCAACAGACACATGAAAAAATGCTCCATATCACTCGGCATCAGGGAAATACAAATCAAAACCACAATGAGATATCACCTCACACAAGTCAGAATGGCTAAAACTATCAAGACAGGAAACAACAGATGTTGGTGAGGATGTGGAGAAAGGGGAACCCTCTTACACTGTTGGTGGGAATGCAAGCTGGTACAGCCACTCTGGAAAACAGTATGGAGGTTCCTCAAGAAGTTAAAAATAGAGCTACCCTATGACCCAGCAATTGCACTACTAGGTATTTACCCCTAAGATACAAATGTAGTGATCTGAAGGGGCACCTGCACCCCAATGTCCATAGCAGCAATAGTCAAACTATGGAAAGAGCCCAGATGTCCATCGACAGATGAATGGATAAAGAAGATGTGGTGTATATATAGTGGAATACTACTCAGCCATTAGAAAGGATGAACACTTACCATTGACATCCACATGGATGGAACTGGAGGGTGTTACGCTGAGCAAAATAAGTCAATCAGAGAAAGACAATTATCATATGGTTTCACTCATATGTGGAATATAAGAAACAGAGCAGAGGACCATAGGGGAAGGGAAAGAAAATGGAATGGGAAGTCATGAGAGAGGGAGAAAAACCACGAAAGACTCTTAACTATAGGAAATAAACTGAGTGTTGCTGCGGGGCAGGGGGTGGGGGTGGGGTAATCAGGTGATGGGAGAGCACATGATGTGATGAGACTGGGTGTTATATTCAACTGATAAATTACTGAACACTACATCTGAAACTAATGATGTACTATATGTTGGCTAATTGAATTTAAATTTAAAAATTAACCAAAAAAAAAAAAAATGGGTGGGATAGGAAGTAGATCATTACTATCCATCTACAGCAGGAGAAGTAGCTCATCCCAGTAAGCTTCCTTTTGAAGATCTTTTTTATTTTCTAAAGATTATGACCAACCGTATCCTGAAGAATCTCTGGAGTTCAGTTAACGTGAAGCATGAATAAGTCTGTGGCAGAGGGACAGAACTGGAGCAGATGCCGTCAGGGTTCCAACCATCCCTTTGGATCCCTTCACCATATTCACGTACGATGCCCCCCAGTATGCTTTCACCCCAACAGCCAGCATCCATACCTCTTTGCCTGACCACTGCCTTCAGGCTGTGAGAACCCATTTAGTCTGCTGATAGAAGGAGCCTGAAGGGCCTAGGAATTTGTGTCTCCCCTGGGTGGCAGCCTTTAACCAACGACTGATGAAAATGGAGTATAAAGCACATCAGCTCCTCTACCTCCTGTTCAAGACACCCCAGCAGCCTTTCTCAGCGAGCGTTCCTCATCCTAACCACAGAACACAAAATATAATTTGAGTGACTCTTTTCTCAGTTCTCCTAAGGATGATTCATAATGGTTACCATTCTAGATGCATATTAGAGAAATTAATCCCTTACATACAATGGAAGCCTTAGGAAATAGGATTTAATTCTCTCCCAAAATTGTTGAGAAATGTTGTCTGAAATGTGACCGACATGGCCTCCAGAGCTCCCCTGGCTAATTGAGCCAAAGGTATTCTCTGTGGAACTTTGCAGGATGTTACACCCTCTCTCATCCTCCTCTCCTTCCTGGTCCCACTTCTCAGCTCTCCTATCAGGTTTTCCTGGAAACACTTCCTAACAAGTAATTTTTACACAAGCCCTAATCTCAAGGTCTGTTTATGGGGAGCCCAACCAGAGATATTAACTTTCCGAGCCTCAACTTGGTTGATGAAACAAACAAACAAACAAAATGCCTAGTCGGAACCCAGGAATTGGCTTCTGTGCTTAGAGCCTGGAGAGAACAGCAGGGTGTTTTCATAGCGGGCAGCCCGTGAGGGTGGTTCTCTCTACAAGTACAAGAACTGAGGTGCATGAAGAGGGAGACTGAATAAATATTCCTTAGAGTTGCAGGATCTAAATTTAACATAAATCAGTTTTCTGAAACAACCCCACAACAAAAAATGTGTCAGAAGTAACTTGTAAAAAGTAAAGGTGGCTAGTACGGTATCAGTTTTCGTTACAATCCAGTTAATGATTCCAATAAAAAATTTTCCACTAGCAGTTTAAGCACTCAGTTTTCAATTTTTTTGTTCCTTACCCATTAATACACTGGATTGTTAATTTTGCAAGTTAACACTTAATATGAATAGATTAATAAATAACAGTGAAGTGGTGTGAGGAAGGAAACTTTGCTTTCTTTTAACAAGTTCTATTAACTTCTGGTTTTCTCCCAGAAGGCTCAAAAATGCCAAAGGTTTACCTTTGAAGTATGAGAGTCTAAACAAGGTAATGATGTTCTGTTTATACAAAAGATTATCCTAGCTTTGCAGTGCCCGTGTTAAAATCTTATTCTCAAAATTGTGTTACGTCCAAGATTGTGTCCTCACATCCATCTTGTGCCAGAGCCTGGCATTAAGAGGTCCCTCATAAACTATTGTTCAATAAATAAATAGATTATCTAACAAGAACAAAGAGGAAAGGTCTGTCTATTGCAGCTATGAATGTCAATCTATGAATTTAGCTGTGCAAAAAATGTAACTGTTCTTATTTGTCTATACATCTTAATCTCTGCTTCTACCCCCCCCCCTTTCCACTGGCTTTTTGGAAACTAAATGTCATTTTAGTTTGGGGTTTTCCCCATTTACTGAGGTCATACTAAGTTCTGGAAGCCTAAAATAGTTCCAGTGCACTAGTGATGGGAGAGGGGAAAGGGGGCAAAGCTCAATGCCATCTGTCTACACAGCATTTGCTGACATATTCCTCATACTATGTGGTCCTTGTGCTCAAACCTTATTTGTATCTGCTCCAGAGGTGTTCTCATTCCCCTCCCATACTCCTCTCTTCCAGTGGGATTCTCCATCACTCCAAGTCCTTTCTTGGAAGTGAGGAAAGGACAGTGCTCTTCCTAGGCTACCTAAGGTCAGGACAGAGCCTTGATGAAACTGTGCTAGTTCCTGTCCGCTACACACCAGACAAATGTTTTTCCCTCAGCCTTTTACCACCAAGGATCTGGAACCAAGAAAAAAGGATTCCTCGGCTCCTAGATCCTGCAAAATTATTTCCCCTTCCCAGGGCTTGGACTAGAAGCACCAGGGCACATGTCTCATGTCTCGCTACTCCACCCCCTGGCTCTCCCCCTATCCTCTCCCTCCCCACTACTCCCCTCCTATCCGTGGCCTCACAGGAAGCCCATGGAATTTTGTGGCAAGTATGTTTGGGGTGACAGAGAGGTGTCAGGGTTATGGAGAAGAGGTAATCTTGGAAACCTGTCATTTTGGGAGTTTTGAGTTGTAAGAGCCAAGATTTTGAAAATCAGATACCAGGAGCACAGAATGCCCTAGATTAAAGGTGGAGTGAGGAGCTGGGCTAAGAAACATCAGGAAGAAACATCAATTAATATCATACAAACACTACTCCTCATCCTTTAAAGACAGAGGTAACACCATCTCTGAAGTCTCCTCCCTTTTTCCCTTCCAATCAAAATTATCCCTGCCTCTTTATTTTGTATTTTGTCCCTTTTGTAGCACTTACTCATTGTGCCTCCTGCTAAATTATTTTGTTCCTTTATCCTCCATAGACTGGGAACTCTTGGAAGGCAGGGCCAAATCTTACTCATCTTTCGATTCCCAGAGCCTAACACAGCTCCTGAAACAAATGGGACAACAAATGTTTGTTGGATGAGGAACATAACTTGTCTTCTAGTTTAGCAGAAGCATACTGCTTGTGAAAACAGTGATTAGGTAGCAAAAGCCTGCGGTGGTTGTACTGGTACTAGGTTGAAATGCTGGTTCTTTTTCCTGGCTTTGCCCCTTACTGTGTAAACTTGGCCTTAACCTTGTTCTGTCTCAGGTTCCTCATCTTTAAGAGCAGAGACTCAGGAGCCAGACTGCTAAATTTGAATATGTTTCTCCCACTTAGGAGCCGAATGATCTTGGTACGTGACGTATCCTCTCTACACCTCTGATCTCCCATCTATACGATAGGTATGATAAATGTCCCCCCATAAATTTGCCACTCAGATTACGTAAGTTTACATATACAGTGGTTAGAATAGTACCTGGTACTAGAGTGCCATTTAAAGTTACTAATACAGGGGTGCCTGGGTGGCTCAGTCGGCTAAGCATCTGAATCTTGATCTCAGCTCAGTTCTTGATCTCAGGGTTGTGAGTACAAGCCCTGTGTTGGGCTCCTCGCCAGTCATGGAGCCTACCTTAAAAGTAAAGCAAAATAAAGTTACTGATACATAAGAAAAAAATAAACAGCTTTTGTTAATATTATTTCAGTCCCAATCTACATATTTGGAAATTGATTAGTATACCAATTTGGGAGGGTAGAAGAGGCCAAGGAGCTCTTGTGTTCTTTGAAGTCTACTGGGGAAAAAGGGAAAATATTTTAATGGATATTCCAGAAGTTAAGAATATGTGTACTTATAAGTTAATTCATGGAAATAAATAATCTATCTTAGTATACTCAGCATGTACACAGTTTCACATCATCAATTGTCTACCAATTATATTAGTAATCTAAGAAATATGAGTCTAGTACTGTGTGTTTCACATTACTCTTAAATAGTGAACTTGTCAAAGTCCTACACTTCATCTCTGACCTTTGACTACTCAGCATCCATGATAGACAATTTCCTAACTGAAAGTGCTAGAGACTCTCAGGACTTAAGCCCAGGCTAAATGCAAAAATGTGTATGCACTATTGTGCGGGGCATTCGAAACTGGAAAAAAAAAAGGGGGGGTCAACTTGGTTTTACTGGGGAGAGGGGATATAACTCAGTTGCTCCCAAGGAATAAACCAATATAGAAATGAGTACACTGGCATGTTTCCAGCAAAATTTAAACAAACAAACAAACAAACTGCAGAAAGATAATTAGGTGTGATCAGGTGGTGGCCAGTGGCAGTGCAATGGATATTTCCATGAAATGAATTAATTACCTCGTAAGGAGCTATTTAAACCACCCTATCTCTTATATTGGGCTCTCTTGTGTTTGAGGCCCAAAGGCATTGACCTTTCATCTAATCTAACCCCATCTCTCTGTCTCTTCGTGAGTTTGTTTTTAGCACTTGTCTGATATATTTTTCTTTATGTAATAGCATGAGCTTTGGGTGTTGCTTCTCACTAAAGAAGACTTAGTCATGCTAACACAGGAAAGCTACTTGCTGAAATGGGAAGGGCTTGGTCCAGGAATCCGGAAATTTTGGTTCCAGTCCCAATTCTGCTATCCACAAACTGTATGACCTTGAAAAACTCACTTTATGTCTCTGAACCTAAGATTTTTACTTCATATGAACTTTTTTCACTCTTCCACCTTAAAGGAGCTATAATTTCATTCCAAGATTATTATGAGCATAGTGATAGTAGTAGTGGTATGAACAGGTGTGGAGATAATAATAATAATATTGCTCTCCACCATTTTTTCAGTGTTTACCACGTGAGAGACACTATGCCAAGGGTTCTGCACCTACTGACTAATTTAAAATCTTCTCCAATATGCAGACCCTCCTTGAGGCCCAGTTTCTTTGAATGACCTGTCCCAGGTCACACTGCTGTTCAGTGGGTGACACTGGAAGGATTCCAACCAGTATCTGCTGAACCCCAAAGGTGATAGGGAGCAGTGCTCTCTAGGAAGGATAATGATGTCAACAAGAGAGAAAGTCTAGTTTCAAGAATTATTTTTCTTTCCATGGGGCTAACAAATTCTAACCTGAGGCCACCAAAGAGTAATAGTAGGTGAATCCATCATCAATCAATCAATTAGTCCATCAGTAGTGATAATAGAGTGATTTGGACCATGTGCTAATCAAGTCAAGGCCAAGGTCAGAATGTATGCATAAGCCACAGAGGGAGAGCCTGTGCTCCTAATGTGCTCAGCCCCATTTTCAAATCATGGAGACATGGGTTACATGGTCCCTTCTCTCCAGGGTGCTCGTACTCTCGGTACCTTCTAAAGGCTTAAGGACATGCAAGTATAAGTAGGTCCCCATGCAAACCTAGAAGACTCAGATTAAAGGACAGAAATCCAGGTTCCTGAAATGAAGTATTTGGGGGCGGGGGAGAGAAGCTTTACTACTGCTAGGAGGGAATAGCTCTGTAAACACAAAGTAGTGTGGCCCTTCAGCGTTTGATGACACCCCAGCCCAGTGAGCTAAATGTGTCAAGTAGTATGGGAACTAGAAGAAGTTACCAAGCAAGATTTTTTGTGTCTTTTTTCATTATCCTTTAACATAAAAAATGCAAGGGTAAACATGTAAATGTGAGGATTTGTTTTTTAGTCACTGGGTTTGTAATTCTTTCCTGCATCTCTTCCCAGAATTAGCATGGATTGGGTAATAGTTTCATTAACAATGTCCTTATTAGATTTTTGGGGTGCCCCACCCAGAATGTGTAACTGGAGTCTGTGTATCTAAACCAATCTACACAAAGAAGTCAGAAAATTATGAATTTTTTAATGTAATTAATCAGTATTTGAAAATGGCAAGGCATTCATTAGGGAACAATTAAGCTATGATGCAAGAAGATAATTAGTAAATTGGGGACAACATGGGTTCATCCATTACTTTAAAACTTAAATAATGCAGTTTATCTGTTTTCCTATAACAGTGGCATTTTTTAAATTAACATTGGGATTTAAATAATCACATATTCTCTTTCTGTGTGTGTCCATATGTAGCTCTCAGTTTTTTCAGGAATAAATATGATTGTTTTCATCTCTCCAACCATCAACTTTCCCTCCTACGTCTTTTCATCATGTTAGGGTATTTTTTTCAGTAAATAGCAGTGTCTTCTATAGAGTAGGTACATGTGAAATTGTAGTTTCTACCATTTATTAGTAGCATAATTGTTGTTTTTGTCGTGCATGAGATTAACAGTTAGCCTTTACTTCAGAGGACTAGAACTCAGCCAGGTTGCTTGTCTCTTTCTACTGTCCTTTGACACATTTTTCTTAGCTATAAAGTACATGCTTTAAGCCATAGAAGGCTAAGATTTTTGAAATTCAAAAGCCCAGGCCCTGTAATTAAAAAGACAGACAATACAATAGAACAGTGGACAAAAGACTTGAACAGAACTTCGAAGAGGACATTATCCAAATGGTCAATAAATATAGGAAAAGGTGATCAACAACACCTTCGTCAGGGAAATCTGACAACATTATACACTCACCAGCATGGCTTGTTGAGAAAAATAGATAGTACCAAGTATTAGTGAGAACAGACAGAAACTCAAACTCCTGTATTCTGTTGATAGTAGTACAAATTGGTACAATCACTTGGAAATGATGGTATCTACTAAGCTGAACATATATTACCCTATGACCCAGAATTCCAGGTATATCCCCCCTAGAATAACAGATGTATGTTTACCAAAAAACACCTACAGGAATGTCAACAGCAGCACTACTTGTAATAGCTCCAAACTGGAAACCACCCAAACACCCATTCACAGTAGAATGAATTTTGTAGCACACCTTTATCATGCTGCATTCTATACAGCAATAAAAATGAACAAACCGAAACCAAACACAATGTGGATAACTCTAACCAATGTAATACTGAGCAAGTTGCAAAAGGATACACTCTATGTTTCCACGCTCGTAAACTAATAGGCAAAACTAACCTATAGTGTTAGAAGTCATTATAATGGTTGCCCTTGGGAAGGTGGGGAATAAAGGTGGCTTCCGAGGGGCTAATGATGTTCTGCTCCTTGTGAGGTGCTGCTTACAATAGTGTTTTCCATCATGAAAATTTATTTGGCTGTAAACTTATGCTTTGCACATTTCCCTACACCTATAACTTACTAAAATTATATATAAAAAGAAGTCCAGGATTCTGCAAATAAAAAGCCCTAGTTTTTGAAATTCCAAAGCCTCTTTCCTTGCTATTCTGCTGTTTGCATTTCCCGGAAGGCTGTGATGCTGATGCTGCTGGTAAGGGACCACATTTTGAAAGCCACGATTTTCAAGTTTATCTATGCTGGCTCTCACTACTTTCTCCTTTCTCTGAATCCATGCATAGCACGTTCCAGTCTCAATAGACCACTCCCATGTACCCAGGACTCCGCTTCAATAACCTGTCCAGTTTTCCCCCCTATTAACCTCTCTGTGGTATTTGACCACATCAAAATGTCTCTGAAACTTCTCCTCTGGTTCCTATGTCTAGTCTTTCTTAGTTTTGCTCTTACTTTCCTGAACTCTTATTTGTTGATTTTTCTTCACCTACCACTGAATGTTGGTACTGCCAAGTGCTTTGTTCTAGACCACCATTCCCTTCGTCCTGGTGACCTCATCCTCTTCCTTGGTATTTATTACTGCCTGTGAGCTGATGACTCTCCAATCTGAACTTTCAGCCCACACTCTCCTCTGAGTTCTGGCTCTATTTACATAATGTCTTCTGGACATTTCTTTTTGGATTATCCGCCCACAAACTCCTCATCTCACACTTCTCATCTTCTTCCACAAAATCTCTTCACCAACATCCCCTTCCAGACTGCTATCCAGACAGTCACTCAGATCAGATTTATTGTACATTATCCTAGACTCTTCAGTCTGCCTCACCCTCAAATCAGCAATGTTTCACAATTCTATTCCTTGCCTCTCCATCCCACTGCCATAATTTGGTCTCTACTCTTATCTCGCCTAGACAACGGCAGTAGCCTTTTCCATCAGCTCACTCCCATGGCCTACCGATCTACAGTCCTTTTACATTGCAGCTACCCCACTGTTCTAAAACCTGAAGATGATCATTTTAATCCTTTGCTTGAAATGCAATGGGTCCTTCTTCTCTGTGGAGTGAAATCCAGATCTAGCATCTGACTTTGCCCATGATTGCAGTCCCATTTTCAGAAACCTAGGGGCTTCTCAAACATCCAATTTTATATGAAAGAAGGGGAGAGAGATCCTGTTAAAATATAAATTGTCAGTAGACCTAGGATGGGACCCCAAATTCCGCATTCTCACCAGTTCCTAGGTGATACTGAGGCTATTGTTGAGCTAGTGCAGACCATACTTGGGATAAATAAGGCCCTGCGTGACCTCTGCACTCCAGCTACAATAAGTGATTTATAGCTTCTCAATATAATGTATGGTTCACAATCTCTATGGTTCAAACCCATGGTCCTCTGTGTTTGCAATGTTCTTTCTCTCTTTTCTAGCTATCTAATATCACATTATCCTTCAAGACACAACTAAAAGCTCCTCAGGAAGCCTGCCTGGTCTTCTTTTCCCCCAGACTAACTGGATACCTACATCTTTGCTCTTGTATCAATCGATACTACCTTTAGATTCAGACAGAGAGGTTCACATCCCAGGCCCTGTGCCTCCATGGACCTTGAACTTTGTAGTGCCTTCCTTGAAATTTTCCAAATGGCCTTCCAGCACTTGGAATGAGCAATACTAGCTAGGTGTGATTACCTGAGACTGGACCTGGATGTACATGGGCCTGATCTTCCAATTTTTCCCTTCAGGGCACTCTCTTACCCACTATCCCAGAGGTGGATTGGCCATATGCCCCAAGGAATTCTGAGGGCCCCATGGCTGGGCTTTGATTGCAGAAAGGTGGTCTAGTGAGCAAAATGCTCCTGTTGACCAATGTAATATTTTTTTCACAGGATAGCATGTGATTTAGCAGCCAGACAATGGTGTTGACATGCTGATTTGGGATGACTCTCACTCACATGGAACCAGGACAGGTTCAGGGCTCTGGAATTCTAAAGTCTTGTGCTTTAGCCTTCTGTGTGGGCTTTTTTTTTCTCTTTTCACTCATCTATGTTCTAACCATGGCACTGCCTCTGGTCTATAGCACCTGAGAGTAGTGGAGGTGGCAGCAGGCATCCTTTATTCTAGGCGCTCCTCAACTCTTGCTACCAAAGGAGGTCACTCTACCCTCAAAACTTTTTACCATGTGTCAGTTCTCCAAGAGTGCTTGGACCTATCTCTTCTGAGTCTTTCTTTGGTTTGCAATATAAACAGGTCCTTCTCATCAACATTCTCTTTAGTCTCTGATCAATGTGCTGACATCATGGTGCTTTGGATCAACTTAAGGAGGAACATAACGAATAGACATTCCTTCCACTAATAGGATAACTCTTTTTGCTTAACCACGGGCCCCCCCACTTGTCATATTTCACTGGTGCAGATATATACAAGTCATGAGTACAATCAATATTGAAAGAGATCATACTCTAGAAATGCAATGACTGTGGCCTAAAGAGAAGATACGCTTGGAAGTTGTGTCATTCTATGTGAAACGAATATCCAGAAAATGAATTATCATTCACATTTGCCTGCAAACTCTAGGTAAGATTTGAATTTGTTTTCATCATCAGTGAATCACAGTGACAGCTTTTGGGAAGTCGGTATTCATGGGTGGCCTGGTAGTTGCCAGAGGATCATAATTACTACTATAACCAGCATTAAATAATTGGTGTTAGGGAACTGCAGAAGCCAAAAGACATATATTGTATTAATGCCAACAGTCCCTAACAGCCACAGCATTGTGAGTGATAACAACAGAGCTCTCTCTCTTTTCCTCAAGGTGGGAATATCAAATTAGAAGTGGCATGTTTGACAATAAAGAACATGGGGAAATGGTGCCCAGATACTACAAAGAATCCTCCAATGCACTGACTGGACACAAAACAGATACCTAAGTACTTCTATTCCCACGTTTCTAGGTGTTCAGCAGTAAGTCGATATAACTCATGTGGGCTCATATGTATGTGTGTGTGATTTTGTAATGTGTTTTTAATCAAACTGTTTCTATCGACTGAGTCCCTGAACAGGACCCCGCACATCCTGGAGTAGTTCTAACCAGTAGTATCCCATGCCTAAGCTCTCATGATACACACCACACTGCACTGTAATGGTTCATCTGCCTTCCCATCTCTCCCAGCAGCCGATTATGAGTGCTCTAGGTAGAGGCTGTTCTGTAATGCCAATACCTAGCAAGGCGCCTAGAGCGTTGGAAGTTCTCAAAATAAAGAACTTCGCTAAAAAGTAAGTGTGTTAATACCTTTTTAACACAGTGGTGGTGATCCACAGCCACTCAAATTAAATTAACATTCTATCTTAACTGGTTCATTTGTTAAGGATGTGTCTGCAAGCCCTAATGTGGTTTGAACCCTTTTTATATTTGGGCCACCACAAAGTGTAGCTAAGAAGCCTGGAGGAGAAATAGCTTTTATTTTTTTGTTGATTTTTGCAAGTGCATTCATTCACCCACACCCAGCATTCCCTGCAACAAAATGTCAGACACCATCAAGGTAAAAAGAGAGGTAGTGGCAAAGGAAGAAAGGAGGGATGAAAAGGATATTTCACAATTCGTCAATATGTGAATATTGGCATTCCCTTTTTGACAGAACAAAATACTGCCAAGGACTCTTGTCAGAAGTAAGATGTGCTGGCTCCAGCAAGATACACAAAAAAGACACAAGAAGCCCATTGATTATTTTTGTTGTAAAATACACTTTTGATTTCCCTGTACCTTTTAAATAGAGAAGGTTTTTAACACTTGTTTCCATAACATTCACTCTGATCCCTCTGAAACAGCAACTGAAAATGAGAGATGATTCCAATAGAAACTTCACAGTCATGCTTAAAGCAAGAAGAATTAGTCACTTAGCACAAACTCAAGAAAAGAAAATAAATGGGAGTGTGCTGGCCTTTTGTCCTTGGTGACTGTCCACATGTTTAATTCTTCTGAGTCGATGTTCATGGCAAATTTGATTTAGTGATTTTATGTACTCTTACCCACTAAAGTAATACATATTTTTAATCAACTGTCAGTAACCTTCACAGAGTGAAGAGCATAAATGAAAAGGATTTAATGAAATGCTACAGTATGTATATCACTGCCCCAAAACAACACCATTTCACAAGGTATTTGCTTTGTTCTGAATGCAGAATGGGATATTACCCTCAATAATCATTTTATGAATTTGCCCCTTAAGTGCTTCTGACCAAGGAAAGATAAAACAAGAATTGGCAAGAGGGAAAGGGTCTTCATTGTTGACTTTTAAATAAACATTTTATGATTAAAAGGCCAGGATAGAAATACGCCTGCACATGGTAACTGCCCTCACTAGGATTAATGCAGAGAAAGCTTCCTGAATTCACTCACTATTGGGCCACAAGATATGTATCATATCACCCCCACCTTTCCTTTTTTTTTTTTTTTTCCTTCAGAATAATTGTCTGGACAAAGGTGTTCCAACTGAATCCCATAGAGCTGGAGGATTCTTCTATACTGCCTTGGAGTCGAAGGGAGGGACCTTGGTGTTTGGAGATTCAGCCACACACTCTGCTCTAATCTTTCTGTGTGCTCAACCCATTCCTGCCAGTGACCTCCCTCCAAGCTGCAACTAGAACACTCTGCTTTTTCTTTTTCTTTTTTCTTTCTTTTTTTTTTTTTTTCAAGATTTTATTTATTTATTCGACAGAGATAGAGACAGCCAGTGAGAGAGGGAACACAAGCAGGGGGAGTGGGAGAGGAAGAAGCAGGCTCATAGTAAAGGAGCCTGATGTGGGGCTCGATCCCATAACGCTGGGATCACGCCCTGAGCCAAAGGCAGACGCTTAACCTAACTGCTGTGCCACCCAGGCGCCCCACTGCTTTTTCTTTTTGATGCATCTGGGTTCCAAGTAAGATTTCTCTCATAATGATATTTTTGCTTCTAAACACAAAATTTTAAAACTTCCCCAGTTTGGCTGGAAAAGTATTTATTTGCAGTCAAATGCTCTACCCCTGAGCTATACCCCTAAGTATTTATTCATTTATTTATTTATTCATTCAATAAATATAGATTAAACATCTACTATGTGCAAAGAGCTGAGGATCCAGAACAGGAGGAGAGTTGGGGGCAGGAGTGGGGAACATTGTAGGCCTAGGAGAGAGTTTGTAGTAAGATCCTGCAGCAGAAGGGGAACAGTGTTCAAGGGATGCAAAGACAGCCACGCATGAAAAGCTGAATAATAATATGAGATATTAAAGAAGCAAATGACAAATCGCTAGTATTAACAATAAGAACATGGTAATTCCATGTTCAGTCGAACAGTTATTTACTGAATACACAAACTGATGTTCAATGTGTGATAAAAGGTGTTAAATTCCATGACAATGAATTTATTCTCTCTTGTGTAGAAAATAGGAGTTCTCCAAGGTTTTTGAACAGGAGGATTGAGTGTGGGCCTACACTAGGAAAATAGCCACCCCAGATGACGGAAGGCCTTCAATGCCATGATTACTTCTGTAGGCAACAGGAAGCAATCTGGGTTTTGGAATAGAATTTTGAACATAATCAAATATAGGTCTTATTCAGAAAAATAGCACTAGTGGCAGTATGGAGAATATATCGGACAGATTGGAGCCAAAGACATCAGTTAAGAAGTCCCTGCTAAGAAAAAAGAAATGTTTTAACTTTTCTGTTAATGATAATGCCAAAATTCTGATTAGGGAGCAGAGATCTAGGAGACTCAGTCACTGTTGATGGCAATACAAATTGCAACAACTCTTTTGAAGACCACATTGTAATTCGTATCAAAAGCCTTAATATCTTTTAACCTAATAATGAGCTTCTTAGGGATTTACTCTGAGAAAATAACCCAAACATTACAAAAGGCTATAATTATGTTGTTCTTTTGTAATCTCTAAAATTGTTAAAATCAGAATTGAACTCACAGTAAAGCATTTTCATGTAATATCATTCAGCTGTTAAAAGTGTTTATTATAAGGAATAATGCCAGAGCCTAAAAGATGCTTAAGCAGGATGAAGATTGAGGACGGGTAGATCTGAGACAGTAGCCTCAGCAGCGTGGCAGAAATATTATTATAAACAAGAGATAATGTCAATTTGGGGACGGAAGCAGTGACAGTATGATCAGATTCAAGGAAAATTTAAAGGATACACTGATAAAATAAGGGGTATGAGTAAAGAGATGATAATGATAATGAAGATTCTCATGATGACCAGGATGATGGTATAAGCAGAGACTTAGGGAAAAAATGATCAGTGTTATTTTGGACACATTAGACTTCAAGTCAGTTACAATTCCAAGTGGAGAGATCTAGCAGTCTTCTAGAAATACAGGCCCAGAACCCAGGAAACATATAGCAGCACTAAAAGTAGATGGTTGGTATTTGGAGACATTGAAGTATATGAAATTATCTGAAGACTTAGGAGACAATCAGTCATGAGAGATATTCGTAATTGAAGATAGAAATGTACCCATAAGTATATAGTAAAGAAATACTATTAAGTTCTCTTACTAATATAAGTTCCTTCTTTTTTTTTTTAAGTTTGTTTGTTTGTTTGTTTATTTATTTATTTATTTATTTATTTATTTATTTATTTATTTATTTTAAGTAATCTCTGCACCCAACATGGGGCTCTAACTCATGGCCCTGAGATCAAGAATTGCATGTTCTTCCAACTGAGCCAGCAAGGAGCCCCAAGTTCCCTTCTTTTTATATGAGGGCTCCAAAATATGAGGAAAAAATTTAAAAACAGGAGAAAAAGTATGTAAGGAAATTGGGAAAGAATGATGATAAAGGCAGAGACAAGAAACAACAGAATACTCAACTATGACCCCCTTGTTGGAATAATCAGACAAAGAATTTAAAAGAACTATTATGTTAAAGGCTCTTGTGGAAAATGGACAACATGCATGCAGAGTTAGAGAATTTCAACAGAGAGATGGAAACTAAAAGAAAGACACAAATGGAAATGCTACAAATAAGAATCATGGAAGAGATCAAGAATGCCTCTAATCCGCTCTTCAGTAGATTCAACACTACTGAGCCTAGGAAAAAAAAAGAGGAAGCTTAAAATCAATAGAAATTACCCAGTCGGAAACATTAAAGGAACAAATAATGAAAAACACAGAGCAAAGAACCGAAGACTTGCAGAACAATATTAAGAGGTCTAATATATGTGTAATTGGAATCCAGATGTAAGGAAGAAAGAATAGGGCATGAGAAATATTTTCATAAATAATGGCTAAGAATTTTCCAAAAATAACGAACAACACCAAACCACAGATTCAACAAGTTCAGAGAACACTACACATGATATACACCACTAGTAACATTCACAAAAAAAAACCATCACACACTTTGGACACATCCTATTCCAGCAGCTCAAAAACAAAAATAAAGAGAAAATCTTGAAGGCAGCCAGAAAAAAATGACATTACATGCAGAAGAATAAAGATAATAATTATAACTCATTTCTTGTCGGAAACTATGCAAGCCTCATAAAATAAGTTGGAAAGTATTCCTACCTCTTGTATTTATGGAAAAGTTTGTGTAGGAGTGGTACTACCTCTTCTTTAAATGTTTGGCAGAATTCACCAGTGAAGCCATCTGGGCCAGGAGTATTCTTTGTTGAAAGGTTTTTAACTACGAACTCAACTTTTGAAATAGATTATAGGACTATTCATGTTACCCGTTTCTTCTTCTTCTTCTTCTTCTTCTTATTCTTATTCTTATTCTTATTCTATTCTTATTCTTATTCTTATTCTTTTTTAAGATCTATTTATTAGAGAGAGAGAGAGAGAGAAAGAGAGAGAATGCACATGTGAGCAAGGAGGGGGGACAGAGGGCAACAGAGAATCTCAAGCAGACCCCCTGCTGAGCGTTGGAGCCTGCTGTGGGGCTCTATCCCACAACCCATGAGATCATGACCTGAGCCAAAACCAAGAGTTGGAGGCTTAACTGACAGAGCCACCCACGCACCCCTATCCATTTATTCTTGAGTGAGCTTTGGGAATTTGTGTCTGTCGAGAATTTGTCCATTGCATTTAATTTGTCCAATTTACGGCCATAAAGTTCCTTATAAATTTCCTTTATTATCCTTTTAATATCTTCAGGGACCATAGCAATATTTTCTCTCTCATTTCTGGTATTGGTAATTTGGGTCTTTTCTCTTTTTTCCTTGTCAGCCTGGTTAGAGACCTATCAACTTTATTCATCATCTCAAAACCAAGCTTTTGGGTTAATTGAACCAGGTTGTTTAGAAGGGAGGGTTGGAAAAGAAGAGTTACCCTGAAGAAGTAACAATGGAACTGAAACATGAAAGAGATTGTACAAGTGTCCAAAAGTAAATCAAAGATGGGTGAGTTCTAGCAACAGCAATTTTTTTTAAAGGCCAATGTGGTCACAGCATGAAAGAGAGGAGACTGTTGCCGTGTGGGGGCTGAGAGGAAAGCCGAGCCTGTATAATATGAGGCCGTACAGTCACGGTAAGGATGTAAGTGTGAATTTATGCCAAAAGCAAATGGAAGCCACTAGAGAGTATTACGGAGCAGAGTGATGTGCTCACTGTGTTTGAAAACTTCAATCTGGCTGTATTGTGGGAAAAGAATTGGGGAGGTGGAGTAAAAATAGAAAGAATTAGGTGGTTACTACAGCAGTGGGAGTGGGAGCTCAGACTGGGAAAGGGCAGAGAAACAGGACAGAAATGATGATATGTAAAGACTGATAATTGATCAGTTGATCAATTAATTTTGTTATTGGTGGTAATAAAATATTTATTTAGCAGTTATTCTGTGCCAGCCACTAGTCTAAGCCTTTTGTGACTTATGACAAGATCATGTGGCTAGTCAGAGAAAGAGCAGGGTTTAAAAGCAGGCAGAGCCTAGGTGCCTCATCCTTGCTGTTCCTGACTCTTGCATGATAGATTAAAGAAAAGAGAGGATACAAGGAGGAATTCTTGAGTTTTGGGTCAAACAACTGGGAGCTAGTTATTAAAATAAGAAACACTAGAGGAAGGCCATGTTTTGCAGAAAAGTCATGAGTCCAGCTTTAGACCAAACAAAGGTAGACATATTTGTTATATAACCTTAGAAAGAAACCCAAATCTAAGGAAGTCCTTTTTATGGTATAATAGTTCAAGGGCTTATGCATATACCGTGAAAATTATTAAAGCACATTTCATTTTATACACACACACACACGTATATATATTTTTCATTTCTTTATTTTTAATTTCCAAAGGTAAAACTAAGGACACAATCAAAATGCTTTTTTTTGGAGTTCCAGTATGTATTTGTATAGGAATAGCCTGTACTCCTGCAGATAACAATTACGGCCTCTGGACAAGATAGTAAACATTTTTTGAAAGTAATGAGAGTGGCCAAAAGAAGGCATACACTGGGGAGGGTTTGACCCTTGGAAAAAAATGGAATCACACTGGGAGAAATACATACCTATCAGGCCTATCATCTGAAGGTACTCCTCGGTCTATACTATATACTCTAGAAATAAAGCAGAACGTTAGAGTCTTTTAGATATGAAGAGCCAGAAGAAGGTGAATGATACTTTCAGAGCAGCTGTGAAGAGGGAGGAGATGCTATAAAGAAGGAAAAACAGAAGGGGAAACCAAAAATCTGCATCTCAAGTCTCCTGAACTCTTGGCTGACCCCTAAGCTGGGCATGTACAGTATGGACTTCAGGGAATTCAAAGGCAAACAATATCTGGAAGACTGATCGGTATGTGTAGAACTTTCAGGTACCACGCAGCACAGGGGAGAGAGAGTTTGAACTCCCATCCTTCTGAGTTAGAAGGGGCCTTGGTAAACCTCTCAGCCTTTCTGTGGACACCCCAGAGGACTGTGCTTCAGAGTAAAAATTACTTCTCAGAACTTAAGGGATTCACTCTAGACTAGGAAAATTCTAAAAATAGACCCACCCTCTAAAAGAGAAACCAAGCCTCCAAAGTAATCTGCCAATGATCTAGCTGCTTTTTACACCATGACTTAACACTCTTCAGAGAAAGATAGCAGAACCCCAATCTCAACTACCCATCAACCCTGAATATCCAAAATAGAAATCGCTACACAGGATAATGTGATGAATAGTTAAGGGAAAAGTCAGTCAGAAGAAATTTGCCAATAAATGAACAAGGAAGTTAAAATAACTATGATTCATATGTTAAAGAATGTTAATGAATATAAGTTATTCCTCACAAAAATAGTAAAAAACTAACATCTCTTAAAGTGACTACTAAACTGAACCATTTTATCCATATGTATAATAAGTTCTGGTAACTTTTGCTAAATTTATCAAGTTTACAAAAAAAAAAATCTAAAATTTACTGCACTTACACAGGCCTTTCCCTACGGTTTCAACATTGAAAGTTAATAGATGGTAGACTAGAAACCACGATCGAATACAAGCAGCAAGCCTCAGAAGTGCAATCATAAAAAAGTACCTCCAAAAAATAATTTTAGTAGAACTCAATGACACGGGTATATTCAGGAAAAAAGAATGAGATGAGAGCATCCAGTAAACAATGGCACCTCTAAACTGTTCATCAATTTTGTTATTGTTCGGTTATTTTTCATGCTTTGGGTATTAATACTGTAGGAAGGTTAAAACAAAGGATATAACTAGATCATTTACTGTAGGAAGATTACAACAAAAGGATATGGCTAGATCATTAAATTTCTAGAATAGTTGGCTGATGACCTCCTAGATGATTTGGCCAAGAGACCACTCTTCATGCAGCTCGATCTGGCCTATCCAAAGAACCAATTACACCATATATTCTTGGGTTTGCATAAAGCTGGGCTTATTTGCAACCCTCCCCACCCCACCCCACCCCCCTTCTGGGAGGTAAAGGCCAGGAAATGAAAGGTTATTTTCTGCTTGGAAGGTCTTCTAAGAGGAACTTGATAGTTTCACACAGAGGTACCCCATTCATAATCACAACACCTAACAATGAACTGGCTGTTCAGAGCTGCTTTAAATTCAAATGGGAGGACTAACGAACATCTCCAAAGCATTCCTAGCCCCCAGTCTCTTTTAAAAAGCAATTGTTTTCAAAACCCTTCCTTATGTTTCTATAGCAAACATCTGCACAAGATCAACAGTGAAAAATCATACAGTATACATGCTCCGTGCAGAGCCTAGATAAAGAAAGCTACAAAAGTGAAGAATCCTTTCACAAACAATTTCTGACACACAATGCAGGACAAGAGGAGATTATACCATGCATTACACCACCAGGTCTCAGAGCCGCACAAATCATTAGAATTTGAGTCTGATTCCAAGGTCTCCCAGATCTTGCGATAGAGGCATTCCACCATATTACTCAAACTATCCTTGTAATATATACATTTTACACCATGTCCTCTTTGACTACTCATTCAAGGTATAGCATAATAAATTGGAGAAATTTTACTGCTATTGAGCATAATTGATACCCAATTTTCTAATAAACTGAAATGAAGAGATAATTTCCTGATATATTCTTTCCTTTTTAAATAAGCAGTAAGAGAAGTGTATTCCTAATACATTCTAAATGAGGCATGTTATTACAGCTGAATTATTACGAAAGGCTTCTTTTCATGTACTCGAACTGGCTTGAAACAGCAAGGAATCCGTGGCTCACTAATAAATGCATAGTAATCACATGTTTTCTTATTTCCTAGATGACTTCATGGATTATTTAATTTTAAGCGTCCTCTACACTTAAAGGTGATTGAACACCGAATACTGCAGCATCCATGGGACGGTGCGGTCTATGGCTAATGCACTGGCTTACTTACAGTAGGATGCTGTGAAATATCTAAGAAATCTAGAAAATGGGAAACCTTATTGAAACTACAACTTTTGTCTTGAAACAATCAGAGCACAAAACCCAGAGCTAGCTAGCTCTCCTAAGCTAAAACTCCCCTTCCCGTCGGCAGGCATACGACTCCTACTGTTCATTCGCTTGTTGTTCTTTTTAATTTTTTATCTTCTCCTTATTTTATTTCGCTTTTTATTCTTTTTTTCCCCTTGTATGTCTATGCCTTAGGATTGCCGACCAGACAATGCTTAAGCATGATGTTCTCCATCGTGGCCACCTCAGCTAGAAAAGATGGTGAAGTTGAAATATTTTGATCCTTTGTCTCCTGATTCATTCATTCTTTCTTTCCTTCAATCTCTACAGCAAAACCCCACCATGACGTGCCCCTCATATGTAACTAATATCAAGTAAATAAAACAATCTCCGTGATCCTATACAACTGGATGGCTAGTCGGTCCAAAGTCCCACCTGCCTCGGAATGGCCGTCTTGCCCTGTGCCTTCACAGGGTCTTCCCTCCGTGCACCTTGTAAACAGTTATGCATGTGATGCGACTCTGCATCCCCATATACCTCTCCCGGTGCCTAGCGTATACAGAAGTGGCAAATGAATGTATGTTGACTGAATGAATTCACACTCGTCCTAGGTGCTTTTAATACGACAAGTTCAAGGAAGTCTACTGACAATTCTATTTTCCTCTCTCATTTAATAGTAAAATTTTTAATTTGACCGCATTATAATTGTTAGTTTGAGCTCCTTCTTTCATACCCTATGTTGATAAATTTGTATCCATATATTGTGAAGTCTGATAATTTTTTGAAAACTTTTCTTCTTTCTCATATACAAGTCAAGTCTTTGGGGATTTTGTGCGTATGTGTGTGTGTTTTTCTATTGTTTTATTTTTGGGGGAGACAATGTTGTTTTGATTTTTCCCAAATATACATATACATCTGAAGATCAGACTCACATATTGATGTAAGATTTTCAGCATATATTGTAAATATTTGGCAGACAACCTCCCAGTAGAAATTCGTACATGAATTCAATAGCTATCGACCATTATAAACCCAGGAAAATCATATTGTTCTATGTGGCAAGTTGTTAGAAAGGACCTAAGAGAGCTCTAACTAAGGGGCCAGGGACATTACTATGCATTTGTCTATTTAACCTTGATTCAAGCAATGAGAGCATTATGAGCATTTCTATGGACGCTCAACCACCCAACATAAAGCCTAGTAAGATAATAATAAAAATCCTCATCTATCTCTACAGGCTTCTTAACACCTGCCACCCAGTGAAGATTCCTGTGGTACCCAACTCCCAACTCCCTCCTCACATGCTTATTGTCACCTACAACAAGGCCCATGAACTGTTCTGAAGATGCTGTCCACCCTTTAATATGCTGCACACCCCAAACTGTGCACAGCTGAGCCATCAGCAGCTGAGGGGAAGGTTCAAAGAAGAGCTATTCACAGCAAAGCCACAAGATGCAACATGAAGACCAAAGGGCATCCAAAGAATGAAGCCGCAAAGAGCAGACTGTTGGAGTGAGGCAGAGAGGCTCCTGAGAGAAAAGGAACCTTCGAGAGGGCAGTTTTACAAAGCATTGAGACAAGTGACCCTGTTTATCCACACAGGATGGCTTCCTTTAATTAGATGTCTCAACAGGAAAAATTTGTGATTCTGAGGACATCCCAAAGGGCAGGTAATATTCAGATACATCTTTGAAGCACCCTGAAAACCTTGGAGTATCCAACCATAAAAGCGACTTTAAAAAAAGAAGAAAGAAAACCCTGACAATTTGTCAGAGACTGACTTTCCGCCTGTTCACGTTCGCCCAGAGACAGCTGCAGTGTGTGTAGGTCACATTTTACCATATCTAACCTGTTTCTATATTGAATTCCGTGTGATGTGTTTCTGAGGAATACAGAGTAGTTGTTCAATGATAAGAGTATTCAAATTGCATCTTCCTTCAAAAAATGTACATGCTGTAACAAAACCTGAGTATAAGCCAAGCACAGACCTAAATTTTTATGATTTTACATGAAGTCCACTGAACACTAATAATTCCAGAGTCAATAATGATAATCCCTTTTATTTTTATTACACTCTACAGTTTAAAAAGTACTTTGAGGGACGCCTGGTTGGTTAAGCACTCCCAGGGTCCTGGGATCAAGCCCCATGTTGGGCTCTGCTGAGCGGGGAGCCTGCTTCTCCCTCTCCCTCTGCCTGCTGCTCCCCCTGCTTGTGCTCTCTCTCTCCCTGTCAAATAAATAAAATCTTTAAAATAAATAAATAAATAAAAATAAAATGTACTTTGAGCAAATGAGTTTCATTTAAGAAGCAATATTTGAAGGAATTTCACAAAATTTTACGATTGTATCTGATGATAAAAACATGTTTTTTTCATAAAAAAAATAACAGGGAAGAATTGAGAGAAAATTAAAAGCCCTTTAATGCCACACACACGCACACGCACACACACACACAGAACCCAACAATAGAATGTTGTTAAATTTCTTCTTCAGGCATAAAACATGCACACAACATATAATTTGATTACTTGATAATCTATCATATTGGGTATTTTGACTCAAATTATTTGCTATTATTAACTATAGTCACTATGCTGTACATTACAGCCCCAGGACTTATTTATTTTATACCTGCAGATCTGTATCTTTTGACCACCCTTCCTCATTTTACCCACCCCCCACCTCAGGCAACCACCAATCTAGTCCCTATATCCATGAGCTGAACTCTTTTCTCTTTTTTTAATTAGATTCCACATATAATTGACAAAGTGAGATCAGGGCTATTTGTCTTTCTCTGCCTGACTTATTTCACCTAGCATCACACTCTTAAGGTTCCCCATGTTGTCACAAATAGCAAGATTTCCTTTTTTTATGGCTGAAACATATATTATTATTTATACAATATATAATAATTATATTAATAATATATAAATTCTTAGTTATATAATATGTGTATATATCACATCGTCTTTATTCACTCATCTATCAGGGGACTCTTAGGTTGTTTCCATACCTTGGCTATCGTAAATAAAGCCCCAATGAACGTGAGGGTACATACATACTTTCGGGTTAGAGTTTGTGTTTTCTTTAATGAATACCCAGAAGTAGAATTGCTGAGTCATATGATAGTTTTAATTTTAGTTTTTTGAGGAAACTCCGTACTGTTTTCTATAGTGACTGTGAGAATTTATATTCCCACCAACAGTGCACTAGGGTTCCATGTCTTCCACTCCTGTTATTTCTTGTCCTGTGCATAGTAGCCATTCTAATAGGTGCGAGGTGATACTAGACTACAAGTTCCATGAGGGCAAGTCTTACGGCATTTACCGTTCTAGCCAACGCCTGATGAGAAGCCCCCGACCACTTTTTCTTAGAGTGTATACTAAAGGGTAAACTTCACAATGGTAAATCCTCCCTCTGTCTCTGAGATGTATCGGTATCTCCCACAACTTAGGAGTGTCTTTCTCAAAGACCTGAAAGCCGTTCCTCTCAGAGGTAATCATCAGGCTGCATAGGGCCCGTGGATCTCACCTCTGTGAGAAGATAGACTCCCGACTTTGATAACTACCAGCTAATGGACACAACTTGCCCAATCAGCACTTCCACTAACCAACTCTTTGTAGTTCTTTTCTTCCCCTGACTCTACTGAGCCCCCGCTCACCTCCTCCCTACTCTCTCATTCTCTTTAAAACGTCAGGCCAACTCTGTACAAATCCGAGTTGAGTTCAGTTCACCCTGGGCCCTCTTCCTTTTTGCAACAGTATATGACTAATTAAAATCTGTCCTTACCACTTTAGTGTCTGGCTTCGTTTATCTCTGACAGAGTTTATCCTTGTCTTCTCTATCATTTCGGCTAATATGAGTGAACCAAATATTCTAACAAAAGTAGTTATAACGTATTTCTGCAGAGTTTTATAACAATGGTATCAACAACTGGCATTTTGTGTGTCGTTAGATACTTTTTCTGCTTACATCCCACCAGAAGCATTGGGCTTATATATGGTGTTAATTTGAATAACATGTTAGACAACTATTTCCAAGCACGAAACCCCAGAGGCCATTAAAAGCTATAAAAGTGTTTTAGCATGTGCCTAAAACTTTACTATCAGTTGCTTCGTTTGTGCCAAAAAGTATATTATCTGTTCTGATTGAAAAGGAATCAAATCTCATGACTATCTTTTTGAAGTTTTTCCACAGAAATGTTCCTTGTTTTCTACATCTACCTCTACGTTTTCGTAGTGCACCGATGAGTAGTGATAAATGGCTACCATCAGTGGGCGTCAACCCAGTATCCCGCTCTGTTCAAGATGTTCCATGTGCTTCCCTTCAGAACCTCCATCAACATGGTAACATTGATGTTCTCAAAGACGAGGAAACTGAGGCTCGAAGAGGCTCAACACACTGAAAGATCGCAGAGTCTGTAAATAACGGAGCTGTGATTTGAACGTGGATTGTTTGCCTTCAGAGGCTGTGCGCTTTCTACTATGCTTCACAACCTATGTGGATAGAGTCGTGCATAGATTTTTGGCTCTCCTGTAACTCTCATCTTTAATAACTAGCATGCAGTCAAAACAAAAGTGAGTATGAGGGAAAATTACATACAGAATAAATTTTGTAACTATAAGGAAAGAAAAAGAAGAAAACAGTCAAGCTGTGGCAGAGCAAACTCCAAAGCAATCAAGAGGCTTCTACACCCTTGGTTTTCTTTAAAGACGCTGTATTTCATTCCTTTGAAAACTCTAGCTTCGGAATGAAGGTGGCATACTGTGGGAAGACCAAGGAAATTAAACTTTCTTAATCTTATTGATTCCTATTCCTTTCATTCCATCTGTTTCCTTGGCATGGCGAAGGGGGTGACGATCAATGCAGAGTAAGTCGGCTCTGTCAGTCAGAAGATGGGAGCTGACAAACCAGACACAGGCTTGGGAAGGCCTTCCATGAAGAAAAAAATCTGTGCCAGATGACAGGACTCACGGAGAGTCTGACAAAATGTTGCAGACAATCAGGAAGCGTCTGATCCAGATTTCATAGATAATAAGCAGACTCTTTTCCGTGTGCAGGCGCATAGATTTGAATATTTCTGGTCAAGTGCCTCATTTTTGCACAGAACAGGAAGTAAATAGAACGGTGAAAAGTAAAAGGAAAGGGGCCCAAATGGGGGTCAAAAATAAAAGAAAAACAAACAACTACATTGGTACTACAGAAACCTTGAGTATTTTGAGTTCATAGTTTATAATAGAATGATGTGAGGGAAAATGCTTCATAAATTAATATTTCTAGTATCATTATTAGAGTGAAAATACAATGGGATTTCAGGAGTTTTCTATAGCTTAGAACCTTCTTTAAAATCACAGAAGCACTCAGTTGCTGTTCTACCATAAAGAGCATATTTTGCCATTTCTGTAAGGTTGTCTCCAACATAAACTCTACAATAGCCATTTAAAATGATGACTTTTGCACATGAAAGAATCTAAATCAGATCCCTAGACAGACTTGTGATTAAATTCTATTCAGAGATATAAATTCTATGTGTCCTTAAGCGCTCCATGCCGAAGGGGCTTCTACTGTGGCAGAGGAGACACTGAAATGGACAATCAGCTCATCAGTGAAAGTTTATTTTGTTAGAAGTCAGGAGACCCATCTATGGCAAGGCTGGAAAAGGAATCAGTGTTACCATTTTGGTGCTTCCTTCCCCACACCCTCCCCATTAACCTACTATCATCAACAAAAGGCATCATGTTATCTCTTTGCTTGCTTTCTCCTGGACTTGGAGGCTCTCATCAAAACAGATGAGGAGTGTCAAAAACTGTCATGCTCTGAAAGCACAAGACTGATGTAGAAAATCCACAAGTGAATAATTTGGTTGTAAAATCCCCTTGATCAACTCCCGTAATTCAATTGTTATAGATTGAATTGTGTCCCTCACAAAAAAGACGTTGGAGTCCTAATCCCCAGTACCTCAGAATGAGACCTTATTTGGAGACAGGGTTTTTATAAAAGTAATGAAATTAAAATGATGTCATTAGGTTGGGCCCTAATCCAATATGACTAGGGCCCTTATAAAAAGGAGAAATTTGGATGCAGGGAGAGGTATCCCATAGGGCCATATGAAGAGAGAGAATATGGTTGTTCACAGAGAGAACACGGTTATCTAGAAGCCACAGAGAGAGCCTTGGAGCAAATCTTTTCCTTACAGCCCTGAAAGAACCAACCCTGGCATTGTCTAGGATTCAGATATCTAACTTCCAGAATTGTGAAACAATAAATGTGTGTTCTTTAAGCCACCCCATGTGTGGTACTTGCCTTACGGCAGTCCCAGCAAAGGAATATAGATTTTGGTATTGGGAAGTAGGGTGCTGCTGTAACAAATACTTAAAAGTGTGGAAGTGCTTTGGAATAAGGTAATAAGTGGAAGCTGGAAGAGTTTTTAGGGCATGAGAGAAAAAAACCTAGACGGCCTCGAAAAGAATGTTGCTGAAAATGTTAAGTGCTTGAGGTGGAAATGAGGAGCATTTAATTAGAAATTGGAGGAAAGACAGTCTTTGCTAGAAAGTGGTAGAGGATTTGGCTGGACGGTGTTCCCTGGAATGGAAAGTAGAACTTAAAAATGTTGAGCTTGGAGGGCAACCCTCTCGGGTCCCCTCCCTCCTCAGGAGCTTTGTACTATCACTTTGTTATTGCTCAATAAACCTTGCTTTGCTGCCCACCCCCCACACACACACACAAAAGATGAGATTGGATATTTAATTGAAGAGATTTCTAAGCAAAGTGTTGAAGGCACAGCTTGGTTTCTCCTTGCTGCTTACAGTAAGATAAAAGGGGAGAGAGAGAAATTGAACAAGCAAAAAGGATCCAGAACTTGAAGAGTTGGAAAATACTCTGCGTATCCATTTTGCAACAAAGTGACAGCATGCTCTGGAGAAAACTCCTGTGTCCCCGAACAACCATTTGCCACAGAGATTAGGCCTGTGACTTGTGGATGTAACCACCCTTCTCAGTAGAAACAGTGCCAGCCTGGTCTGGAGGGGACAGAGCCAGGACAAAATGGAGGAAGGCTGTCAGACTTCTGGGATTCTACTGGCAGGAAATGGGCTGATAGGGGTATTCGGCATCGAACATGTGTTCATGTTCAAGAAAGGGAAGAATGACCCAAAAGGCCGTTCAGAGGCTTGTGGCCACTGCCACCAAGGGCCCAGAAGACAGGCTCAGGAGGTGGGGCGGTCTCCTTCTTGGTGCCAGAGGGCAGGGCAACCTCCTCCATTCCACACTGCAAAACCAGCCTCTTCATCGTCCTCAGCTTCCCCTCCTGACTTCCCTGTTTCTGTGGTCTCACTTTCAGTAACCCAAGTTCAAAACCTGTCATTAGTGACCCCTTTCCTTTCACTCAATTCAATTAGGCAGCTGGTCCTGTCGATTCTTCCACTCTTCACAATGATTACTGTTGCCAAGGACTGTACTTTTAGTAATAAAATTGTTTGTTCTTTCCACCATCTTTCAGTGCTGCCATAGTGACGCACATGAATGTCCTGGTGGATGCTCTCAAGAGCATTAACAATGCTGAAAAGAGAGGTAAATGCCACATTCTTGTTAGGCCATGCTCCAAAGTCATCATCTGGTTTCTAACTATGATGATGAAGTGTGGTTACTTTGGTGAATTTGAAATCCTTGATGATTACACAGCCGGGAAAATTGGTGTGAACCTCACAGGCAGGTTAAACAAGCGTGGAGTGATCGGCCCCAGATTTGAAGAACAACTCAAAGATCTAGAGAAATGGCAGAATAATCTGCTCCCGTCCCACCAGTTTGGTTTCACTGTACTGACAACCTCGGTTGGCATCATGGACCATGAAAACGCAAGACGAAAACACACAGGAGGGAAAATCCTGGGATTCTTTTTCTAGGGACGTAATACATACATGCAAATAAAGTGCCTCAACAGAACAAAAAAAAAAAAAAAAGAAGAAAAAGAAAAAATGCATTCTTAAGCAGTTTTACAACATGGTACTAAGAACTTTATGTGGCTTCTGTTCTTTAATCCTTATAACCATGCAATGTGATGGTATACTATTCATATTCATTTTACAGCTAAGAAAATTGAGGCTCAGACAGGTACTGAATGACTCTATTTGCCCAAGATCACACAGTGAAGAAGAGTCTGAGAACAGAAACTTGAACCAGATCTTCCAGAGCCCTGAACCACACTCTTAACTGACACACTCCCTCCTTTAAAACATCTCTTATGGTTGTTTCTTCCTGTCCATTCCTACTATTACTAACATAGCTTCATAACCCTTTTATTCATAACCAATTCCCTCACCCTTTTATTACTACACAAATCTCCTTGCATTTCTCCCTTACTCCAGTCTATCCTCCTTCCAAATGGTCTTTTTGATCTCATCTAAAAACAAAAATTCTATCTTTGACTTAATTCTTAGCTCAAGGACTTTTGGTGACTTCTCAAAACCTGTAGGATAAAGCCGAAATATCATAGACGGGCATTTCACTGTATCTTTACTCATCATGCCATTTTTTAAAATCTTGCCCACCTAAATGTCCAGTCTCTTTGTGAAAACTTACCTGTTAAACTTTTATCTGAGCATTTCACTAGACAAATGTTCCCTGTCCTTGAAATGCTACTATTTGTAATATTCATCTAAAACAATCTCAGGTTTAAGATGCCAACCACAGAGCCCGCAATCGTCATCTTCCCTCAAAATTCCCTCTCCCAGAGTTCTCTGTCTACCTACAACTATTTACCATCCACCTGAAATCTGTTGCTGCTTCTGACTGCTCCTCTTCACCTTATCTGCTGCCAAATCTTATTACTTGTTCTGTCACTAAAGCTCTCTTCCATCTATCCCTTTCCATCCTCACTATCCCGGGTCTCATTCATGCTCTTCAGATTTGAGAACATAAGAGAACTACCATTAGGTTAAATTTCCACCCCAAAATGAGCAAAGGTTGACAGGGGAGAGAGGCCAGAGGGGAGAGACTCAGGAGAGAGATGACCGCAGCCTACCTGGAAAGATCTAAACCCACAGAGAATGGAGAGAGAATAAAATCCACAGGAACAGGCAGGGGGTGGACGGTGGCAGGTGCTAAAAGCTTGAAGATGAGGAATTTGAGGAAAAGAAAAACCAAGGTAGGAGAGAGGTGACTGTGACTATGAATCAGGTCTTTTTAATTAACTTTTAGAAGACAAGTAATGTTTGGTATTCCCTTTAAGTCACATTTCGGCTGTTAGTATTGGGCGTCTTTGACACAGGGGTCTTCTCTGAATCAAGGCAGGTGGTCTTCTAGCTCTACCTTCTCTACAACTCAGCTCTCAAATGCCTAACAACTACTTCTGCGTGACATTCGAGGCTCTGAACCAATGGCCCCAACCCACCATTCCTCAGCACCACTGCCCCTGACCTGCCAGCCCCATCACTGTGCCCCCCCTTGCTGGCCCCAACACTATGTCCCCTCACACCTGCTGGCCCCATCACTGTTCTCCCCACCTTGCTGGCCCCATCACTGTGGTCCCCACATCTGCCAGCCCATCACTGTGCCCTCTCCACTTGCCAGACCCCATCACTGTGTCCCCCACCCCAGGCCAGCCCCATCACTGTGCACCATCAACAGCTTCCTTCTCCACATGCATCCCTACCCATGCTCTTCTCCACTGACACTACCTGCCTCTCAAAATCTTCTCCATTTCCTGGAGTCTAAGGAAAATGTCACCTTCCCAGATTCCCTCATCTGGAAGTGCCCTCGCTCCCTCCTTTGAACACAGACAATACTTTAGCTTTAAAAAAAAAAAAATTCTTAGCCCTGTTTATTTTCTAGGCCTGCTTGTCTCAAACTGGAATATTCACCTGTCTTAACCTCCCATTAGTATGTACACAGCCCCGAAGGTAAGGGATATGGTTTGCTTATCTTGATACGAAGATAAGCAAATATTGTACACAAAGTAGATACTCCATACATATTTACCAAACCCAATGGCATTTAACCCCACCAGCCTAATTTATGTTTGCCCCTATTAAACAGTGAGAATGAGGTGAGTTTCCACCAGGTTTCTGCGTAAGAAAGCTTCTCATGGAAAATCTTAGCCTCTTTGTTATAGATGAAGCATCAATTAAAAAGCACAAAGTGACACAGTCTGACCCTAGAATATATCCTGGTGCTCAGACCAAAGAAAGAGACAAATTTAAAGTTGTACAAACCAACAGTGGGAGGACCGTCTATACTTAGTGACTAGTCTGTCAGAGTGAAAAACCTCAAGTGGGTTGTAAATATAGGGTTGATTCTTTGGGAGATTTTTCTTCTATTTGCTGATTCAGCTCCTACAATCAAGAGATTCTGTTGTTGTTCAATTTTACTTAAGGCAGACTAAATCAACTGATTTCATGTTTATTCCTGATTTTTGTTTTTCTTACCTTGGCTAAACTCTGTGTTTGACAAGGCCCTCTCAGTTTCAGTGATCAGAAATCTGCTTTTATCCTTTCAATTCTTTCTAAGTCATCTACTTCTTTGCTGGTGTCTTCTATGGAAATCCAACTAATTTGTTACAAAAATATGATTTTTTTTTTTTTTAATTTGCAGGAATCCACAGGACTCTTGCTGTCTAACATTCAGGGTGATGATACTGATGGATTTTCTTCCCAGCATTCGTCAGGGCCCACTGTGAATTCATGTCTGCATAGCACTTAGATGGCTCGCTGGTTGGTATAAAAGGGTTGTTTAACATTTCATATTCCCAAATATACCAGTGTAACTCCTTTCATGATTCTCATTCTTTAGAAGTAGAAGGTAATATTGAAGGCGTATCCTTTGAAGGACTGCTCATTTCAGAAAATCCAGTCTACTCAGTGTTTACTTACATATGATGACCTTAACTGGGGAAATTAGCAAAACAACAATGATTAAAGTTTCCCAAGCATTGACTGGGCAGAGATTTTAAAAGGCTTTCTCCTAGAGCTACATGATATGGTCGTTAGGCTTTTAGGGGAATAACTCGAAGATTAGACAAAACAGACCAGCACTCCCCTCCACCAAAGTTCTAGGCCAAAGAAAGAAAGAAAAAGAAAATAAAGGAAGAGCTCTTTTGGGTCCACCATGTGTTAATTACCAAAAACCTATATTCTTATTGAGCAATTGCTGGCTTCCCTACCCTTCACCTATCTCTCCAAATTACAATTTTCCAAACCTATGGCTTTGGTTTTTTTGAAGGTCTATCCCCATTGCAGGCACACACGTGTGTGCGCACACATGCGCGTGCGCTCGCACACATATACACACACACAGAGTTTTCCTTTCATATTTGGATTTGCAGAGGGGTCAGAGGAAAAGGGGAGGAAAGACTTAAAAAAAAAAAACCTCCAGTAAGTTTGATCTAAACAAAATGGTTATTCAAATGGGTCCTCTACTAATTTCACAAAGATGCGTGATAATATCCAACATATGGCTTTAACTATGTTTTTTAATATTAGAAATTGAATGCACATTTTAAGACACAAGTTCTGCTGATATGCTGTTGATAATATAGGAGAACTATTTCCCATTTGTTTCTAATTATCCTAAAGACAGCCTGGGGATCATTTACCCACGGTTTAAGAGCACTCAGATAAGTCCACAGATGCGACAGGCGGGCCTGTGTGTCAGCTACCGCAGCGGGGCTGCGTGCGGGCGGTTTAGCAGAGACTATCCTCTTATGTCTGAAACCACTAGATACGGTTCCTAAGGTCAACCAGTGCTGAAAAATAAAATCCTTCCTTTGTCAACATTCTTAGGGTGTGGGCTCTGGAGCCAGACTGCCTGGCTCCGCCATTTAACTGGCTGGGTGAACTTGATCAAGTGAATTAACCTCTCCTCGCCTCAATTTCCTCATCTGAAAAATGGGGATGTGCCTCCATAGTATGGCCATCATGAGGATGAAATATCCAGAATGGTGCCCAAAACTTAGAAAGCACTCGATACTTGATCTGGCCCCAGTTTAACTCTTTCCTTCATCTGTCTCTGCCTCCCCACCCCCAACTCCTTTCCCTGAATCTTGCCAGCAAGATCTCTTCCAGGTCTTCCAACGCGCCCTCCCTCACCTCTCCTGGAACACTATCTCCTCTTCCGGCTAACGGATCTCAGTTAGGTGGTCCTCACCTATAGGCCCACAACTCCGCGGGTTTCTTCTGTTCTGGGGTGTATGACATACCGTTTTCGTACTTATTGGCCCGCCCTACTGGCCTGTTAGCTCTGAGGCAGGAATTGAATCTGTTCTGTTCATTGCTGCAATCTCACCTTGTGACAAAGTGCTTCACACTGGAACGAACCGCATTTTTTCTTTGCAAGGCAGAAAAATAAATCTTCCTCCTTCAGTGTACTCATCAAAACTAGGTCATAACGCAGAGGAGGAAGGGGAAATTATATGCTTACTTGAGAGCATTCTTAATTTTAATTCTTCTTGAGATTCGATGACCCCTTTGAATCGGAGAATTCAAGTGTTTGTTCGCGAAGGCTCTTCTGCATACACGTACACGTGGGCACACACACACGCATGGTTATGTTCACGCGCTCACTACTGTTACGGCCTCATTTCCATTTCTTACTCTTTCTCCTTCGGTCATGGCTATTTGCTTTCTTATTTCTTATCCCACCTTCTCACTCATGATTTTTATTTCTTTCACCTCGTTTCTTTGCTATCTGCTCTAAATTGTTCTTCCATTTGATCTTACAGATCACAAATTGGCTTCAGTGGTATGGATTCTTTTCCCCTTCCACTCGGGAATTATTCTCATTTGAAAATTATGGTTTTGCTATCTCATCATTTCCCAAAGCATTACTAAAGCATCCTTAATTCTTTTTTGTTTTGTTGTTGTTGTTGTGTTTCCAGTTCTGTTCTTTCTTTAAATCTTCACCCATAAAAGGCAGCTCGGTCTTTCATCTTCAAGTAATCAAGACCCCTTTGCTTGCTCAGTCAGCTCACGTCATGGAGTGGGTCCGTTAGTACCATGCGGCTCAGGCTTCTGGAATCCAAGGCAGTGCTAGATTGGCCGACTGTGAAAAAGAGTGTTGGAGTTTCTCCTTCGGGAGGCTGGTGTTTGAAGTGCCAGCAGCCAGCAAGGACTTCTGTGCAGAGAGCAAGGGGCCTCATGCGGCAGCCTCAGGATCTGCCTTCTCCTCCCAGGGTCCCAGCGGCCAGGCTCCCCACCATCAGCGGCAGTGGAAACATGGGTGTCCTGCACCTGCAGCCCCTCCCCCCAGGTCCCGACCTTCTTCTTAAGGCTCTCAGACCTCAAGCGGTTGAGTTTCTTCCAGCCCGAGCGTGTCCTACAGGAATCCCAGCGTTAGATAGTGGTCATGAGTACGTGTGAGGCTGCTATTTCCTGTTTTTTCTTTTAAAATTATCTGAGGGTATGGGGGGAGGGAAGGAATATGACAAAGCTTTTAATATTAAGGAAAACTCTTTTACACTCAAAAAAGTTGAAATGCTCGAAGTTAAAACAATCAATTAGGAGCAATTTCCAATTTTTAAGAGAAAACTACAAAATTAAAACTTCTCTGAAGTTTAGTAAGATATCCTGCAAGACACCCAAATTCATATGGGAAAAATTAGCCTCAAAGCTTGATGTACGCTTTGAAATATAGCGTGGCTCCCCCTGCAACGCTGAATATAGAGGCGGCGCAGGGATTAAGAACATAGACTTGGGGTGTGTGGCTTGCTCTCGTTGCCTGAGTTCCAACATCTGTAAAAGGGAGTAAATCAGAGGATAGTTCTGTGAAGGTTAAATGAGTATTGACTCATTTGGAAAGTGCTTAGCATAGTACGTGCTATACGGTAATGTCCAAAAGTGTTGAATAACATAAGGGAAAATAAAACAAGTACCAGAGCAGTATTTAAAGCCGTGAACACTGTAGGAAATGTTGACATCCGGGATGTCATGGAATTTTTTTTTAATCCTCTAAAATTCTTTGCCATCACAACAGGTGCACCACTGCCTATTTGAAAATAATACTCTGACAGACGCGACAAACCCAGTGGTGCAGATGGTTCTGGAATGCCGAGAGTGTCCAATGAGAGGAGAGATGAGGAAAGAAGAGGAAAATATCACTTTGAAAGGTTTACTCAGGCAGAGGTTTTCATGAGAGTCCATTTTCAACTTGATGGCAGAATCACACAGTCTATCAATGATCTAGTGTTAGAAAAAGCCTGACGTCTCTTGTGCTTTAAGGTTGGCGTACTCTCCAGACATAGCAGAGGTCTATTTGCCATTTGCAAGCATGCCCCACACATTCACACAGTTACCCAGAATCTAACGGAAATGTGTATACAAAGCAACCCGCCTGCTGCCCCTTTCCCACCTCTGTAGCCACAAAGATGAGAGGAAGAGAAATTAGCAGCAGCATTTGAACAACGACAGAAATGTCCTGAATCCTAGTAAAATGATAATTGTTTATAATGATAAATAATGAAAGCTACCAGTCACTGAGGCATCTTGATCAGTCCTGCACGTGCACTATTTCATTTGATTTTCCAAGAACTGGGGTTTAATATTTTACTTCCTTGATTGTCACTAGCTCTTCAAGGTCTCTTAGGTGAGCTGTATCTTTTCCACCCCTACAGGCTAGGGAACAAAACAACGAAGTGTCCATTTCATTTAGTTTTAATAATTTTAATGAGCCCAGTGACAACAGAGGTTTGAGATAAAGTGTGCTTTTGATCCGCACAGAAGAGAGATATTAAGTGGCAAGGCAGAAATGGTTGACTATGAACTGCTGAATAAGCTTCAGTCAGCTGTATAATTCACGCAAAACATTCAGCTTGATCCAGACAACCGAGGACAACGTGGGATTTTCTCCTCCTTGATCCACAGTGGAAGCACTGACTCATCACATTTATTGTCAGCCTTCTATGTTACTTCATGTCATGTGGAATCCAGTTGAAAGATTATCTTTTGGTGACATTTTTTCAAGGCAGCTGAGGCTCACGCATTTGCGAGCAAGCAAATGTATGTGACATGCAGAGCCAGCGAGGAGCTGGAGTCAACGGCAGATTTGGATTTTCGAAGCTACACCACTGCCCAGGTCCTGACCCTAACCTTCTGTCTCCCACTGGCAAAGAGAACCAGAGTGTTCTGCCTCACGTAACACGAGAAGCCACTCTTCTGTGTGAAATCCCCCATCAATTCTGCAGAGGTTTTCTGCCATTATCATAGTCCAGGTAGACAGTTGTCACGAAGCATTAGAGCTGAGAGAGGCTGACAGCATAACTGCGGGCGAGCTCGGGGCTCAGCCCGGTCCAGCACCTGCCGCCTGCTCAGGCAGGACTGTCCTCTGTCAAGACACAGCCTGGCAAGAGGCTTCAGGAATCACTTTGTATCAGTGCCCTTCATTGACAGCATGCTGGAGGGCAGCCTGTCTAGCAAAAGCAGGACAGGAACCTTTGCCAGCCACCTGCCTGCCCCCATATGGTGGCCATTTAAAAACCCGTCACTTTTAGAAAGAAGCTCTCGAATTACTCATTCATCATGTGCAGTTTTGACTGGCCCAACTGCCTCAATGTATGATCACCTGACTCTGTGATTTGAAGAACTTTGTTTTCACAGGACTTCATGTGGGTGTTTCTAAGGAAGAGACTGCTTGAATACACCTGGGTGAGCAAGTCAAGTCCGTTCCACATTCTGAGCTCCCGCTGCTCCAAGAAGGGCATTCCTGGGGAGCAAGAGCGCTTTCAAACCCAAGTAGATGACAATCACATGCCCAGGAGCCTCACTCTGGCCCGAGGACAGAGTGTCTGAGCCGTCTTATAACGTGATAGCTTGTTTCCTCATTCACCTGATCCAGAGGCAACAGCTAATAGGGGAGGAGGTTGGGGCGTCTGTTCAGGAACCATACAACAGCAACGACAACAACAACAACAAAATCAAAGGCACCTGCCTGTTCACCTGAGGGGTCAATAGAGTCCAAAAAATTTAACAATGGAAATGTACTGTAAAGGGGCCCAGAAATCCATTACTACTTGCACACATGTCAAAATTCTACCAATATTTTTTTTCTTTTAAATTAAATTCATGCGATAATGAGGTATATGGCAATGTTTCAGTGGACGTGCTAAAATATTTGTTTTAAGAGCAATCTATCTCCACCATCATGTAAACTCCATGATATTAGGGACCACTACAACCCCAGGGTCTGAACAGCGCTTGACACATAAGAGGTGCTCGATAAATGTTTAGTAGGAAAATTGGACAAATAAATGCAAGAAAGAATGACTGGATGAATGAATGACATCTGGAATGAAGCATCAGATGTCTAATGACATGGCTTCTCAAATATTCTGCAGGGGTTGTGATAGAAGAGGTTGAGTAGAGTCAAGTGATGAGAGTAATAAAGATTTTTTAAATTTTAAAGTTGATTTGGTACATTTGGGTTGAAGATTTAAGATTTTTAAAAACCTGCAATAATAAAGAATGAATTGGTTTGAACCAGGCACCTGAGAGTTGAACCTAATTCTCTGCTGTTTGAACCTCAGGCTTATTGTACACATCCCACTCCCCCAAACAGAGTGGCTTTAAGGAGGCAAGCAGGAGAGATTTTACATCCTTTCTCCTAAAACTGGCTGCTAACGATCTGGTTCTTTTTCTTCACTCTTGTCCTGACAATCTCATCCTCTTTCTTCAACTGACACCTGTGCTCAGAGGATCTCCACCCAGAGGTTCTTCCGTGAGATTGAGCCCCATCCATGTAACTGCTTCCTCGGCCTCTAGCTCCACTTGGGGGTCCCACAGACCATCAAATGGAACAGCCCCAAACCAAGCTCCTGACCATCTTCCCGGGGCAACTCCTCCTTCCCTGTCCTACATCTCCGGGAAGATCAACATCACCCAATCTAGAACTCTGGAGATACCAGGATCCCTCTCACACTCCACTTCTCACACCACATACAGCCAGTCACCGAGATCAGCGGATTCTAGGTCCTTATCATCTCTCACTTCCATCCTCGCCCTTTACCGCGAATACTAACTTAGTTCAGGCTTTCATTATCCTCACAAGGATTATTGTATAGTCTCTCACTGGTTGTGCTGCCCCCAGTTCTGTCTGGGGGATCTTTATAAAATGAAAATGTGCACATTACTCCACCCTTCCACCCAAATTGGCTTAAAACCTCTTTGTGGCTCCACATCACATGATGGTGTATGGTTGAGCCTCTGTAATATGGCCTTGATGAGCCTTTCTGATCTAGACGTCATCTTACCTCTCACCAAGACTCTTCTGTTGCTTCCTCTGCTCCAGCCAATAAGCTATATAGAGTTTCTCAGTGGGTAGGGTTGTTTCATCCATCCATCCATCCATCCAGAGGGTAAGGCTCTCGCTAACACATCCCTCTGTAATCCAAGATGCCACTTCTGGCCCCAGCACCAAATGAGTTAGGTCTTGGAGAGGCCGTACTCCAGAATGGAACTCTGCCAAGCAGCTGGAATGGGAGACATAACAAAAGAGAAAAACTTGGCCAATATTGAAACTGCTTACTAAGAAATCCCACCTAGTACATCAACCCACAGAAGGTCTCAGTTGTTCTTTAATTTTGGTGTGAGAGAGTATTGGTCAGACCCTCATGATTTCTTATCTGGGCCAGAAAAACACCCTCTGAAGTGTCTCATCTTCAGTCCTTCTCCCGATCCATTCTTCATACTGCTGTCTACCACCTCCCCAAACCTCAACTAGGTTCCCCTCACACTCCAGCTTAGATGTCCTCAGTAGCTCCTCATCATTTCCTTGGTTCCCGAGAATGTCTGCCCATCTCCCAAAGCAGTATGCGGCACACTCAACAACTTCCTGTTGAACGTAAGTATACCAGCAACTCGAAGATTGATCCAACTAAATGCTTCATTTGTTTCTTCTTTTTTCTCAAAGATTTTATTTATTTATTTATTTATTTATTTGAGAGAGAGGGCACACAAGCAGAGGGAGGGGCAGAGGGACAAGCAGACTCCCCACTGAGTGGGGATCCTCTCACAGGGCTCAATCCCAGGACCCCAAGATTACAACCTGAGCCAAAGTCAGACACCCAACCGACTGAGCCACCCAGGGGCTCCCTAAATGCTTAATTTTTAAGTGAGAATAGACAGATTTAAAACAACAACAAACATCAGCCAGTCAGAGTCCATGACTCTGTGACATGTGTTTAGGGTCCATGGTTGAGTTGCAAGCCTTGCCTCTTTGCTTCTCCCACATTTCAGCTGCAGGAAATGGCTGAAAAACTATAGGCTGTGGATGGCACGGACGTGGTTCAAATGCTGGCCCTTGCATCTCTGTGTGATCATATACAAATGCTTTACTCTCTGTGAGCCTTGGTTCCTCGTCTGTAAGTGGAGATCGTAATTCCTATATCATAGATCAGGTGGTAAGTATGCTCTTTTCAAAGGAAACCTAATTCACTTCTCTAGTAACACAACATGGCTGCCCATTCTGATTACTTACCTCAAATTTAAAAGGCACTACGGTCACTTTCTGTTTAAAGACTATTGTTAAAATGAAATAAGCAAAAATAACAACAAACAGGTTTAGCCCACAGCTGGAAGTGAGATTCTGAGGCTTTGAAGGACAGGCTGGTTTTTGAATTGTTTGTGTTTCCCTCTCGTGCGCAGATGTTGGGTTGTGAGTGGCTGGCTGAAATGGATGCTATAGAGAAATCATGTGACGGAAGGGGTGGACTCCAAGGGAAGGAAAACCTTGTTTTTAATTCTTTTAAATTCCTAAGGTCAGCTTCAAACAGGGAGTTGGAATAACCTAGCCAAATTGGCAGTGACTAGGAAGTGACCCAAGCCAGGTAGCAAATTACCAGCTAATAGAACCGAGTCACCTTGTCGCAAGCCCCAGCTGAGTTGCAGGTTTGTCTGCCTGCACTGACAACGCAGTGCACAGTGTGTCCTCAGAGGGACCACCTCCCCCAGAGGCCACCTCCGGTTTAGGGTTCGGATGGAAGGTATTTAGATAAACTAATAATTGCACAGGGATGTGGTTTGCTCTGGAGAAGTCAAAACTGTGTTTAAATGTCTGAAATTCCTGGTGTCGCTAATAATTGTAACCTCTGCTTCAATAAAACATACAAATAATGTTACTGAAACATTTCCAATCACAAGGTATTATTTTTGGTCTAAAACAGATGCAGCCCTCGGTGCTCAAAAGGAGGATGTCTGCATGGATTTACCTCTGCTTGAAGGGAAACAAAACTAATGGAACTTTGGCCAAGGCCCCAAATGTGAGAAGCATCTATTCGAGCAAAGGTAGCTTTGCAGCGTGACAGAGGAGCCATTCCGAGCACGAATAAGCACCACATTGGGAGACCTGCTGAAGGTGCTGGAAGGAATCTAAGCCAGCAGTTTGAAGGAAAACGAGCTGGCATTTTTGGACACTTAGTTGGCAGGCTGGGTATTAACATGCATTCTCTCATTTAATCCTCCTAGCATCCCCACTCTGCAAATGATGCCATTGAAACCCAGAAAGGCTAAATAATGGATTCAAAGACACCCCCATATTAAGTACAGAATTGGGATTTGACCCCAAGGCTGTCTATACAGAAAGCCCAGCTCTTTCCCACTCGATCCTACAGCCTCCCTCAGGAAATTTAAGAGCTAACCCCAAACAAATGGGGACCTGGAGTCAGACTGCCAGGTTTCACATCTGCCCTCCATCATTTGCTATCTCTGTGACCACGGCATTTAACCTCTCTGCCCTTCAGTTTCCTCGTGATAAAATAGGAGAGAATACTTGTACCTGCCTGATAGTACCGTTAGGCAAATGAAAAAGGTGGTAAAGATACAAGGCTCAGTGCTATGCTTCTAGCATTCAGACATCAAGCCATTAGGCCAGCAAACTTCAGCCCAGCCTGCTAGGGAAGGCCGTTGGGTTAGCCCAGAGACCCATCTGCCGAGTCCAACAGAGGACCCAACCTGCCACTAATTACCCTGCAGACAGCCATGGTTAAAAGCCAAATGCTGGGCCGCAGCAAGACAGTAGGTAGGCATCTCCCAAGGCCCACCGAGGCCTGTCCTGACTCCCCACACGCCACAAAACTCTTAGTTGCAGCAACACTCATGTCTTTCGTATTTCACATCGCGCTGGAGTATACCAGTAAAGATCTGCTGGGCACATGTGGAAAACATTAGCTGTTATGTGGATTCGGGCAAAAGGTAGTTAGTATCCAAATAAATCAGATTGATGCTTTATCTTACAACCATTAAAGCAAAGCCTGAACTCAACATGTTCTGGCTGTGGACAAGGCTTAATATAAAAAAACAATCACCCCAACGGGAAAGAACTAAAGTCTTTAGGTATGGTAGTGCTTTCTCCTCCGCCAAAAATTCATGTACACCAGTGTTATACAAGTTAATATCTTGCATGGGATATATTAAACAAAGATAAGGTACACGGCAATTGTACGGAATTATGAAAAATTAGGCAGTGGGTAAAAGAAATTCTTCCTTTTTTAAGTTAATCATTAACATTTCTCCAGGAAACAAACAACTGAGACTATTGTCTTATTTCCAAAGGTTGCCCAGGGGTGAGCAAAAAAGCTAATTTCATTAGATGCAATACATAATCCAAGGGTGGCCATACAATCATTGCATGCATATGTGCCTGACCATAAAAATACCTCAAGGACTAGGAAGTTTCAAAGCAAATGTAAAAATAGGATACACAAGGACATTTTCACACAGTGTTGAAACACGCACATGCTTCAATAAAAGGCACAAATAATGTATTCATTGTTTAAATACAGCCAACTGGCCATTATTCCAATCCATGTCAGGTGTTAGGAAGGCAGAAACTGACTTCCTCTTCAATCCTGTTTCTGGACGCTTAGAACAAGAAGCAGAGAAACCGTGAAAATGATACGTCATACCAAGCAATCAAGTAAAGCAGCAAAGGGGGGGAAAGTCAGAATGTTAAGTTCTTAAGTAACCAAGAATTTGAAAAGAGCAATCTCTCCATATTTATTCTCAAAGTTATAGTCAATAAAGTTACAAGTGACCAGTTTTTCACCACTAAATGTAATTAAATTCCATTAAATTTCCCAACAATGCGTTCAAGGCTCCATAATGTAGGGAAGGCACTCAACAGAGTGCCTGACACACACAAGCACTCGGGATTCTTCTCAACTCCTGGGTCCCCTCTCCCCGGGATTGATCTGAACAACAATGTTTGGCCTATATTCTTCTGGGTCTTCTGGGTTTTTTGGATGTTTCTTCATTGGAAGCAAACATGAAAGGAAGGGGGTTGCCTCCCTGGGATAAATCCTTGAAAAGCAAATCCTGTTCAGTCATGAGCAGACACAACTCATGCTCATGGACTGTGACCACTTTCATTTGTTGAGGCTCCCACGGTAATCGAAGTGCCAGAACAGGATTACAAAATGTATAGTGAATTGTAGATATTTACCCTTTGCAAATGTACATTGTGGACATAAAAAATGCAATACAGTGTGCTCTTCACAATATGACAAGAAATTGTCATTTTAAGAAATTGAGATTTTGGGGCGCCTGGGTGGCACAGCGGTTGGGCGTCTGCCTTCAGCTCAGGGTGTGATCCCGGCGTTATGGGATCGAGCCCCTACTTCTCCGCTAGGAGCCTGCTTCTTCCTCTCCCACTTCCCCTGCTTGTGTTCCCTCTCTCGCTGTCTGTCTCTCTCTCTGTCGAATAAATAAATAAAATCTTTTTTAAAAAAAAGAAATTGAAATTTTAAGAAATTGAAATATATGGCCCCGTGGTTGGAGAGACAGTTAAATTTTTCCCATGCCTGTTGGCCTCTCTCAAGTGCCAGAACTGTACATAGAGCCTCAGAGAGCCACCCAGTCTACATATGAGGACCCCTGGTGTGTGGGGGTGAATTATGTCGTTCCATAAAAAACATTAAAAACATACCTTGAAGCCCTAACCCCCAATCCGTCAGAACATGACCTTATTTGGAAATAAGGTCTTTACAGAGTTAATCAGGTTAAAATGAAGTCTGACGGGTGGGCCCTAACCCAGTGGGCCTGGTAGCCTTATAAAAGGGGGAAATTTGGACACGGAGACAGACACACACAGGGGGAAGACAATACGAAGAGACACAGGGAGCACGCCACGTGAAGCCAGAGGATTGGGGTGATGTATTTAACAAGCCACAGAGCTCCAAAGATTGCTAGCGGGCAAACCATCGGAAGCTAGGAAGAGGCCAGGGAGGATTCCCCATGGGTTTCAGAAGGAGCATGGCCCCTGCCAACGCCTTGATTTCAGATGTCCAGCTTCCAGAACTATAAAACAACAAATTTCTGTTGTTTAAGCCACTGTGTGTGTGTGTGTGTGTGTGTGTGTGTGTGTGTGTAACTTTGTTCAGCAGCCCCCAGAAACTATACGTGTGGGGATGGCAGGCCTGCCTGGCGGCTCTCCCAGCCTCCCGCCCCTGCTTTGCTACTGAGCTCGGGATCCTCGCCCTCAGACACGTGAAGCAGCACGTGAGAGGATCGGTCGATAACCAACCCGACTTCAGCAGCTAGACTGGAATCGTCTGCAGTGTTATGACACCTGCTGTGCACACGAGGAGAAAGCGCAGCTCGTGGGCATATTTTTGTACCTTACAGAATAAAATTCCAAAAGGAAAGCAAGGAAAGGAGGGAACCATCCTCTGCTGTATGCTCACTTTAGTCACAAGGTTATAAATTGTCATTCGGTAGGCCTTCGACCTTCCCGTGATGATCACACTAAGCAGTTTTCTAAGGTGAAAAATGTTCATGTGGAGAATGTGGTCAGAATGCAGAAAGACACACAGCCACCTCCCAACCTATGCCGAATTAGTATGTTAAGCCAATCAGTTAGAGTAGATTCGAGTATACATTCAGTTCTTCTGGTTTTTTCTTTTCGAATAATTCTTACATCTCCTTTTCCCTTGAACCTCCTCTGGCCTCGAATGAGTCCCTGGATCTGATATCATAATGATTATAATGACAGTGATAAGAGCTGCTATGTATCGAATGCCACCCACCGTGCCAAATCTTTCATGTGCTTCCCTTCATTTAAGCCTCACAGCGGTCTTTTGAAGTATGGACTATGATTTTTGCAGATGAAGAACCAAAATCAGAAGGTATCAGTCATTCGCTCAAGATAAGAAGGTGAACAAACAGCAGGGGCAGAGATGAGCCCGGGTTTGTTGATCTAAAGACCCCCTACTCTTACACAGTGCACAACCCCTCCCCTGCTAGACAGTTCCACCTCCCATGTCATTAGATAAGGCTAAATGCTGTGACAAGGATGCTCGGGGGCTTCCCGTTTGGACAGACAGCTCTCATCCTCAACCGGTCAACCTGGAGGTCTGAGCTCTCCATGAAATGCCAACAAAAATTCCAATTGTCGTTTGGTGGTATTCATCCTATCTCCACTGAGTTAAAGTACTTCATTTTTAAACTCTTAGTGAGCCAGTCAAGGTTATTTACAACATCATTTGATAATTTATATATACTTAAAAGCACCCAGGGAGTTGGTTTTGACTTCAGGCCAGCTGTAGCTATTAATTAATAAAGCTGCCATGCTCCTATATGATAAAGGGCTCAACATAAAATTTACAACAAACGCACAGTTGCCCAACAAATATCTTACATTTCCAGGTCTCTGCTGATTCATGACATCAGGCCCAAATTTGGGCCTATTTAACTCTGTTGCACAGAAATAGTCCATCTATTGGCAGTATAACCTGCTGGGAGGTTCGTTACGTGGGAACAAACAGTCCAACAGAACCACAGGAACACCTGCCATTGGCTGAGTGCCTACTCGACCAACGTGCCAGACCCACTACTGGACATTCTGTGTAAACACCAACCGTAGGTCTCTCACTTTACACATGGAGGACCTGGTGCCTGGAGGAGATCAGAACTTGCCGGTGGCCTCACGGCACTAGAATTTCAGCAGAGGACTTTCTTTTTTTTTTTTTTTTTTTAATGATTTTTTATTATATTATGTTAGTCACCATACAGTACATCCCCGGTTTCCGATGTAAGGCTCGATGATTCATTAGTTGTGTATAACACCCAGTACACCATGCAATACGTGCCCTCCTTACTACCCATCACCGGTCTATCCCATTCCCCCACCCCCCTCCCCTCTGAAGTCCTCAATTTGTTTCTCATAGTCCATAGTCTCTCATGGTTCATTCCCCCTTCTGATTACCCCCCTTTCTTTATCCCTTTCTTCCCCTACCGATCATCCTAGTTCTTATGTTCCATAGATGAGAGAAATCATATGATAGTTGTCTTTCTCTGCTTGACTTATTTCACTTAGCATTATCTCCTCCAGTGCCATCCATGTTGTAGCAAATGTTGAGAACTCGTTCTTTCTGATAGCTGAGTAATATTCCATTGTATATATGGACCACAACTTCTTAATCCAGTCATCTGTTGAAGGGCATCTTGGCTCCTTCCACGATTTAGCTATTGTGGACATTGCTGCTATGAACATTGGGGTGCATATGGCCCTTCTCTTCACTACGTCTGTATCTTTGGGGTAAATACCCAGTAGTGCAATGGCTGGATCATAGGGTAGCTCAATTTTTAACTTTTTAAGGGACCTCCACACTGTTTTCCACAGTGGCTGTAGCAACTTGCATTCCCACCAACAATGTAGGAGGGATCCCCTTTCTCCACATCCTCTCCAACAATTGTTGTTTCTTGCCTTGTCTATTTTTGCCATTCTAACTGGCGTAAGTTGGTATCTCAGTGTGGTTTTGATTTGAATTTCCTTGATGGCTAATGATTTTGAACATTTTTTCATGTGTCTGTTAGCCATTTGTATGTCTTCATTGGAAAAGTGTCTGTTCATATCTTCTGCCCATTTTTTGATTTGTTTATTTGTTTCTCGTGTATTGAGTTTGAGAAGTTCTTTGTAGATCTTGGATACCAGTCCTTTATCTGTAGTGTCATTTGCAAATATATTCTCCCATTCCGTGGGCTGCCTCTTAGTTTTTCTGACTGTTTCCTTGGCTGTGCAGAAACTTTTAATCTTGATGAAGTCCCATAAATTCATTTTATCTTTTGTTTTTCTTGCCTTTGGGGATGTGTCATGAAAAAGGTTGCTTTGGCCGATGTCGTAGAGGTTGTTGCCTATGTTCTCCTCTAGAATTTTGATGGATTCCTGTCTCACATCGAGGTCTTTCATCCATTTGGAGTTTATTTTTGTGTATGGTGTGGTCAAGTTTCATTCTCTTGCATGTAGCTGTCCAATTTTCCCAGCACCATTTATTGAAGAGACTGTCTTTTTCCCACCGGATGTTTTTTCCTGCTTTATCAAATATTAATTGCCCAAAGAGCCGAGGGTCCATTTCTGGGCTCTCTATTCTGTTCCATTGGTCTATGTGTCTGTTTTTGTGCCAGTACCATGCTGTCTTTGTGATCACAGCTTTGTAGTACAGCTCGAAATCCGGCATTGTGATGCCCCCAGCTTTGTTTTTCCTTTTCAACAGTTCCTTGGAGATTCGGGGCCTTTTCTGTTTCCATACAAATTTAAGGACTGTTTGTTCCAGTTCTTTGAAAAATGTCGTTGGTATTTTGATCGGGATAGCATTGAAAGTGTAGATTGCTCTGGGTAGCATGGACATTTTAACTATGTTAATTCTTCTGATCCATGAGCATGGAATATCTTTCCATCTTTTTATGTCTCCCTCAATGTCTTTCAAGAGTGATTTAGAGTTTCTAGAATATAGGTCCTTTACGTCTCTGGTTAAGTTAATTCCAAGGTAACATATGGTTTTTGGTGCTATTGTAAATGGGATGGATTCCCTAATTTCTCTTTCTTCGGTCTCGATATTCGTGTATAGAAATGCAACTGATTTCTGAGCATTGATTTTGTATCCCGCCACGTTACTGAATTGCTCTATAACTTCTAATAGTTTGGGAGTGGCTTCTTTTGGGTTTTCCATATCGAGGGTCATGTCATCTGCAAAGAGAGACATTTTGACTTCTTCTTTGCCGATTTGAATACCTTTGATCCCTTTTTGTCGTCTTATTGCTGTTGCAAGGACTTCTAGTACTATGTTGAATAATAGTGGCGAGAGTGGGCATCCTTGTCGTGTTCCTGATCTTAAGGGAAAGGCTTCCAGCTTTTCCCCATTGAGAATAATATTTGCAGTAGGCTTTTCATAGATGGCTTTTATGAGATTGAGAAATGTACCTTCTATTCCTACACTCTGAAGGGTTTTAATCAGGAAAGGATGCTGTATTTTGTCAAATGCTTTTTCGGCATCGATTGAGAGGATCATATGGTTCCTGAGTCTTTTCTTGTTGATATGATGTATCACGCTGATTGATTTGCGAATATTGAACCACGCTTGCATCCCAGGTATGAATCCCACTTGATCGTGATGGATAATCCTTTTAATGTACTGTTGGATTCTATTAGCAAGTATCTTGTTGAGGATTTTGGCATCCATATTCATTAGGGAAATCGGTCTGTAATTCTCCTTTTTGATGGGGTCTTTGCCTGGTTTGGGGATCAAGGTAATATTGGCCTCATAGAATGAGTTTGGTAGCTTTCCTTCTGTTTCTATTTTTTGAAATAGCTTTAGGAGAATAGGTATTATTTCTTCTTTGAATGTTTGGTAGAATTCCCCAGGAAAACCGTCCGGGCCTGGAGTTTTGTTATTTGGAAAGTTGTTTATCACTGACTCAATTTCATCATAATTAATTGGCCTGTTTAAGGAATCAATTTCTTCCGGTTTCAATCTTGGTAGTTTATAGGTTTCCAGGAAGGATTCCATCTCTTCCAGATTGCTTGGTTTATTGGCATATAGCTGTTGATAAAAATTTCTAATAATCCTTCCAATTTCAATGGTGCTTGTTGTGACCTCTCCTTTTTCGTTCATAATTTTAATAATTTGGGTCCTTTCTCTTTTCTTTTGGATAAGTCTTGCCAGTGGTCTGTCAATTTTATTGATTCTCTCAAAGAACCAGCTTCTAGTCCTGTTGATCTGTTCTACTGTACTTCTGGTTTCTGCTTGATTGATTTCAGCTCTAATTTTGGTCAACTGCTTCCTCGTGTGTGGATTAGGCCTGTCCCTCTGTTGCTGTTCCAGCTTCTTGAGGTGAGAATATAAAAACTGCATTTTAGATTTTTCTATTCTTTTGAGTGAGGCTTGGATGGCTATGTATTTCCCCCTTAGGACTGCCTTTGCAGTATCCCATAGGTTTTGGACTGTTGTATTTTCATTCTCATTGGTCTCCATAAATTGTTTAATTTGATTTTTGATTTCCTGGTTTATCGAGGCATTCCTGAGCAGGATGGTTCTTAGTCTCCAAGTGTTTGAGTTTCTTCCAAATTTTTCCTTGTGGTTGAGTTCCAATTTCAGAGCGTTGTGGTCTGAGAATATGCAGGGGATAATTTCAATCTTTTGGTATTGGTTGAGACCTGTTTTGTGTCCCAGAACATGGTCTATTCTTGAGAATGTTCCATGGGCATTAGAATAGAATGAGTATTCTTTGGTTCTGGGGTGTAGTGTTCTATATATATCTATGAGGTCCAACTCGTCGAGTATGGCATTCAAAGCCTTTGATTCTTTGCTTAGTCTTTGCCAGGGTGTTCTGTCTATTTCTGATAGTGGAGTGTTGAGGTCCCCTAGTATTAATGTATTTTTATCTATATGTCTCTTTATTCTGGTTAAGAGTTGGCTTTTGTATCTTGCTGCTCCCCTGTTGGGGGCATATATATTTATAATTGTCATATCCACTTGTTGGATACATCCTTTACGAATAATATAGTGCCCTTCTGTGTCTCTAACTATAGTCTGTAGTTTAAAATCCAATTTATCTGATATGAGAATTGCTACCCCAGCTTTCTTTTGAGGTCCATTTGTGTGAAAGATGGTACTCCATCCCCTTACTCTCAGTCTGAATGCATCTTTGGGTTTGAAATGAGTCTCTTGTAGACAGCAAATGGATGGGTCATTTCTTTTTATCCAATCTGCAACCCTGTGGCCTTTTATGGGATGGTTCAAACCATTTACATTAAGACTGATTACTGAGAGATATGATTTTAATAATGCCATGTTGCCAGTAAAGTCTTTGTTTGTATTGGCTGTGACTTTCTGTTCTGTATCACTCTTGGGGCCTTTTTACTTTTATAGAACCCCCCGTAATATCTCCTGTAGGGCTGGTTTCGTGGTTACAAAATTGGTTAGTGACTGGCGATTCTGAAATGTCTTTATTTCTCCATCAATTCTGAATGACAGCCTTGCTGGATAAAGGATCCTTGGCTGCATGTTTTTCTCTGAAAGAGCTTTAAATATGCTCCCCCAACCCTTTCTCTCATTCCAGGTCTGTGTAGACAGGTCTGACGTAATTCTGATGCCTTTGCCTTGGTACGTGAGAAATTTCTTTGCCCTGGCCGCTTTCAATACTGTATCCTTGCATCTAATATTTGCGAATTGCACTATGACGTGACGTGGCGTAGGTTTGTCGTGGTTGAGCTTGGGAGGGGTCCTCTCTGCCTCTTGGACACGAATGTTTGTTTCCCTCGCTAGATTAGGGAAGTTTTCAGCTACAATTTGTTCAAATATCTCTTCTAGACCTCTGTTTTTCTCCACCCCCTCGGGGATGCCGATGATTCTAACATTGGATTGTTTCGTTGAGTCAGTAATCTCCCGTAGCCAACATTCATGGGCGTGGATTTTTTTAAGACCATCTTCTATTTTTATTTTTTCCTCTATTAACCCATCCTCCAATTCAGTAACCCTTTCCTCTGCTTCAGTGACCCTGGCCGTCAGAGCCTCTAGTTTTGCCTGCATTTGGCTCATAGAATTTTTAATTTCTGTCAGATTCGTTCTCATTTCCGTCCTTAGGGATTCTATATTCTCAGTAACCTTTTCGTTAATAGTTTTTTCAATTCTACTCATCATTTTGACCATCGTTACTCTGAATTCCATTTCTGATACTTTGGTTACATCCATATCCATTATTTGTGTGGCAGAGGCCACAGACTCACTGTCTTTTCTTTGCTGGGGGGGGGGGGGCTTCTCCTTCTTGTCATTCTGATGAGAAGAGGTTGCGGAGTTGTCCAGAGCCCAAATTATTGACTGGGTCCCAGGCCGTGCCCCTTGTTTTATAGGGATCTTAGGGATGTGGGCTTCTTCTTTAAAGATTTTATTTATTTATTTATGTGGCAGCCAACCAGCGAGAGAGGGAACAGAAGCAGGGGAGTGGGAGAGGAAGAAGCAGGCTCCCAGCGGAGGAGCCCGATGAGGGACTCCTTTCCTGAACGCCGGGAGCACGCCCTAAGCCGGAGACAGGCGCTCAATTACTGCGCCACCTAGGCGCCCGGGTTGTGGGCTTCTTGATTTTTCAGCCTGCGCTCTGGGGGAGGGGCCTGCCGCGCCGATACTCAGGCAGCCCTGTTTGGGTAGAGTCTCCGTGTCCCCTGCGAGGGGGGATGGGGATGGGCACTCTCTGAGCCGGTATTTCCAGGCTTTTGTTCTCTGGCGGCTTTCCCTGGCGGTTTGCTGTGCCTCTTCTGAGAGTCAGAGCAGCAGCGGCCGAATTTCAGCCTCTGTCACAGAACAGAGGGATTGCGGCCCGTTCTCTACTAAAGTTCTGGCCACTTTAACTCTGTTACTGTTGGTGCTGCTCAACCCTGCAGCGTCCCGGGATGTGCGCCCCACACCCGGCGTCCCAGCCCTCACTTCCAGGGCCGGCGCGTCTCTGTCCTTTGTGTTTCTAATGCCGCCAGCCGCCAGCCGCCCTGCGCACGCTCCCGGATCTCCCGGTCTCAGTCTGGATCCAGTGAGCGCACCAGGATTCCGGGGTTCCGCGAGATGCCTGGTGGCGCGCGCACCCGGCTCACGGTCTCAGTCTGCTGTTTTGCGGGTGCCGACCACGAGCCCCGCCCGCTCTCCCGTGCAAGTGGCTACCGCTTCCCGGCGCCCGAACACGGCGGCTCCCTCCCCCTTCCGTTTATCTTCCGATATCTGTGCACGGTTTCATGGCTCCCCGCTTCGTACCTCAATACTCAGCGCTGCAGATGTTCATTTGTAGAGATCCAGATGCGTCTTCCTGCGTCTCAGGCTGGTTCCGTGGTTGTTTAGGCTGGTCTGGTACCTATCCAGCTCGACTCGGAGGACCGGCTGAAAACGGTGTCTCCTACTCCTCCGCCATCTTAACTCCTCCCTCCTCAGCAGAGGACTTTCTAACTCTTCACCACCTGGGTTCTCTAGCCACATTGTCAGGTGGTGACCCAGGGGACAGATAAAAGGGTAGTCTGGTCACTTAGGCAGAGTCTGGAGTCCCGCCTCCAACTCCATTGAAATCACTTTTTCTACCTGGAGACGTTTTTGTCAACGAAGAGAAGAGTTACCATCAATCATGCCTGTAATTCTCATTCGATCATCCTGTGTCTGGAGAATCTGTGAGTTTTAAATTGAGATTATCCAAAAAGACCAGAAAAATCACGCAGTTCTCCTCATTCATCTTCTCCAAGCACAAAACAGGAATATCACTTTGAAGGCATTGACAGGGAACACTTTTAGATGGAGATGTCAAAAGTAATAGTTTCATTAGTCAAAACCACACTTACTCCGAAGTGATCCTCGGGGCTGTCATCACGTAAGTGCTCCCGGTACTTCGTGGATGCCGCCGAACTGCGCGTCAGACTCAGTCACCTGCCACTGGCCCTGTCCCCCCGGAGAAGGCCCTAATTGTGCCCACTTTACCAACTGGGGATATGGTAAAAACAACACCTGCCTGTCAGGGTACCAGGTGTGACAGACAGAAGTGCTTTCAAGGGCTAATATCAACGACTGTCCAAATTTGAGGTGCTGATCCTACTACCGCTTCCTTTTCCTTTTATTATTCATAACATACCCCCTGTAGTCCACGGCTAAACACTAGGAAAGTGTTATTCAGATACTCTCTCATTTATTTTCAGTCACACCTCCATTAGAAAAACTCAGCATTTTTTTTTTCCTGGACCTTCACCTTGAACTTGTTAGCAGTCAGCACAGAGTCAGTCTTCCATCAGCAAGGTACCTTCCCTACTCCCCACTCGGCCCTGTCTTCCCGGTAATAAAACACACCTCCACGATGTCTTGAACCCTATCCTTCTTGGCTTGCTAAATACTGCTACAGGGTTAAATCTTAATTCCTTGTCTCTATTACCTGTTAATTTCTTCCATTTAGTATGACTGACATCCATTCCTACTAAGAAGAAAAAACAATTAGCTCGCTTTCTGCTTAACATTTATTAAATATATTAAAGTGTGTTTGTTTTTAATTGATAGTAACAAATCTCTCCAGAACCTTCTCTAACTTTTTCTTTCTCCTTTCTGTGGAAAGGTGAGTAAACTTGATCAATCACATTCATTCATTCATCCTCTTCTGACAAAGAACAATGCTTTAGTATTGGCCCATCACTGCCGAGTATGAGGCTTATGAACTAGTTGCTCAGAGCACTGGTTCTCAAACTTGCATGCACAATGGCATCACTAGGGGAGCTTTAAAAATGCTGTTGTCCAGATCCCATCCTCAGAAATTCTGACATAACTGTTCTGGTGTGTGGCCTGGGCATTGGGATTTTTAAAAGTTCCCCATGGGATTCTAAATGCAGTCAAGTTCGAAAGCTACTGATCTAAAGTTTGGAAAAGCTAGTTTGAGTAGACTTAGCAAGTCAGGGGAGAAAATTATAGTAATAAGAGGGATGAAGATCTCTTGATTTCCCTTTGGGAGAGCACAGACTTGCAACGGCAATTCTCACTCTGTTCCAGCACATGGCCCTGCAAAGTCAGAGGTTTATACTTCCTCTACAATTTCCCTAATAGCCTCCTTGCTTTGGGAGTTTACTCCCTGGCTTTCTTTGATTTTTATTTAGGGTGGAGATATATTTTAAACATTATTGAAATCAATTCTGATCTTTCTTTTGCAGTGCCACCACTTTTAATAAAGAAGATCAACTTTCAAAGTTGAAATAAACAAACCCTCCTGTTTGAAGTTGCTTAATAAAAATTCTTCTAAATACCAATCCCAGCAAAGAAAACAGAGAGGACAACCTGAGGGAATGGGGATCATTTCTCCCTGAGTAGTGACTAAGTTGCTGAGTGTCAAAATGACAAGCCAAGCAAACACCAGGTGAAGAAAGAATCCTGGTTGGTAACACTCACATCGATGCAGCTCAAAAGGCAGTGTGGTCCTGAATATTTGGCCTTAATTTGGAATTTCCTTGTTTTGGTAAATTTAAATGTGTCATGCAGTTATTTTTGTATGGTTTATTTTCTTTTTCTTTTGGTCGTGCAATATTCAAAACAACATAACATGTACATTCTTCTTCACATGGAGAATGAATTCAGCAACAACTCAAGCACATAATTCTTCTCTGCATGGAAGGAGATGCTGGACATCTGCTCACCCCAGATCTATAAATCAATGGGGTACATGAAGCGACTCAGGCAGGAAGTCTCCTATGAGGCTCCTCACATCACATATTTGAGGAGAGAGGCAAAAATACAAGCTATATTGAGGTAAAGAACCTATCATTACCTTAGTTTTTTAAAAATTCGGTTTGTTATTTGTCCCCTTGAGAATGAAGGCTGCAACAGACCAGGATGGTCCGTTCAAGTCTGAGTGACTCAGATAATGCCTGCACGCAGTAGACACTCAATAAGTATGTGTCAGTTGAATGAAGTGTTTCTACTGTGAATACCAAATCATGATGATGAAGAAAGTATATGTATTTCCTTCTTACTCTCACTGCAAAGAAATGGGATTAAAGTAAGTGTTTTTCTCCTAAATTCCATGGACAAGTTTTTGCAGATGGAATGGATATTCTATTTTCTGTATACATTCTGGCTGGGGCAATCTCAACCAGTCCCACGTCACACCCAGGAGTGGTCTCTTGGAGCACACAGGCTTCCATACAGACCCCCACCTCGCTCCCCCTCGCTCTCAAACTAAGCCCAGCCCCAGCTCTATTCCTGACTCCCCAAGCATTAGTACACATCAGAATCACCTGGAAGGCTTATTAAACTACAGTTTCTGGGACCCCACATTCACACCACAACAGAATCCACCTGTTTAACTAAGCCCAGATTAGGAAACGGGTTCCTATTCTGTGCCTTGGCTCCTGAGTTCCCACCGGGATGATCTACTGTCACAGCCACTGCTCCGTGAGCGGCTTTCATTAAGCACCTTAACTTCTCTGAGCCCTGAGCCTCAGAGTTCTCATCAATGAAATGGATGCATTTCTTCAAACAAAAACAAACAAAAAAACCTTGATAGACTGATTTTTAGAGCAGTTTTAGATTTACAGAAAAATTGAACACATAGTACAGTGTTGCTGTATACCCCTCCCCCATACACACAGTCGCTTATTATTAACATCTTGCTTTAGCATGGTACATTTGTTATAATTAAGGACTTGTTTCCATGTTCATAAGAAATATCAGCCTATGATATTCTTTTTTTGTGGTGTCCTTGTCTGGTTTTGCTATCTGAGTAATGCTGGCCTTGGAAAATGAGGGAAAGTGTTCCCTCCTTCTCTACTGTTTGAAAGAGTTTAAGAAAAAAAAATGGTATTAACTCTTTTTAAATGTTTGGTAGAATTCACCAGTGAAGTCATCTGGTCCTGAACTTTGGGCTGTTGGTAGTTTTTGATTACTGATTCAAATCCTTACTAGTAATTGGTCTGTTCAGATTTTCTATTTCTTCATAATTCACTCATGGTAAATAGCATGTTTCTAGGAATTTGTCCACTTCTAACCTGTCAAATTTGCTGTCGTTTAATTGTTCATAGTCTCCTATGATCCTTTGTATTTCTGTGGTTTTAGTTACAATGTCTCCTCTTTTATTTCTGATTTTTTTTTTATTTGAGTCCTCTCTCTTTTTACTTGGTGAGTCTAAAGATTTGTCAACTTTGTTTACTTTTTTCAAAAAACCAGCTCTTAGTTTCATTGATCTTTTCTATGGTCTGTCTTTTAATTCCTATATTTAGACCATTCACATTTAATGGGATTACTGATATATTCGGATTAATACCTACTCCATTTCTAATTGTTTTACATTTCTTGTTTTTTATTTGTTTCTTTTTAATTTTTCCCTCTTTGTCTGTCTTCTCTGTTTTTATTTGAACATTTTATATGATTCCCTTTCTCCCCTCTCTTAGCATATCAATTTTTTTTTTCTTTAAAAAATGTTAGTGGCCACCCTAGAATTTGCAGTACACATTTACAACTAATCTAAAACCACACTGTAGTAACACTTGGCTTAACAGTTAGTACAAGCACCTTATGCAGTGAGTGTTCCCAGTTCCCCTCCCATCCCTGCTCAAATTGCTACCACTCATTTCCCTTCTTTATTAGCTGTAATCACCCAATACACTGCTGCTGTTTTTATTTTGAACAAACCATCATCGATTCAAGTAATTTAGAATAATAATGGATTTTATTTTACCTTTACTCCTTCTCTGATAGTCTTCCTTTCTTTTTGTAGATCTGAGTTTCTGATCTATACCATTTTCCATGTCCTTGAAGAACTTATAGCATTTTTTGCAAAGTGGCCATACTAGAGACAAAATTTCTTCAGTTTGTCTCAGAAAATCTCTATTTCTTCTTTACTTCTTTTACTGAAGTATAATTGACATACAATATTATGTTAGTTTCATAGGAATCTGTTTCACTTTTGAAGGATAATTTCATTAAATACAGAATTCTGATTTGATGGGGTTTTTTTCTTTCAACACTTTAAATATTTCTCTCCATCTCTTTTTTTTGCTTCCATGGCAAGTCTGATATAATTCTAATCCCTATTCCTCTATAGATAAAGTGGGTTGTGTTTTTTTTTTTTTATTGTCTGCCTTCTTTCAAGATTTTCTCTTTGTTGTTTTGCAATTTGAATATGAAATGCTTACATGTAGAAATTTTGGTATTTATCTTTGCTTGGTGTTCTTTGATTTCCTGGATCTGTGGCTTCATGTTTCTCAATAATTTTTGAAAATTCTGTCTTCAAATATTTCTTCTCCACCTTTCTCTCTTCTCTTTCTGGTATTCCCATTATAAGTGTGTTACACCCCTGGTGATCGTCTCACAATTCTTGATATTCTCTTCCATTCTTTTCTTTCTTTTTGCTCTTTGCATTTTATTTTGTCTGTTGACCTATCTTCAAGCTCACTGATTTTTCCCCCACCTCAGGGCCCGATTTGTCTACTGTAGAACCCATCAAAGGCATTCCTCATTTCTGTTACAGTTTTTTGATTTCCAGCATTTCTTTTGGTTCTCTCTTAGAGTTTCCATTTCTCTGTTTACATTACCTACCTGCTTTTGAATGCTGGCTACTTTTTCCATTAGAACACTAACATACTAATCATGGGTATTTTAAATTGCCTATCTGATAATTCCAAAACCTGTGTTATATCAAAGTCTGGTTTTGATGGATGTTCTCATTTTTCAGACTGTGTTTTTTTCTTTTCCTTTCCTTTGGCATACCTTGTAATTTTGTGTTGAAAGCAGGACATAATGCATCTGGAAATAAGAACTGAGGTAATCAGGCTTTCAGGGTAGGGTTTTACGTTCATCGGGCTAGTGGCTGGCTGCTAACATTTGCTGTGGTGGTAGGTGACAGACACTTCAGTTTCCTTTGGCCTCTTATCGTCTCCCTCTCCTCCGGGTTCCTTTGGGTTTCCCTAAGAAACTCTTTCTTAAATAGAGTATGTGTCTTGCAACTCTCTTAGTTGGAGCCACTGTTATGATACCACAGCCTGTGGATCTAGTGATAAGATGTCAGAGAGGGGAAGTATCCTATTCTATGATTAAATCTCAAGTTTCTTAGAGGGCCTGAGTCCCTGAGCTGCAACATTCAGGAGAATTTCTTAGCCTTATTTTTTTCTTCCATGATGTAAAGCAGGAAAGCTATAGGCGGCTGGAGTTGTTTAATTGTTCTTCCCCTGATCAGATAAAGTCAGATAAGGGTCCAGAAAAGTAGTTTCCCTTAAGGGGCAGGCCTTTGTTACATGCTCTGGGCAGATTTCAAAAGGGTTATTTTCCCCTCCCTCTGCTGGAAGCATGAGGGAATTTTTCTGCTGTCTTCACCTTGAAAACCTGGCGGTTTTTGGATGTAAAACCCACAAAAACATATCCTCTCTCCCCTAAGTCTGGGCCTCCAGGGGTTTGAAATCTCCATCCACATTCAGTCTCCAGCAATTTGTTGATTGCCATTTTCGTGTTCCTGTCAGTTACTGGCTGCAGTTGCTTCTGCTCCCAGTAACTCAACTGAGCTGTGATTTTCTGCATTCTCCTCTCTATCTAGCTTTTTGGGGTGGCAGTGTGCCCTGTGACCTCAATTCTCTGAGGAATCTAATAAAAGTCATTGGTTTTTAGTTTGTTCAGCATTTTTCTTATTGTGATGACTCTAAATTCTTTACATATTGGAGTCAAACACATTTCTTAATTCATAAGACTTAAGAAAACTGAGGGAGCACCTGGGTGGCTCATCCAGCCAAGCATCTGCCTCCAGCTCAGATCATGATCTCCAGGTCCCGGGATTGAGCCCTGCCTCCCGCTCCCTGCTCAGCAAGAGTCTGCTTCTCCCTCTCCCTCTGCCCCTTCCCCTGCTTGTGAGTGCACGATCGCACTCATGCTCTCTTTCTCTCGCAAATAAATAAAATCTTAAAAAAAAAAAACTGTTGAGAAATCTGATGTTATAATGTGTATGAAAGGCCTAACATGATGCCCATGAAATAGCAAATAATAATTACAATAGTAGCCAATCACTTCACATGTATTAAGTCAATTAATTCTCACAACCCTGTAATATAGGCAGAATTATTATTCCCATTTTATACCTGTGGAAACTGAGGTATAGAGAGCTTTTATACCTACTCAAGGATTCTAATCTGAAAAGTCAGGCACCAGGACACAGACCCATAATGGATCCCTCGAATCCAGCCACACCTTCACCAGACCGCACTTTCTCCTGACCGGTTATCCCCGGGACTGGACCCCTGTCTCTGCATCCATCTCATGGCCGAAGTCATGCCATTGCAGCTAGATCTCCCTGATCCTGTGCAGTTCCTCGGTGGACGGTTCTGGAGCCTTTCTAGATCTACCCACCAGGCGCACCTGTCCCCTGATTTGTCTCACGCCCCAGATTAATGTTTCAGGATTCCCAATCTGACCTCACTCAAGTTCCAGACAGAGAATTTGACAAAAGATATTTAAAAGATGAGCTGTCAATTAACAAAAAAGGGACATTAAAAGAAGCATACACACTCACGTAACAAAGTCTGTGAATGGTTTTCAGAGATCCTGTCCTACCCAAGGGGGATGACCAGAGATATAAAGAGATTGTTCAGTCACAGCTTTCCTGGGACCAGAAATAATAAAAAGTGAATAAAGACAAACAAGGTAATTAATTTGACATGGCATTAAATTAAGGGTCTCAATGTTCCTGGCTAATTAAAGCCTGATCCCCTCTCCACGGTGAGAGGGAAGACATTCTTGTTCAGGAAGAGGACCCCGGTGAGGGTGAGAAACTACAGACCCAATGGCTTCAGCAAAAATGGTGTTTTCATGCTTCTCTCCTTGTGGATAGCATATGCGTTCTGTGAATTGTTCTTTCATAGGAACTACGGTGGAGTGACTGGTGGGGTCACTCTGAATCCTCCTCGTCACCTCTCTCTGGTACAGGCTCTCTTTAGGGAGAGCTCTGGCAAAAACCACTTGATTTCTCATCAGTACCTCACCCATTGATCTCAACAGCCCTTTATGAGGGATCAATTTACATCAGGAGATCAGTATTCCAGCATCGCTGTTCATTAGAATTCATTAACGACTAAAATCAATTTCCCATTCTGTGCCTTTTACTGCCCTGAAATCATCTGTCCGGCATAGCTTTCTAATAAGTTTGGTTCAATGTAATACCTACTATCCCCCTTTTGCACTAACAAAAAGCAGCAAGGTCCAACCAGTGGCGTCATGGTAAATGTTTAAAAACCAACTCTCCCCCCACCTCCCAAAAAAGGGGGTGCTGACTTGTAACATTTACCAGTTTGTATGGTATAAATCCTGCCACCACCCAAGGGAAGCAAGCAACACAGCATTATGTAGTATTTCTACCACCTGCAGATGGAAACGACTCAAGGGCCCAAGTAATGCTGGAAAATAAGTATGTAGCGATAAGTCTTGAGGATCCCCTTTGTTTTAATAAAATTCATTTCATCGTAAGTTTATGTAATCTAATTTTTAATAATGGCTATGTTTAGCCATTAGCTCACAACATTCCCAAAAATGCAGCAGCCACTCGGCCGGCTCGAGCAGGCTCCAGCGTGCTCTTGAAAGGCAGCGTGGGGGAGGACAGGAACCAGCCCTGCAACAAGCAGGGCCCTAGATGGTAGCCAAGAGATGGTAGGTGAACCGCTTAACTTCTCTGGCTTTAGTGGCTGTAGTAGGTAATCTCTTAAAATACATCTGTTCAAGCTGTGGAACTCGGAGTTTGCCATTACCACCTCGGAGAAGCTACTCTGTCGCCCTTTGGACTTCAGACTTAACAAGTTCCTTTCTACCCAAACGCAAATGAAATGAGTGTATAATAATATTCAAAACAATAGCTACCATTTATTGAGCATATACTATGTGCCAGGAATATATTAACTTATAAAATCCTTAGAACTCAGTGAGATTGATACTATGACCCACCATTTCCAAGATCACTAAACGAATGCACTGAGAGGTTAAATAAATTGCTGAAGGTCCCACACCCTGGCCTCTTTGCATTTAATGATGGCACTCTAAATAAGAACACATAACATTTCCATCATGGAAGGGTCTTTTTAGGACTATTTGGAGTATGACTTCTAAAGGAAAACATGATAAAACAAGAAGTGTGTCTCTGGGAGCAGACACACAAAAGAAATGTCATCTTTTTTCAAGGTAAATTTTTTAATCGACTCTCTATAGTAGTTGCTCACACAGGGAAGGAGTCTTTATTAATTTTTAAAAAATACTCCCCTACCGCACATGAGAAAGATGGCAGCACGAGTAATACAAACTTCCACACACAAATTATATATTCCTTTACCCCCCAATAAAATCTTACAAGAAACCACCAATTACTGTGAGAATCATCTTCATTTTAACCATGTGGTTCTTCCGAATAGACCGTATGCACGTGAGCTGAGAACAAGACAGAGCACTGCTGTTATCTTGATATACTGCAACATGTGAACGTAATGCTTTTGGTGTGGGTGACACTCATATCACACACAATACAACTTTAGGGCAAAATTCTTGTCTGTGTTCCACATAAATAATATGACTCCAACATGCAACACTCCTTATCTGTACAAAACTGACCAGACATCCTAAGACTGACTTAATTTTGCATAAAATTTTCCAAACTAACTCAGTGATGGAAACTCACACACAAGAATAGGGACTTCGTCTATTTCTATAATATTCACAAACATGTGTCTTGAGTCTCAAAAAAATAAAGCATAGGTACTCTCTGTGCTGGCCGTTCTCTCTCTTCCCTTCCCATCTGTCCTTCACCCTCCGCTGCCCTGCTCTGTGCCCGGAGCATGACCTCTATTGTTTCCATCGTGCAGACCCCTCTCGCCACTGGCTTCAAGTTGGTTTGAGCCAATGGGAGGAACCAAAACACAGAAGAGGAAGAAGGTTTTATGCAACCCTCCCCCCCCTTGCCTTGCTGTGGTCTTCAGTGTCTGAGGCCAAAGATCCAGCCACACAGCGCCTCTTAACCCTCCACCTCCGGCCCTCTTAATACCTACGCGTGGTAAGAGCTGCCCAGCATCCCTCCTTGGTTCCTTTAACACTAACCACACCTCTATAAACAGGCCCTTCATTAACCTCCTTTTAGGTAAACACTTGGCACGTGCCATCTGTTCCCTGCCCAGATATTCATGGAAACACCATCCTTCAAAGAAATTAGATATGCATATCAAAAATGTTTTAAATGATGGGGTTGATGATTTGTTATATATGATAACTTGTCATTTATGTGTGTATGTGTGTGTGTGTGTGTGTGTGTGTGTGTGTGTGTGTGTATACGTAGATACACATATTTTCCCGTCTCAGTATTCCTTTAAACAGAGCACAAATCCTGAGTTATTTGATTCAGGTAAAACTGACTTGAAGCAACTTTTCAGGAGACACACTTGTTGCATAAATTGAGGTAAGTCGGAAATTCAGATTGTAGTTAAATGCTAAAGAAAAAAACATTTAAAGATGCATCTTGGTCTCCAGCCATAGTTTTTGGCTACGAAATGGTGAAAGCCTACAGAGTCCAAAAGAAATCAGGACTCATTGTATTCCACATTATAGGACTTTTTGATTTCCTGGTTTTCCATTACCACCTCAAAGAACTTTCTTTTGCTGTCTTTTGCACTGCGAATCTATGGACTCCTTTCTACCCAAACACAAATAAAATGAATTAATACTACTTTTCAGTAATAATAATAATAATAGCTAACATTCATTGACTCAAATATTACATGGTACGCAAATATTGCATACATATACTAAAAATTACTTGTTGTTTATCTGAAATTAAGATTGGACTACGTCTTGTCTTTTGTTGTTGCAAAATGTGGCAACTCCACACATGTGTGAGGGGCTACCACAGTAGACAACACAGATGTAGAACACTTCTATCACGGGGACTATTGTTCTAGATAATTACGAGTTCAGTTTACATTGTGTGCTTATTAACAAAAATCAACAATAACGCTATGCATTATCATTTCGCCATCTGAAGAGCCACACATTTTGATAAAAACAGACATTCATGTAGTTGAAATCTTGAATAATTACATTTACTTTATTTGTTTTGGAGTGAAATAGAGACTGTGCCTGTCGACCACCAGCTTTCAAGTGAACATTTTAGGGAGCAGGATAGCCACTTTCCCCCCAGATTAACCCTTTAAGACAGTCTTCCTTTCAATATCACACAAGGCATACTTTAAAAAAAAAAATGTTTATTGCAGAATACTATCTCCGTACAGAAATGTATTTAGTACATTATTTGTATAGTTTCAAAAACAATCATAAGTCTTAACAGTCCTTTTTGGTGTGTTAGAGGCTGGTTGCTTCTATGGGATCATTTCAGTTTCTTCCCTTATAATTTTCTAAATCTGGCCAGAAATATTTTTCTTATGTTTTAAATTCCCCTTCAATCAGCACCTCATAAATATGTTGTTAGAATCCTCAATAAATTATTCAGAAACTAAAGAAATAGGTTGCATTAAAGGAAGGTATTAAGAAAATTGACCTCTGTTTCTCTAATAAAAGTGGGAGAGACAGGATCCTTCTCACCCAATCAATGCCATTAATTGGTTATTGGAGCAAATGAATGATTCTCTTTACCTGTTCTCCCCCAAGTTTAAGAGGAACTAATCTGCTCAATTAACCTTTGCCATCATGGATTTGAAGCAATTTAGAAGAAGGCTATTTTTCACTCCCCTGGGCTATTCTTGTGTCCCATGCACTTTAAGAGAAAACTCTATCCAAGACATTCCAACAAATCCAGAAGGAAAAATTCTGATTCCCCTGATGCTTGAGAAGTGAGAATCACAAGCAGGCCTTGGGCCTTTATTTCTGGAGGGAGACAGCTGGAGCAAGCTCTCTCTGAGGGGCTAAGAGCATCTTGCTCTTTATTCGGCTTCTCTGATCAGGCCTTCAGTTGGGCATCAGTTTACCCATTGGTAAATGGAGTTGAATAATATATACTTACCACTCCATAGTAAATGAATATTGAAGATCTTTGGCTAAAGAGGGCTATGAATATGTAAAAGCACTGTGAATACAAATCAAGAATTCATGACTTAGTAAAAGCTCAATATGTTGATAAATCTTGAATTTTTGCAAATGCTGAGATGTTTCACTTTTATTCAGAATATATAATAGTTAGGGATTGAGGTTTAGCCAGAGAGGCTTTATGCAAAGGACACATATGTAACTACATACAGTAAAAAGCTGTACATCTGGCATGTTGGGGGAAATTGGAGGCACCAATCAGTCAAAAGTTCTGACTAACAATTTTGTGTTGCTTTTGGTAGCTCTCTTGTTTCTCGTCTTGGCCTTCCGACTAAAGCTCAGAGGCGGGAGGAACGGTGGAGATTCTGCTGAGGCAAAGCTCTGTCGTTGCCCAAAGTCCATTGAGGCAGAGAGGCAGCGTGGCCTCAAGCCCTGGCAAAGCCCAGGACGGCCTAGGAGAGCTCCCTGTGCTCGCAACTCCGAAGCTCCTTAGGTGTGGGATTCTGATGGCAGAGGAGCGGGTGCTGAACGAGGACGCGCACAGTGAACGGATCTGTGCGTGCATGGGCGGGGGCGCTCCTGGTCCATTCTGCACCTTAGGTGCTCATTAGAAAAAAGGGCCTCTTTGGACAGAAGCAGACCCCACACCAAAGCACGTGATTTGCTGAGCCACCGCCACCTCTTTCCCTGGACGCAGCGCACCTGTGCTGTGCACAACCTGCACGATCACATGAGGTCAGTCCCGAACATGAACTTGGGGGGAGTTCTTTGGTCTCTTCGGATGGATGGATTTATTAGGTTTAATTTTTAAATAACTTGCCACTAAAATCTCTGTACTCTCTAAGCTCAGTTTTCCGGGTAATTTCAGGTGTCACCTGTTTCCTATTTAGAAGTACAGGGTTAATTCAGTAGCTATGAGTAACATTAGAGTTGACCCCGAGCTTCCTCGTAGCTGGGGCAAAAAAGACAACTCAAAAAGTTCAACTGTTCACATTATCATCAAAAGAAAATAACATAACTGTTCTACTGGAGAGACAATGATCTTTTTCACTTCCAACTCTAAGAAGTTTCTCAAGTGGAATTTGACTTGGGAGCCAGTGACGGACATTAGAGACAACAGCTGCATCATTAGCTAAACAGCAAAAGCAATGGTAAGGTCCACGTGGCAGCAGTTTCTTGGAACAAACCTTGATAGGGCAAAACACAGTTAAGTCCATTCTTAGTATGCTGAGCTCATTTCGGTTTCAGTGTGGATCTTCTGGTGCCTGACTTAATCAAAAGACAGAGTATCTGGGGAAGTAAATACCCAGTGTATTCCTCAAACCAGCAGTTCTCAAATGTCATCTGCGGTCAACTTCTGGGCTGTGATAGAGTTTTCACTGCTCCCCAGACAAAGGAGAAAAAGAAGACCAAGACATATACATTCCATTGCAGATTGGTTAACTTTCTTCATGCTTTAGTCTAAGAGTATGCCCTCCCAACTCTGGTAGGTGTTAAAAGTCCGTTCTCTAATGTAATGCTGGTGGAGCAGATGCCATTTTATATTTCATATTGTTTGTTGAATGTTTTATTTACCAGTATAAAACTCAACAACTCTGTTGGTCCCCAAGTCTCGTGGGGTTGGATATTACTGGTCCGTGGAATCCTAATGTCTGGCAATGACACTATGGACTATCTTCCCAAAATAGCCTTTTCAAAAGTAGCAGATAGTTGAGAGGCATACTTGCTGATGAAGGCTTGGCATAATTACTCCAGTTCTATACTGATGCTGAAGACTGCAGAGTCTTCCTGCTGTTTCCAACCCAACAGGCCACCTCACTGCCACTAGAACTGGGCCTCAAGACTACCTGCAGGAACAAACTTTGATTACGTGTAAGTATTTTGACCCATAATTGGTTGAAACCCCGTTGCTCCAGTTTGAGTCTGGAGGCTTTCAAAACAGTGTTATCTGTGAGCTGTCTACGAGGTAGAGAAAGTTCTCTTATGTTTTGATGGTCCTTCTGATGTTCAAGGGTGCTCGAACAAATCTGATGCTTGCCCACCCTGGAATTCGTTATAAAATGTGTTCCCAGATAATCTAATGAGTTAGCCTGCGATTGGTAAATATTTAGTAATATCCGATTGAATACAAAAATGAAGAAGAATAATTGATGGATGTGATTTTGCCTTTGACCAAGTTCACACTCAGTCACTCTGAGTGAAATATCAGGACTAAGTATAACTTGAGGCTGCTCCTACTTTCTACTAATAAAAACGAACATCGGCACCTTGGAGGACACTGACCTTCCCACCCACAGTGGGTCTAGGTTGTTCCACTTTGGGTTTTAGTATTTTGAGGTTTACATGTTACCTGCCCACTGACATTTTTCTTGAAGGCAAATACCATGACTTCCATAAACATTCCCATATTTTAAAAAATTCAACACTACACCAAGCACCATCCTCGGTCATAGGACTATAAAGGCATCGAGAGAAACCCATCGTTTACAGGCAGGCGCTATGCTTTAGATGCTTTAATCATGATTGTCATACACAAAAATACTGCAAGCCAGGTATTATTTTCATCTTTTTATCCATGTGAAAACTGAGAACCAGGTTAAATAATAGCCCAAAGTCATAGAAAGCTAGGAAGTGGGGTAGTCAAGATTCATACCAGATCTTTCTGATTTCAAACCAAACACCATGCTGTTTGAATAAGACACAGCATCTTTCCTCAAAGAGCTCACAGTCTAATAACCCCATTTGGCATGCTTTTCAGCCTTGAGTACCTCTGACTATGTCTCCTACATTTGGCGAAGTTCCCACCTATGAATCCATATTTCCCTAAGACAGAAGATAGGAATTCACATTCCCAACCTTCCCTGCACATGACTTACACAACTTCAGTCAGTCACACCTGCATGACACTTTGATTTGGAAGAGAATGGAACAACAGAAAGTATGCCACATGGGTTCCTTTCTGTTAGGAGCAATAGTGGAGCCATCCAGACTTCAGAGGCACGAGAGGCAGAGGTTCTGCAGGTGGTATCCGTGCCCAAGATCAGAGAACCAAGTTCTGATGTCTGTGCCCCATGGGGAAGGGGGAAGCAGTGTGGTCTCCACCAGAGTAGTCTGGGACCTTGACTCTAACGTCTAACTCTGATTTTCTAACTCTCCCTGGAATTCTCCGAGCACTCTAATGTCTTCTACCAAATTCTTTCTTTTGCTTATGTGGCTCAAGTTAGTTCTGTTGCTGTCAACTACAGATCCTGACTTTGTTTCCCTCACAGTGACTTCAATATAATAGATATTTCATAAGTTTGTTTTGTTGGTTGATAAGAAAATCACTGAATAGAATAAACTGATAGAAAATAAGCTTTCAAGGCTCCTCACCATCCTAGTTACTTTCTGTCTTCTGAATATACATCAATTTACCAATATTTTTCCAAAGCATGTCATCCCAAACTGAGAAGAATGCTGTAATGAGGGTGTCCTGATTAGTTTGAAGAGGGTAGGATGAACGCTTTCCTTGATCTAAGCTGTATTCATACAGTTTAAATGACATAAGCTTCCTAGGTACCTATATCACATGATTCATACAGGAAACCTAAGAACGTAAGGGGTTTTGCTCCAGTGTGAGCTCAGATACGTGAGGTGGTTACTAGAAGAGCAAACGCTGCCTAGGGTGATTGCTCAGGGACAGCAGGGTTGAGCAAAGGTGGAACGGGCTGATTTCCAGAGTCATAAGCTCCTAGTCATGGAGGGACAAGGCTGAATGGCCTCCAGCCAAGGAGGCTTCCAACCTGAGAGGGGATTTCTGTTTGAATAAGAGGATGTGCTAGACAACAAAATCTGTGGTTCAGTGATTATATCTTCAAAGAAAGCAGAGAATCACAGACCCGAATGAATGACTCAGATGTGGGCTTACAAATGGCAGTCTTAGTGGTTCCTGAGGTGTTCGGTGCCTTGGTTACGCATTAAAGAAATATTCAGATGAAGTTCATCTCTATAAAGTAATTCAAATCCCTAATCCTGGCTGAAACTGAAAATTGAAAAATCCAACTAGATAAAAACTATGAAACGTACCCCACTTAAACATTTATTGGTTAAAAACAAAACAAAACAACTTTTGTGCCCTCCTGGTGTTTTCATTGGATGGTGAGGGGACTGACAAATAAAATATGAAAAATAAGTAAATTATAGATTATGTTAAAAGCTATGGAAAAAATTAAAGTAGGATAAGAGAAAAGGGATCCAAGAGGAGGGGTAGGGTTGGTTTGCAATTTCCAGTAAGCTAGTCGGAGTAGTCCTCACTGAAGCGGTGACATCTGAGTGGACTGGAGGGGATGGAGGAGAGTGACCTGGCTACGGGGGCCGGGGGAGAGCTGACCTGGCTATGGGGGCGCGGAGGGAGCTGACCTACGGAGTGGGGGGCAGGGGGAGCTCTCCTAGCCGAGCCAAGAGGTAGAAGAAGAGCAAAGGCGAGAGTGGGCCTGTGTATTTCGGGCAACCAGGAGGCTGATGTGGCGGGAGCCCAGGAAGCCGGGGGAGAGTGAAAGGGAAGGAGGTCAGGGAGGCTCAGATCCGGTGAGAGGACGTGGCTCCAACCAAGCTGGGAGCAGAAAGAAGGGGAGAGTTTGTCAGATTGTGAATATACTTGGAAGGCAGACCCAAAAGAACTTGGCTGACAGAAAAGAAACAGACTAAAGAATAAACCCGCAGTTTTAAGTCCGAGCAATTGGAAGGCTGGAGTTGCCATCAGCTGGGTGGGGCACATTTGGGAAGAAGACAAGGAGGTCATTTTGAGCTGCGTGAAGTGTGCCGTCCAAGCCCCGTGCCGAGCGGGCAGCGGAACAGAAGCGTCTAGAGATCTGGAGAAGAAACTGGAGTGTTGTGGGCATACGGGCACCCTAAGCATCAAGACAGTGAATGAGGAACGAGCGCAGATCCAGGAAGAGGAGGAGCGGAGAAGGAACGCTGTAGAGCAGCCCCGCCCCCCACCATGGCGGCTCTGCAGAGAAAGGAAAGGATCAGCCAACAAAACAAGCAGGGATGAAGCAGGAGAAAAACAAGAGCTCAGTGCCATCCGGTTTAAGCAACTCACTTTGAAGATTTCAGAAGACTACTAAAACATTGCATTCATTTTCTTTCTCATTAAGAAAGAAAACCACATTCTAGCTCTTGAAAGGGAGAAGGGAAGCAAAGAAGGGAGAGCAGGAAGGGAAGAGATGTAATAAGGGAGAACAGAAGAGAGGGAGAGAGGAGGCATAAAGCAGGGATTAGAGCAGAGTAGCCCTTTAGGCACATATGCTTTATTGTTGTTGTTGTTGTTGTTGTTGTTGTTTAAGATTTATTCATTTATTTTAGAGAGAGAGCGAGCGTGAGCGAGCGCGCATGACTGGATGGGACCAAGGGAGAGGGAGTCTCCAACAGACTCTGCACTGAGCAGGGAGCCACACTGGGGGCTCGATCCCACCACCCTGAGATCATGACCTGAGCCCAATCAAGAGTGAGAGGCTTAACGGACTGAGCCACTCAGGCATCTCTAGGCACAAAAGCTTGAAATCCTGTAACCCAACTTTTGAAACATCAGACTTGATCCTACTTTAAAACTCACCTGAATTATTTTAAGTCATTTATAACATCTTATTTTATCCTACTCTTTCTCTCTTAGAAGGATAGAGGAAATCAAGGAAGAGGTTGTTCTAGATGCTTCTACCTAAATATTATTCTGTTTAATAATAACAATTCTGAAATATATGAATTATTATTTTCATTTCCCACAGAGAAAACTGTGGGTCTGAAAAATAACTTAAGCTGCAAAAGTGTTCAGAGACGGTACTAGGAGAGTTCACTGCCTCTTCACAAGCAACTGGAGACAGACTGAAATTATAAAGAATTTTTCTCCTTACCTCTTTCTTGAGCAGAGGGAGGGTCCCTAGGTATGCTCAGTCCAAAGCTGTCACTGAGCCTCCCAGAATTCCTTTAGTCTCTGCTGTTTTACGTTAAAATGGGATTATGCCCGTTAATGGATAGTGAATAAATTATAGTTCTCTCTTTAATTAATCATTGCTCTGCACTATTTATTACAGTGTTAATGGAATATTTTTGTAATTATTTCTCCATATGTGAAGGTAACACTTTAAACCTTTTAAAATGTCACTGAAGAAGCTACTTCTAGATCCTTCTGGGACAGTTTTACGAGCAGAGCATGGTGTTTTTTTAAAAATAGGCTTTGCTTTCAGAACAAAATTCCATCAGAAATGTCACACTCAGATAAGATTATGAAAAAGTGTGTTAAGAGAAGTCAAGAGGTCATCTCATATAAAGTATGCTGGCCAATAAATTGATGTTCAGTTCATACAGCCTTTCTAGGACATTCTAGGACAAGAGAAAAAGAGGTGGTGTGATACCAGGGTGAAAACGCAAGTTGTGGAGGTATGCAGACCTGGCTTTCCACCCTGCTCCACTATGTCCTGGCGACAACGGATCGGCAGCATTTGAAATCACCTGTCCCTCATTGCACGTTTCAGTCTTCATATGTGTCTCTGACTCAACATGCCAGTCCTGGGGGCATGCTCATCCCGAGAAACACTGTCACACCTCTCTCCACAGGACCTGTGTCACCTCCCCCTGCCTACCCCTGTCCTCTGCATGGACGAATGCAAAGGAAGACTCCACACCTTCGCAGTGAGCAACCACAGCAACCACAATGTGCCACAAGTCCTGTGACAGTCCTGTGACGGTGGGACACCTGGGCACCACGTGAGCACAGAAGGATTCGTAAGCACACTGGTACAGCAGACCAAGAAGGGCTTCCTGGAAGAAATGGTGCTTGGGCTGATCCTTAAATCTGGCCAGGGAAGGAACTCCGGGTGGTGAGGAGGAGGGGTGCAGGGTACAGGGAGTAACAACAGAGCAAATGTGCTTTTCACTTATCTTCTTCCTATCAGTTATGTTCAACATCTTTCCCCATATCCTCTGTGGCAGAGGCTGCTAGGTGCCTGCCCAGTATTCACATCCCTCCTCTTCTCTGGAATTAATAGGACAGCTAGAAACACTTACTAGTCTCCCTTGCACTCAGGTGTAGGGCTTGAAGAAGTCTCCTCAAAAGAAAAGGAGCACGCCTTTATTTACTCCTTCCATCTCGATGTCTGGAAGGCGGGTGTGATGGTGAGAGATCTAGCAATCTTTTTGGACCATGAGAAAAAAGGAACATGGGAACACCAGGAAAAGTGAAGCTGGAAGCATGTGAGTCCCTGACAACTTCATGAAGCCAGCTTACCTCAGCAGTTTCTTTCTTGTAAGAAACAGGTGAATTTTTACCTTGTCTGCATCATAATTATTTTTTTCCCCTATTATATGCAGCCAGTCCTAAGTGATCCACCTTTCAAGACCATGCCAGCTCACAATAATTACCATTTCCTTCTCCAAATTCATAGCACATGTTTGTACCACTCACTAAACAAATAAATCTCTGTCTGGAGACAACCAGACAACTGTATGACTATTTCACTTTTCCTGGACTTACATTAAACCTTTCTAACAAGTTATAAGGTCCTTGAGGGGAGAACATCAAGTCATATATTTTCCCTTGTCACCTCGGTTCCTAGCAAATTATCTGACATAGAGTACATGTTTAATAAATGTTTACTGTCTCACTGTACTATGCGGGGCCTTTAGGAAAAACGTAGCGACTTTTAAATCTTTGTTTAAACCTTTATAGAAGGGGAAATAACGGTGTAAAGGAAAAGATCTCCTCTAAGAAAAATTTTAAAGAGACAAAAACTCAACCAATGGAGTGATGGCTCTCAAGTGCTATAATATGACTTAACGTATAGAGTCAGGAAACCTCTTACTGTTTCTTGGACATAGAAGTTGCTAGCACAGAGACCGACTTCTGGCAGAAGCCAATCCATCTGTGGGCAGAGCCTCCCACTCGAGTTTGTCACCTATGATGAAGTCAGACCCCTAAAAACACAACCTCATGCATGTAGAAGTTACTTGTGCTAAAAGTCAGTTATCTTACACATGCTTTCAAGTCTTTATCCCAAACACAAAATTCATTTACATTTGCATAAATAATGTGTTTTGCTTTGTATGGAGCCTCTAATTTTTCCTTAAAAACCTTCAGAACTCTGTGCTTTGGGGCTGTCTGCTTTTCTGCAAATATCCAGGATTCACAAACTGTCCTTAAAACCTATCTACAGGGTCTGTGAGCTGTTAACTAAAAAAAAAAAAAAAAAAATGCAAGTGAAACTAGGAAGAAAGGAAAGAAAAATCACATCTGTATGTTAACCAAATGCAAAACACACACACACACACACACTCTCTCTCTCTCTCTCAAGACAATTTACAATATCAAAAGAAAATAAAATCACTTTTTAATTGACTTTCTCTTTGCCAGTTCTGAAGCTAAGCACTTGCTCCTTCCTTATTAATTTTAGTCTTTTGAGCAATTTTTTCCATTGTAAGCACTTTCTAAAAAATCATTTTCACACATTTCTCAGATACATCAATCCTTCCGGCATTCCTCTATGCACACATTATGGTACCCCAGCTCTAAATATAAAAGACTTTTATTATGTCCATTAACCATGGACATATGTGCTCCAAAAGTTTCCTGACACGCAGTCATTTGTGGGTTTTTAATTATAAACAGAAAATATTCACTAGAAAAATAAAGAAGCAAGCCCATAAATACATCTTTATACATTTGAGTTTTGTTTGTATACGACAAAACGTTTGGCGCAATGGCTTTCCCCGTTGCCAACTCCAGAATGTGAGCATGCGTGCATTTCTAAACACACAGAGATGTACACGCATTGCCGTGTACAATTAACTCCATACAGGACTCAAACATCTGTAATCGCGGGGGCTGCTCCCTTATTTCTAAAATAAGGGAGTGGGTTTTTCTGACACTCACAAGGTCTCACTCCACATGAAAAATTAAATGGGAAAGAAGGCAATGCCCAGTAAAATACTTGACGAACAAAGTCATATTTATTGAATGCGTTTTATTTTAACAACCAAAAAATTCTAACAGCCTAACAATGCACATAAGTTAAAAATTAATTATCACTTAGTGATAACAAAGATAGTTGATTTACATGGAAAAAAGAACATTTACAATATGTTAATCCTTATTCACATTGTTGATACCGCAATAAAACACAATTTGTTTTTTCATTTCACAAAAAAAAAAAAAAAAGGCGGGAAATTGTGCTTTGTCAAGAGGCACTACAAGAGAAAGTTTCTTCTTCCAAATAGATATTATATGACAGATATTGAATAAATAGACATATATGCATTGTAATTCGCAAAGATCTGGCAAGACCACAGGCTAAAATGCCCACAGATTCACTTAGAATCACTGCAAACTCAGCAGTGAAATTAAAAAATAAAAGGCAAGACTTAGCATTGAAAAATACCTAATAAATTTTTGGTTGAAGTGTAAAAGATACCAAATGCGGATGCCATCGATAGATGAACCACCTTGTAAGAGCTTGGCAAAATCAGTTTCCATTACATGTACAGAGTGACCTTCAGCAACAGTGTAAGAAGACAATTTGGAAAGAGTAACTCGGAGATCAGGAAGCAGCAAGCGTGGACTTTCGGATTAAAGCTGCAGCATACTACAGAAGCAGAAGGAGGGGCCCAGGGCTTAACTGCAACCCACCATCCTTTTGCAAAGGTATGTGACGCTCGTATCAAGAGAATTTTTTCAACATCATTATTTGAAAAAGTACAGGAAAATGTCCCTTTAAAAACTCCAGAGGTTACTGAGCAGCTAGAATTAGCTTGTATTGCAACATGTCTTCTCCCTGTATATTGTAAGTTCTGAGTTAATATCTACACATAGAGGTTTTTTTTTTAACTCCTACCTTTTATACCTTTCAAATATATAAATAGTATTAACAGTTATATTACAATGTTTGTGTAGTAAACAGAAAATAACTTTCAAAGTGATATTGCATGAGGTCTTTGACAAGGTTGCATGAGAGCACAACTCCAAAAAAATCCAACCGTGTGGGACTGTTTGATGGCCACGTTGAAGCATGGATTAGGTCCTGAAGGTGAGGTCACCTCTTGCAATTACGCTAAGTCGAAGTGGGAAGTAATGCTACTGGTGCTTCGGAGAGGAAGCTACAGGAGGTTTGGAGAGCTATAGTAGATTGCAGCTTTAATGCTCATTCCACTAAACAGCCAGTCGGCATTAGTTCTGCTTTACGTAAGGTAATTGCTATGTAGGTAACTGCGAAGATGTTTCCATTTATGATGAGTAGGTGATTCCACTGAAATCGCTTCGCTTACTCTATTGCCTGGAGCTGCACAACGATTCAAAAACAGGTTCTTGTTCAGGCTGCCACACCAGGGAAGGGATGAGGCATGAGAGCAGGGACCACAAACGTTTGGTTAGGTGGATGGAATGTGTACGGAGAAGAGGAAGCCCCACGTGAAACAGAAATAAGAAACATCTTTTGGGAGACGGAAGGATGGAGATTTATTTGAGAGGGAACCCCTTTAACTGGGCAGCAACTTCTTTTCTAACTTAACATTACATTGAACTATTTTCTATTAAAAAAAAAAAAAGAAAGAAAAAAGAGAAAACAGCAACAACAAACAACTTTTAAATGAGCAGGCTTATTAATTTTAAGATTTGAAGCCACGAACAGGTAAGCAAGTTTCACAATAAAACGTGGCTCATACTATGAATTCCATACGTCCAACGTCAAAATGTCATTTTATCAAGACTGCACTTAAAGGACAAGTTTTCTCTGTACTGAATTACAGTTTTATTCATTTGGAATTCCACAGAAATGCATCTGTTCACTACAGGAATGACAAGTTGAATAACGGAACATATCGAGTCATTTTAAGTGTGCATTGTGTCTTAAGAGCAATTTGACTTGTATCATTTTAAGGTGCCCTGATTTTTTTTTCCACTTTACTTTCTTCTTTCTTTTTGGCAGTGTTGATTTATTTTGTTAAATACATACCTCAAAAATTACCCATCAAGCTGCCAGATAGGAAGCCATAGAATTAAAAAAAAAAAAAAAATCAGGGACAAACACAGAAAATAAATAGGAATTCAAAAATAGTCACCCCACCCTGAGAGCAGGCCGCAGTTTATCAAAAAGCCAAAGCGACTCACTGTGAAGTGGTTTTTTTTTTTTTTTAATACATAAACAAGTCTCTTCTTTAAGAACTCATTTCACAGTCTATTCTTTCGGATTGTAAAGTTCTCTGTCCCATGCAATTTAATATATATATGTAAATATATAGATATATACATATACATATACACACACACTTGTAGCTTCCTTCATTTATTTCGTAGATCTTTTCCTCCTGGAACTTGCCTGATGTCTCTTCCATAAGTGCAAGGATAATGAAGGCAGAGTCTCCTGTGATTATAATTACTATGACCAGTCAGTTGTAAAAGTGTAACACTTTAGTGTCTTTGCCAAGGCGATGTCTGATTCGGGAATACTGAACTTATTCAGTCTATAGGTGTATCCTGTGCAACAAAGAAATGTCAAAAAAGGTAAGAAAAACAAAACAGACCAAAAAAAAAAAAAAGACAAAAATAAAATAAAATAAAGCAAAAAAAAATGTTTTTAAAGAAATTAAAACAGAAAATCCTTGGACCGATGTATTGCTTTGCCTGGTAGGAGTTCACATTATCTCTGGTCAATTTCAGCAGGCGCGGCCTTGCTTTTTTCCGCGTTCTCCTCCTCGGCCTCCACTTTGTACATCTCCTCAGAGCCTTCTTCGCTGTCATTCTCCTCGGACTCCGTCAGCAGCTCCTCGTCCTTATACTCGGCCACGTCCACCGCGGAGCCCAGGTGTTCCTTGAGCTTCCCGTGATGCTTCACATGATACCGCTGGTTCTGGAAGAACTTGATGATGGTGTGTTTGGGGAGATCCAGCTGCGCAGAGAGCGTGTGGATAGCTTCCTGATCAGGGTACAGGCCCACGTCATGAATAAAGCTTTGGAGGATCCCCAGGGCTTCCAGGGAGATCTTTGTGCGAGACCGGGGCTTTTTGGCACAACTGTCTTCAGTCGGAGGAGGTGGGGGAGGAGCTTCTTCTCTGGGGGGCGAACTCTCCTTGGCTGGCTGAGACTGCTGTCTATGAAGGACCTGATAATTAAAATAAAGAAAAAAAAATTTAACATTTGACTCAGGATTTCACCTTTCAAAAGCCATCATTCCTCTGAAGTATGTGTGGTCTATCTACCTGTGGTATACTGCTGTGGTCATTTGCAAATTCAGGTCTTTGGCAAACTAAAAAGAATTTCTGGAGATTTAGAATCTCATTTACAAAACAAGAGGTTAATAATAGTAAAGTGTGCTGACATTTATATTCTGAGGCACAAAGAAGTTAAGTCATTTGTTGCCCAAGGTCATTTGCATTCAAACAATCTGGCTCCAGAGCCTTCCCTGCTGTTAACCAGCAGGATATGCCACCTTTCTAAAGCCTAAAGGCAAAGAAATTGGACTCAGTGAGAAAGTGCAGGCTCTACAATCAGACCTCATGGGTTCAAATTCAGACTCTTCCACTTCACTGGGTGTCCCTGTACAAGGCGATAACATCTTTAAGCCTCAATTTCATTATCTATAAAGGAAGGGTAAGACACTGACTTCCTAGAGATGGTGTAAGAATTAAGTAACATAATGTATGCAAAGAATAGTGCTTACCTTAAATCAGAGGTTGACAAACTTTTTCAGTAAAGGGCCAGATAGTAAATATTGCAGGTTTTGCAGGGCCATGCAGTCTCTGTTGCAATGACTCAACTCTATATTTTGTAGTGTGAAAGCTGCCGTAAGTTATACATAAGCAAGTGAACGTGGCTATGTTCCAATAAAACTTTATTTATAAAAACAGGTGGCAGATCAGATTTGGCCATGGGCCATAGTTTGTCCACCTCAAGTTTAGGGCAAACATTCAATAAATGATAGTAATTATCACCATCAGCCTCATAATTACCCTTAAGAGTGTAACAGAGAAATAGTTGGTATTTCAGCCAGAAAATCAATACTTCAAAAAATTAGGAAGAACTTATGTTTATTTTCTTTCAGCCCTGACATTGATCCTTAAATAATATTTTTAAAAAATACAAAGACTTCCAAATTAAAGATACAACATTTTTCTTAAATGAAGAATTTTAAATGACTATTTCATATTCACATAGATGGACCTCAATATCACTATAAACTATTAATACTCTGTTTTGCACACACTCCCTAATTTCTGTTTTTTAATCCTTAATTGTTCAGGTTTTCTAGTTGTTGTAATTAACTTAAATTCCTCTTTTATCTCTGCATATTCCCTACTCATTAAAAAATGAAAACAAAACCAAACAAAAAAACCCTCTAGTGTTTAAATAAATTTCTAGACCCCAGTGGGAGCTGCTCTTGCCCGTGGTGCCACATCAGCAGAGTGAACTTCCGAGCTCCTGAAAATGCGCCACTTGACTGGAAGCAAGGTACTTCCGGTCGGCCAATCCCCAAACGCCAAGCCAACCCTGGGCTCTATACTTATTTTCCTGTTCTTCGATCTCTCTAAATAAGGTCAGGTATGCAACCCCACACAACCATGCCCTGTTGCCACTTCTAATGATCAATAAAACCTGATCTTGCCCCAAATCCTTCAGAAACGTGCTCCAGTGTTGGTGAGGTACCAGACTCTCCCAACCCCTGGATTGTTTTCCTTGAATAAAGGACAACAAACTCGTAACTAAATTGTTTTAGTTTTGTCAGCTGACCCTAGTTCGGCAAGCTTATTCTTGATCTTCATAACTGCTTCTTCAACATTGTCTCTCTGCATGAAGTAATTTCCCATATTTATTTAGGAACCTTTTCAATGTGACCAAAGAGAGAAAGCTCTACAGAGGAGACCATCATAGCAACTCGCTCCCACCCAGTCACAGGCCTAAGAGGGCTTCATGGCGAGGGGGAGGATTGCCGGACCCTGCAGAGCAGCCTCAGGGGCTACTCACACCTTACAAAGCCAGCAGCAATAGCTCGTAAGTAATTAAAAGGCTACTAGTAAAAAGCATTATGTCAACTCCACAGACAAGGACAACATTTCCTATACTCAGATCAGTGCCTAACTTTCTGGGTCCTCCCAAAGCCTTTAAGAATAGTTGAGTTCACATTTTAAAAAACATACATTTCTCTTTTTACCGTTCTCTCCTATTTTACGCAGTCTCTTTCATGTTAGAGCAACAAATTACACATTTTCCAGAGTCCAGGAGGGAAATCAATCCCATCAGTACAGAAGAAAACATGCCTATTTACATTAAAGAATCAATGGTATACCACCATTCCCACCACCATTACTACCACTACCACACGCTACCCACATGGCCCATTTTTCTTTTTTGGCTATGAAACAGCAACATCAAAGCAAGCATCTAAGGGAAAAAAAATTCCGCCATCTATTCCAGTCTCAGGGACCATCTGATGAGAAAATAATTCCTTACCAATGTGAAAATGTCAGTCTTTTATATGGAATTTAGTAAATATTAGGGCACATGAAATTGTTACCTATGGAAGGTAACAACAAGCAGAAGAGGATGAAACTTTTCAAACGATAAGTAGCAATCATGCAACAATCAAAATAATAATAAAAAGGATAATCAAATGCGAATAAGAATCTCCATCATAATAAGCTGATGGCTGGTGGCAGAAAGAAATCTAAAACACAGGACCATAAAACAGTGGCACTAAAGGTCCATATAATGTTGACCAATTAAAATGAATGTTCTTGGCATTTTCTTTACTACTTTCAACTTAAGAGTAAATTCATGTGGTCTGCTGTGGTAAGCTGGCATCAGCAAAAAACTGAGAGCTCTGTTACTTCAACATCCTAATTATAGCCGGAAGGGAACGTAGAGTTGCGCTGTGGGCCTGTTCAGGGCACTTTGATGGCAGAAGATATTTGCTCTGAGGTCACAATCTGGGCAGCCTGACCATTGTAATAAATGAACCATTATGTCAACAGGTGAGGATTTTGGTTTTTGGTGAGAAAGAGAAAGAGAGAGAGACACTGAAATTATGTATGAAATACGTACTCAAACAACATATATACTCAAGCACGAGTACCTCCTATTAGAGCAATTGCGTTAATTGGAAAACAAAAGAGAATTAAAATGCCCCATTTTCTAAATTATGCTTGCCTTCTCTAGTAAAAGTCAGCATAATGGTTCCATTTAGTTAAATAATTAGATTGGTTCTTTAGGGGTTTTCCATTTTGCACTGGTTAGATTTAAAGAGATTTTCCAGAACTAGACTTTGAAGTTACTATAATCTTTCTGCATGATAGGGTTTGTTCTTCTCCTAGGTCCAACCAACTGGCCTCCTTCACCTCTCCTTTCATAGACTCGCACAGCGCTAACACATGCTAGCAGGGAAGCCACACATGAAACAGTGGGACAACAACAGCAAGAGCTGCCGCTTACTGGACGCTTATGCTGGACCAGGCAGCGCTAACAACTTGACACGGCTTGGTTGACTTAGTCCTCACAGTTCCTCAGTAAGGTGCTGTTTGGATCGAGAATAATCTGGCAGTAGGCAGCCCCTCGGGAAGACCCTTTACATCGGAAATTATAAACACAGGGAGCTGTCAGTGTGAGGAAGTAGGTTTCCAAGGGACAACAGTAATGTCACTGCCCATCATAGAAGAGGAGATAGTTCTCAGAGAAGTAACAATAGAAATGATCTACCGAGAGAAATGTTTTATTTCTGGTCAGACAATATTCTATAGTGACTTGGGTGGCATGACAATATTTACAGGAAGAAGCTTAAGTGACATTTTGAGCATCTTCAAGCAGAGAAGGAGAGAGCAGTCAACATAGAGAATGACAAAATGAGCAGCTCTAAAGTGAAACTGCCTTACGAGTCACCAAAAGGGCCTGCCCGAGCTTCTTCAGTCACGCTGCCACACGGGCTGTAACTCCCTTTCAACCAGAATATGCAAAAGACCTGAGACAAAAAGAGTCCCCAAGTTCTGTCCCAACTAGCTTCATTCCCTCCAAAATGTTCTAATTACTCCAGGCAGAAAGATGTTTATTGTCTCTGGACAATTTTTAGAAAGAAAGAAAAAAACCCCAAAAAAACACTGCATAGATTTCCTCACTAACCAATTGTAGTGGCTTATTATTATGATAATCAAGGAATTCCTAATACTGTGCAGTGCTCCCTTCCAGTGGCGTAAGAACAAGAGTAGAGCCCAGTGCTTACAAGACCGTCTCTCTGAGAAAGGACAAGCAGTACAACCCTGCCTTAAAATGCTCCCATCTAAATGGCAGGAACTTTTTGTCATTTTCTTACAGCTTGAGTAAATAATGCCAACTCTTCTAGCCTCTTCTTCATGAGATAGGTTTCGGAGTTCCCACTTACCTAAACTCTAGTTTTCCTGTTTGAATTTCTCAGAAATACTCAAAATTCCTTGTTGGTTAACTAGATGAATCAAGTCTGGTTCCCATCCCCACCCAAGTGCCCTTAGTAACTTAAGTGAGAGGCCAGGCCATGGCTTCCTGTTGGATGGACCTGTAAGTCGTCCTGTTCCTCAGCTCATTTGACAATTCAGGCATCTATTTCCCAGCTGATGTTTTTTTTCTTCTTCTTCTTCTTTTTTCTTTTTTAAACCACGAAATTTACAATTACATCAACCAAGCCAAAGAATCGAGATATATGTTCTTTTCTAATGAGTTCTTCACACACTAGATTATTGTTTTCTGGGATTTTTCTTAAGGTTAATGGAGCATCTTCTCAGATATTTACATAAAACAAAACAAAACAAAACTGCCCAAGTCCACAAACTTTTCAGCCTCATCATTTTTCCTCTTTTTCAAAATGGGTCCAGTTGACCTTTTCTATTCATAATGCCCACCATCTCTCTTCACTTGATTTTCCCAAGTAACAGAATATATCTTTCTGTAAAGACAGCCATCCATCCCTTCCCTTTTGACCTTTGCAAACTGAAGCCCGATCATTCATTCCAGCTCTATTTTGGTTTAGACTTTTCTTCCATCACAACTAAAATTAGTCAACGATTCATCCCTGGTAATTTCTACAAAGACTTTTATTTCATAGCTTCTCTTGTCAATTTTTCAGTATGACAATTAGTGTTCTTAGCACTAAAATGTCTAAGAAGTTTCAAACATAATAGTGGTGGTAGTAGTAGTAGAAGTAGTAATAGATGGTAGCATTCATGTAAAGTTTATGAGCTGAACAATGGCCTGAATGCTAAAAATACATTAATTTTACTAAATTTTCTTTATTTTCACAGTAATCCTGCAGGGAGATATTTTTACCCCTATTTTATGATGAGAACACTGGAGTTCAGAGAGAGTACAGGTAAATCTGTGTGAGGCAGCAGAACTGGAGTTCCAAAATATATCTGTCTGATTTTAAATCCCATGCACTTAAGCATTTATGTTTCCCTGCCTTCTATGAGCAAGATTAATAAGAAAATTGAACCAAGTCTCTAGATTTTGAGATGACAGACCATAAATGAAATATCAGGTAGTAATAAATACTATAAACAAAAACTGAGTAATGCAAAAGGAGGAGAACTGGGAGGAGGGGAAGTCATTTTAGATCTGGTGATTCAAAGAAGGCTCCTTAAGGAGGCAGCACTTGAGCAGAGTCTGAAGGAAGTGAGGAACAAGCCATGAAGAAGAGCATTCCAGGCAAAGGAAACAGTAAGCAAAAGCACAGTAGGGAGGAATATATTTGATATATTTGATATCAAGGAAGGCAGCACGTTAGAGCTACACCACCCAGTCCAACAGCCACTAGCCACCTGTGGCTATTTACATTTTGTTAGATTAACTAGAACTAAGAGCAAAACAAAACAAGACTTAGTGCTTCAGTCATATGAGCCACATTTCATGTGCTCGATTGTCACACTGTGCAGTACCGTATTGGACAGCACATTCCCACCATCACAGAAAGTCATGTTGAACAGCCCTATGCCAGAGAGAAAGGACAAGTGTGAGGTCGCCAGGGCCAGAGTATGGAGGGCCCTGGCATTCTACTGTCAAGGTGATGGAAAGCCCTCACGATGAACTGCAATCATAATCTGATTTAGCCAGAAATATAGTAGGGCTTGAAACCACCACTACTGGTAGAGAGAAGAGAGATGTTCATATAGTCACATGCTAAGTAAGAAAAACTCAGCTCCCAATATATTATTGGACTTTGAACAGAGTATCCCAAGTAGCAACACTATCGTAACAACAACCAGAAGAATGCATTGGTACTTCCATCCTCAAGAGAACAGTTAATTTACATTTAACTGATAGCTGCTGTCTTCATCAAAGGTGCTTATTGTGTCTGAAAGGAATTATGTCGGACAATCAACACTAGGTTAAAGGATTAAAAAAAAAGTGTCGGTTTATCCAATATTTATGGAGGGCCTATCATAATTGGATCTATTAATTTACAAAGCTTTCTAATAAGTAGTCCTATCACCAACAATTAAATGTTGATGAATAAGTTATGGATAGGATATAGACAAATAGAAAGTTAAAAGTCTAATAAATTCCTTATTTCCTTGCTGAAATCTCTTTGGGCTGAAATATGATACACACATATATAAATGGACATAAAGATAGTGAGGAAGAAATAAAAGTTGTAAATATATTCAAAAGAGACATCAACTTCAAAATAAAATCCCGATCTTCCTTACACGGTGACAAAACGCAACCATAATACGGGCCCATGTTGTTTCTCTGCCTTCAAAACTGAAAATTTTGAAAACACAAGGACAAAATGGTACCATGACAAAAGTGGACGAAGGAAGATAAAGCAGCTCTTCTTAAACCTCTCGGTGTTCAAATAGATTTTGAAGGCCTCAATGAAAACCAGCTGGGAGCCATGTGTAAAATATAATGGTTTTTGCCTGCAGGGAAGGAAGTGAGATCTTGAATGATTAAGTTCAGGAAAGTATATAATTCACTGTATCATTATGGGGTGAACTGGATTACTTACAATAAGCCACGACTTTGTGGTCTTTTTTATAGAGAGAAAATGAGAAATTATTAGAAAGGTGACTGCAGAGGGTGGCTGATCCAGTGTGGTAATAGATAGAAACAAAAGTTGCCCGGGTGGAGCAATCGCATTTCTGTGACAAGCCTTACCCAGGGGACTGAGCTTTACCCACAGCTTCAGGTCCTAACTGGTGATTCTCATCAGTAGGAGATGAGAACACAAACGAGATGACTTTTTCCCACATTTGTTTTGCATTAATACTGGAATTATTTTTATTTGTTTAATTTATCTCATCTTTGACAACAGAATGTAAAATAGTTGATCCAAAAAAGGAAAGCATTCTTCCACTAAAAGTCCTGAGAAAATATATTTAACAGGCAATGAGAACAATTGGTTGGAACAATTGAAAAGCCCCTGTGCATAACTCGATTAGAATTTGTTAAATAAATAAATGAGTGAATGGTGCTATTTTAAAATATATTATATAGAAAGTATCATGTAAGGGAGATCTTTAAGTTTCAACAATCTAGCGCTACCCCTAATGTTCCCTTTTCCCCCAAATCAGCATTTAAGACAATTAATTTTGGCTCAAAATTCAGTGGGAAGAACGTAGCATTAATGATTGTTAATTAACATAAATATTAATGTGACCATTATCTATCGATCTCACTTCTTGGACTGTGAGCTACATATTGGCACACCGTATGTCTGGCACACAGTAAGTGGTCAGTACGTCTTTGTTCTGCTCTACTGGATTAATTCCATATTCTTTCTTCTTTATTTTCAGACCAGTTATTATTCTTGTTTGGTATTATAACCTGTTATTACTTTTCTTGTTATTATTACATTTTAGCAAAACTATGTTTAAAAAGTAAATAAACTGTCACTCATAGGAACTTACATCTACTGGGTATCTGAAAGCGAATATGATATATTTTTTAATAATTTCTTATTTAAAAAAAATTGCAGGGCACTGTATAACCCATATAATGGCATGGTATATAAGCTGTGAGCTGGAGTTTTGGGGTCACAGAGTTTTAGCTTTGAATCCAGTCCTTATCCTGAAAAGCACATCCGCTTACTAGCCTTGCAATTCTGAACAAGTACTTTCTCTGAGCCACAGTGTTTGTTAATCTGTAAAATCTTACTTCTAGGGTTATGAGGACTCAGGGAGATAATGCATGCTAAGTACTTAGCAGAGTTCTCCTCATAAATAAGACTTCTGTAAGTAAAAACGATGAAAAAATGTGAGGATTTAAGAATCAGTGGTATAATGCCTCATGTATTTTTCTATCAGTTATGCTTATTATAAAAATTAGCAACAAATTCAGAGATCTGTTTGTCCTTTTCACTCCAAAGATCTGCAGATCTGCAAATAGGCATGTCTACAAGTAAGTTTCCCTATTTCTTTCACTCCTATACTACATACATCTTTGTTCTTTAACATGGCCCCTAACGCAGAGAAGTTGCCTTTTAAGCATCTGCCACAAGGAATTATATCTCATAGTCATAGACCCGTTCAAGGTGACACCTTCTTTATGCACAGCCTGGGATCCTTTTAGGAACACATACTTTATCAGTGGTTCTCAAAATGTGGTCCATGGACCCCTGGGGAAATCCTGATTCCCTGTCAAGAGGTCCAGAACAGCAAAAATATTTTCATGGCAAAACTAAGACATTATTTGCCTTTTTGGCCATGATGAAATTTGTACCGATGGTACAAAAGCAATGGTGGGAAAGCTGCTGGCCTGTGAAAATAAATTAAGTCAGTGGCACCAAACCGCGCCAGTGGCTGGATTCTTCACTGCCACGTGTGCATGGTAAAAATGCCGCTGTTGTTTAAGCATGTCCTTGACGATGCAGTAATATATTATGAACTACATTAAACTCAACCCTTGAGTATACCTCTTTTTAAAAGTCTGTGAGGAAATAGGCAGTGCACATCAAGAACTTGTGTAGAATACTACAGGACGATGGTTGGCATGAGAAAGGGTGCTTGTGTGATTATCTGATCTGCGAGCTGATCTAGCCACCTTCGTCATGGAATCTCACTTTTACTTGAAAGAACAACTAACAGACAGACAAAAGTATTCTCTTAAAAATGAAGTGAGCCTGCCACTTCAAAGAAAATAATCTGACAGTATGTTTGCCAATGATAAAATTGACCCTTCAAGCGAAACTTAAAATTTTGGAAAACATGTAGCTGCTGCTATACATTTAACAGCTCCCCAGTACTTAAAGACTCTCCTGATGATATTGGTGGTAATTTAACAAAGATTTTTAAATACGTCATACAATGGGGGGTGCCTGGATGGCTCAGTTGGTTCAGCATCCGTCTCTTGATTTCGGCTTGGGTCAAGATCTCAGGATCCCGAGATGAGATCGAGTCCCACGTCAGGCTCTGTGCTCAGCGGGGAGTCTGCTTGAGATTCTCTCTCTCTCTCTCTCCCTCTTCTGCCCTTCCCCCTGCTCGTACTCTCTCTCTCAAATAAATAAATCTTTAAAATAAATTAATCAAATAAATAAATCATACAATGAAATGTGTTAGCATTTGGAAGATCTGCATCACTCAGTAAATGAGTATTTTCCAAATGACCAATGCATGATATTACAAAATTATGTAGAGGTAAAAGATCCATTCGAAGTGCAAGGCAGACCAGTGAAGTATGAAAGTTTATCAGTATGACTTATATTCCACTTTGCAGCTAACTTTTATGAAACTACCATTTGCAAGTTTCTCCTGTAGTAACAAAGAAAAATATCACAATTACCTGGAAAGGCAATTAAAATACTCCTCCCTTTTCTGATCACTTGTCTGTGTAAGGCTTGATTTTCTTTTACTACAATTAAGGCTACATATTGTATCAGATTAAATGCAGAAGTGATTATGAGAATCCAGTTGTCATCCATTAAGCCAGACATTTAAAATATTTGCAAAAAATATATAAAAACAATGGTACTCTTCTCATTTTTTTTGTTTTGGAAATACAGTTATTTTTCATAAAGATGTAACATTTACATACATTATTTACAATTATTTTTAAATTAATAAACATTTAAAACTTTCTCAGAATTAATTTCTAATGTGGCAAATATTGACAGATACATTATTACTGGAGTCCTCAACAGCAAGAGTGAAAGGGGATAGTGAGACCAAAAAGTTTGAAAACTTTCTACTACATGAATCACACTCAACAGATAGCCCTTTCTCCTAATGAAAACAAAACATTTAATATAAAATGCAGAATGTCCCCTTTAGTTAAACACATCCTTACTTGTGCCAAGTCACCAAGGAAGGTCTTGGAGAATGAGTGTAGGAGAAATTACACGTGCATTAGGATTTGTCTCTTGAATTTATCCCTCAAAGACATTTTCACAGGCAAAACATTCTCCTAGATATACAACTCAGCACTATTTCTAACTTCCAATGATGTTACTTGAGTTGACTCTTAACGGTTGTAATTTCACATCCTGACACTATTATAAGACTTATTAAAAACCATGGTTTAGTTTTGTTGCTTTTTTTGGGTTATACAGTATCCTAAGGTCAAAACTCAGGAAATCTGTTATTAAAAAAAAAAAAAAACATAAAACAAAAAAACCCAAGTATCCATGAAGTGATGACAAATTGCAGACTACAGGTGTTAGATTACATTTTGACTCCAGGCAGGTTTAATATAAGTTGGTCTCCTTCTACAATTGCTCTTAGCACATACAGCTCTAGGAAGGGGATTTAAAAGAAAAAGAAAAAAAAAGAGAGAGAGAGAGAATAAGAAAAAAATTAAAAAAAGAGTGGTGCTCAATAAAAGAAGAGCATGTCAGGAGAAATCGATACAAACAAGCAAAATGGTAGGAAGTCTGACATGGAAATATGTGTTCAATTTCATCCAGCCTTAGTCTGAGTTTCCTTTAATATTGTAACCAAGATGGTATTGGAACATCGTGTATGTTTTTAATGCAGTTTAATAATTGTTTCTCAAAATAAACACTTTGGTCAAAGATAAAAGCATAAAAACACTGTGACACAATAATCTGTTAAAATAAACTGAGGGGATGGAGGAAGCATAGTTCTTAAAACAGCCTTTGGCTTATATCATTTCCTCTTTGGTAACAAATTGAGAACAACTATACCAACAACTTTGGTATGGTTTGGAGGGCAAAAAAAAGAATGTTGCAGTCATTAATCTGACTACTGAGAGTGGCCAGAATCTGCAAACACTTGAAGAGGCGGCTGGGTGAGCTGCTTTTTCAATATAAGGAGATGAGCTGACAGTAAATTAAGCAGGCTCAAGATGACTAGATCTCATTCAAACAGATACAAGGCCACATAAAAAACAATCACCTCTCCTGTCAGAACCTTAGAAAGGTAAAACATGGACATACATGGAAACTAATGGCAATCACACCTTTCCTTCCATCTGTTAAATTAATTTATTTGACCATCTAGGGCCTAACATGACCAAAACCATTCCACAAATGTGACAGACATAATCTATGAGAGAATCCAAGACGAGCAAACTCTTCAGGATGGTCCAGGCCACGACCATGTGTCCTTCTGCCTGGGAGAAACCATCTCCCCGCCCACCCACCCCAATCTCATTTGCCTGACCCCCATGAGCATTCATTTCCACTGCCTTTCACAATGTCTTCTCAAATCACAAAGCTTAGCCTAAAAATTCACAGAGAAGGCCTATCTTTTGAAGGCCAGATTTAAGGTACAGGTATTATCAAAGTGTCTTTAGAGACCTTATATCTGAGTTAAAATGAGATAAGAGTAAGATGGACATGACCAGATCTGGGATTCTGATTTTTAAATGAACACGTGATTTGTCTCATTGGTACAGTCAAGAAAAGAGTGGCTTTTGCACCAGCATGAATGAAAGAAAAGCTCTTAAGTCACCTTAAAGACACTAGGGTAACTAAATGAAAAGGTAAAAGGTTAGGATGACTTGAGTGCCAGGAATTCAAAAACGGTATTAAAAGAACCAACCTGGGAATTCATAATACCTCATCAATGGCAGAAGGCCAAGAGAAAAAGCTGTGCAAAGGGTTTAAAATAAGAACAATCCATTAGAATTCTTAAACAGTTAATCCAGTTAACTAAATACGTCTCAGGTGAAGTAAAATGTGGCCCAAATGAGAATAACTTCATCAAATGCCAGTAATACATGACCCAGTGAGATGTGAAACTTGATTTTTTAACAGAAATACAAGGTAAGCTTAAAAGAAAAGTATATAGCAACTACTTTCGATAAATAAATACCATCCAACAAGTTTAACCAGAGCAGAGTTTTGATTCCTTTTAAGTGAAAACACATTAAGTTAAATGGAGGTAGAGAACAGATACATTTTGTAAGAGCAGACATCATGTAGCCAGCCAAGGACCGTGTCAGTGAAGACTTACATAATGATTCCTAAGGTAAATCTCAAGAGTGAATTCAAGCCACTTCCAAAGCACTGAAATAAACACTTTCTCTCCCTGATTTACATACAGATTATCTAATGTGACTTGATAGTCATATGTCCAATTTCTATAATTATTTAAATCCTATAATTAGGATATCATCAAAGTGCTTCCTATCTTTTGGACTTCTTGTTTCTTAAAAACAACGACAAACTAATCTCACAATGCCCATGGCTGCCATTGCATTTATTTGTCAGAGGAGGAAATGAATATATGAAATTGAGCTCTGACGCCCAAATCACATACCCCTGAGACTAACATGTAACAAACATACTTACGGCTATTTAGCTGGTAAATGGAGAACAATACAAAAATATGTTCTGTTTAAATGCAAGTTTTAACACAAATTCATGTTCGTGTGAATGAACATCTAATTAAAATATAAAAATGACACTAAGAATGGCAGAGGATACTATTTAATGTTTCAAATGTAGAGATGAAAGTGAAGACAAAGAAGTCAGGAAAAATTAGAATACATTATGGAGAAGTTCCTCTCCTAAATGTTAATTTTGAGTGGGTTATAAAGGGATTTTTCCTTTTTCTATCTTTGTGTACCATTTTTAAAAAGCATATACCCAATCTTGTCAAAATTTGCTGTTATAAAAAAGAGATACTCTTCCTGATAAAGTTCAGCCAAGACTCAGTTTAAGATAAAAAAAATCCCCATAATTGTGATGGCATTTATGTGTTAACACAACTAGTGACACTGCAGTTATGTTGTTTTCCAAGTTCCTTAAAGAAGAGGATTTAAATTACTTATGGAGAAAGGGTGTATGGATTCCATTCTTTACTTAGGGGGAGAAAGAAGAGAGAAGGTAATCCATGTGCTTGAGGCCTCACATGGGCTATTCAGAATCCCATGATAGGCCACATTTTCTGTATAATTTTTACAGTTGGGGCACTCGAAAGTCAGAACAATCTGACAGTTATGGTTAGTGAAAATATTAGATGTTCGCCAATAAAATACTACCTCAGCATATTTTTCGCTTTCTGGATGTAACCACTTAATAACAGGACTTGAGAAAACTGTACTGTGTGAATCAAACACATAAAAGTACAAATATTCCTTTTATAGAAAGCAAATCGTAAGCAGTGCATTATAATCAACCATTCTGGTAAAAGACAAAATATCTAGCATTACCACACCACTGACATATTATGGTTTATTATACCCTAAAGTCCAAACTGGGTAAACAAAGTCAAATGATCAAAGAGGGTTTTTCTCCTCAGACTGTGAGGTAGAGGCCACTGATCTCTCGGGAAGATTCCTTGTGGCTTACCAATGAAAAGGTGTCAAGTGAGAGCTTATCGAACACAACCGTTAGTTTTCAACTTCATTTAATTTCATCAGAGACTGGCTTTCCTTGGTATTATTTTCTTTCAAGAGAAAAAGAATATGGAAAAATTAATGAAGTGAGGTAAAACTCCCCAAAGGTTAATTCTAAACTACCCTTCTAAACTCTAAACCACTTCTAATTCATTATGTGGACACTGGTTTTGCATCCTCCACATTAATGATCCTACTAACTGAGACCAGGTATGGGGAAACCTTTGCTTCTGAACTCTGTGGTACGTACACGGGGTGAGAGGTGGAAAGCAGACAGGACCAGGCACTCTTAATTTAAATAAGACAGTGTTCCTCAAGAAAATAAATCTGCTCCCAGAGTACCAAGGATGGTCACTGGGAAGAGAAATCTCAGTTCCTAATTCCCTGGGGTGAAGTAACTAGATGGGCAGTTCCTTTTCCCACAAGAAAGATTCCAGTCTCCAAGCTGTGGATGAGCCATTCTATTTCCAGGAGGCCAGTCACGCAGCATCCTTATCTACCCAGATTCACAAGGCAAGCCCAGTTTTGTCTCTGTGCCACATCGCCTTGGCTTTTCTAAGCATATGTGCTTACCCTGTGTAGGTCCTCAGACACTGGAACTGTCAAGTCTTTATATTTTCAAATGTGAATTTGCTTGGAAGGGGTCCTACTTTAATAGCTGAAAACTCAGCACAAAACATACTTACAAATGACATTAACAGGGAATTAATCGTTAATGCTCTCAGCTGGTGCCCTAAAACCTCCTCAACCAACCTGCTCCAGCCACGATCTGAGAGTTCTTGCTGACTCCTCCCTCTCATCTGAAACTCCACATCTAGTCAATCCCACGTGCTGCTGATTACTGCTTTTAAACAGTTCTTGGATTAATTTTCCCTTCTCCCTATGTACCCCATTACTGTTATTCTGTCCTTGATAATCTCTCTTGTCTGAATTATTACAACTTCCTCCCAACAGGCCTCCTGCCATGGCCAAAAGAGCATCTTGCCAAAGGCCTTTGGTGGCCTTAAGATGGGTCAAGGCCTCTCATACATCCAGAAGGCTCTGAGACCTGACTTTGTCCCTGTCTGTGTCCTTGTTCTTCAACCCCTGCCTTTTGGGCCGTGCTCTAAAGCTGGAGCCCCACCCCTGGGCTGTTTTGTCCCTCTGACCTCTGTGCCCTCATTGCTGCTGTCTCCTTTACCCAGAAAGCTCCTCTAATGAGGAGTTCTGTAAGGGACCTTGAGCAGCACTACTTCTGGAAGCCTTCTGGGTCCTCCTGCTCACCAGGTTATGGGCAAACGTGTCCGTCTTTTGTGCAGTCACCTATCCTCCTACCCGTGTCTCCGTGAATCTATGGCTCCTTAGGGGTAGAGTCTGTGTTACATTCATCGCCATGTAGCACAGGGGTCAGGTACTATGCTTTGAGTGAGCTGTTGAAACCTAAAGTTGATCTTAAAATTTCCAGAATTCTTCTGTATTGGTAATAGCCATATGCTACAGACCAAAAGTCTTCTTAAAATTTAGAACACATCTAATAGCTCTAAGGGGAGGAGAAGTAGTGAGTTCACATAGGCGCTCATTACAAAATACACTTATTACTGGCAAGAGTTTAATTATGACAGTTTGTACTGACGTGTTAAATTCACACATACACTTTGCACGGCTAACGATACCATACAGGGGCTCACACAGGTCTTTAATTCCCCCCAAATCCTCTGATGTTCAGAGATATACCTTTAGGGGATTACTGTTCTCAGGAATAAAAACTGACAGAATCATCAGTCTGCTTCACTCTCCCCCTCCCCAGTCTGTAGAAATATTTCTACTCTCAACAGAGCTCAAAAGGCCTACAGCAGTTTCTATGACAAAAAAAAAAAGTTGCTGGAGGCAAAAGACCAAAACAGCAAATAACAATGACAGAATCCATATAAGACAAAGAAAGGGAACCTTTAAAAAAAAGAATATACAAAAACTAGATACACTCGCTTTAAGGTGGATCATCTGTTTCACAAGGAAAGCCTGGGACAAAATGGCTCCCAACTGAATGAAACGTGAAAGACTGCTGCCTATCTAAGAAATGCTACGGAAAGCACCATAGGTCTTTTCTAAAACAAATATTAAACACCAATAACCTTAACCCACATGTGAAGAACCAACAAAAAAAGAAAAGTAACAAAATTAATTCAAAGTCTATATTTTTGTCTCCACTTTGATTCAATCTCTGTAGTTCCAATATCACACAATCCAAAGTAAGGCAAAATGGTTTAAAGTTAGGGCCAGGAACTGCCTTTGCTGTTTCCTGCCTGCCTTGGTAGCTCATTTAGATTTTGTTAAAATTTGTTGTTAAAAATAGTCAACTAAAACTAAATAAATCATGGAAGTACAGAAAATCTAGAAGCTAAATAGAAGCCATCACACTGACACTTATGGAGACCAACAAGCATGTGGCATTAGAGAGTGTTTGTGTTGTCAGGTGTAGTGTGTGTGTGAGGTATTACATGACCACCCTACTAAAAGTACCACTGTTAGCTTTGTTAGGCTCTCTGTTGGAAATGTAATGCCAGACTGAACAAAAAATTGTATGAAAATTCTATTATCGTATTAAAACACTTGATCATGTGTTCTCTCAAGATTCCTAACTTTCTATTTCTGAGAAGAGAACAGATTTAATGAGGTATTTTCAAAGTAGAGCTGGTAAAGGGAATATTTGTGAAAAGCACTGCCAAATAGACAACTCATTTGGTAGACACAGAAAAGGCAAAATTTACCGCATATACTGGAGCAATGGGTATTAAATAACCATCTCTGAATAAACTCTACAAATCAATAGGGTCCTTTTGGTCTAAACTATAGACGGCATTGCCTAAAGGAAATCTCTGAGGTCAACCAGCAATTAACTGAAAGGTTTTGATTGAAAATGCTATTGACTGCTTTCATATCAGACAGCTTCCTGGTTATTATACTGCATGGGCTAAGTAGGTGCCAAGACATTAAACTGTCAATAATCTATTAATACTGGACTGTTACGCTCACTCCCCCTGACTCTGCAGGCAAAGATATTCAAGCCAAGTACCTGCTTAGAACTAATGCAAATTCCCCAACCCTGATGGGAAAATCATATCTTTATTACCTCCCAGCTTAAACGCCTAGGAGTGCTGACAGACTATAAGAAAAATATTCAAATAATAAATGCTTATTCAGATGAGTTAAACTAACATTTGTTTTTCAAAGAATTGCTAAAGGGATGGCGAACATGTCCTAGAATCTGACTTTCCTTCTAAGCCATATTTAACAGTTTCTAAATTGAATGTAATAAACACTTTACAAAGAGAAATGAGAAGTTATTTAAAGTGAGGCTCATAGGTCCCTGCCACTCAGCATCTGGAAAGCAGTTATACACGGGGGCGGGGGGGGGGGGGAGGACTTTTAATGAATTTAATAGAGAAAAGCACTTTAATTAAATGCTGTCAAAGTGGATTGTATTAATGACTGCACACAGAGGAATTTAAAGCAAGCCAAGTTTATTTAGCAAATAGAAACTGGGCGCTCGAGGCCTGCAAGTATTTATGTTTCCGCAGTTGCAGTACATCTAGGAGATGATGATGGTGCCAAACGAAACCATTGAGTTATTAGATATGATTTTATTTATTGTGTATTATTAAAGTTTCAAAGGCCTCGGGGGAATTAATTTCATTTTCAAAATGAAATACCACATTTGCTCAGAAAGGGTTAAGGAAAGAAAATATTGTTCCCCAATTTTTTCCGTGCTCTGGAATTTTGATGCAGCCGAGTGGCTAAATGGGGACGACCTTTTCCAGGTTTATCCAGTCAGAATTCACTCCACTGCATAGCGGTGGCAAAGAAATCGATGACAGTATTTCTTCTATGACTTTTTTCTGTTTTTTTTTTCTTTTCAGTGATTTGCCACTAAACATAATTCATTCTATTACACATAGCAATAAGCTGAAAAATGACCAAAGCTCCTAAAAATCTCCATGAAAATTTGGTTGCCATAACTTTCTTAATGAAAAACATGAGTAGCACAAACTTCTACAAAGGAAAAGGTATCAAATGTTTGACTTGGGGCAGTAGGGAAAAAGGGGTCTTCCTCAGTGTCTTCTACTCAGAGGCTGACCACAGAACAAACCTATTATTAATGATAATATTTTAAAAATAAACAAAGAAAATATGAGCCTTAATGCATGAAAGCTGTAAAAGATTGAAAAGCTGGTCTGGCTGGAAAATACTATGTGTGTGTCAAAATGATTTTCTCTACCGTTTGTAAAAATGTAATTATCCATGATATGCTATTATCCATGATATGCTACAAGGGTGAGGGATTTCAAGTAAATCCAGTGGAAGCTGAGGATTCGCCTTTGGTCTTTAGTTCCTGACACCACCATGTCTGTGAGATCACAAACCACTGCCATGATTTACCACATCCTTCTTGCAGTTATATATACACTCTTTCGGCCCGTCTTTAGATTTTAATTCAAAACATGAGGAAGGGGGAGAAGGGAAATGTGAAGATGGGAGAAAAAAACAAAACACAAAACCCAGCACCTATTTCCTTTCAAGAACAGAGTAATGATCACAAATGAAGACTTTCAACTTTCTAAATAAATAATCTAATTTTTAATCCTCAGCCCCCCCATCCAAACTATTTATTAATATCATATGTTAGATCTGTGTCTTTGTAGTTCTGGAACTTATAAAGCAACTCTGCTTTTCCCATCTGTGCCAAGATGTTTCAGACTAGTCTTTGAAATGCTGCAAATGCAGATGAATATGACATAAAATAGGAGCGGATTCCATCCACATCCTCTATGTGAGCAATGGCAGCACAGGACAGAGGCCAGCACACGTTCACATAGTGTCCTGTACAACCTCGCTTCATAGACACAAGTACGTAGAGACCATCTGAGCGCAGCATGCCATCTCTAATATGTCTGTTCTAGGAGCTCGAAAGAAATTGGTTAATTTCTTGCAAATAAAATGACAAGAAAACTTCTTCTCCCCCGGTACATCAGTAGTTGTAATATGAAGATCTATCAAAGAATCATCAACTGATAGAACATACCGGTGCATTTGATCCAGGTTATGTTTTACAAGCTACAGAATTCGTCAGTTTGCTTCTCTCCTTTCATGACTACATAAGTGACTACATATCAGTGTACAGCACACCCATTTACCTATCTTAGCTCTACCTCTTTGGGAGGCTTTCGTTTCACACGCACAAACTCAAATGAGGATTTCTCTCGGAAGGATATCCTTAAATCATCCCTTACATGGAAAACAGCTGACATTTGTCCACCACAATCCCTTTCTACTCTTTCATTACCACACTTTTGAGTATACTGTTGACATGAATTGTCCAAAAACTGAAATGAGGAAAACTATATTTAAACAATCATTTGCATTTAGACATTGTACTTATATAGTATGTGCTTACTTTATCCTATTCTGTTCATTTAGATCACAATAGAAATAAGAAGATCTTTCCATAGCCACATTTATTTCTTTAGGATTTCAGATCATAGATTTTAGCTCCCTGAGATTAGAGTACCTTTTAAAAAAACAAGTGACTTTTCATTGTGAAATAAAGGGTTCAGTTTATCATATCTAAGAAAGTAACTGTGTTAACTTCTTTCTAGAAAGTAACTTCTTTCTACCTCAAACCTGTAAGGTGTTCAGCACTAGGAAATCAGACTAGGGACTCATCATGCTACATGGTTCTGATTCTGCAGAATGAGTCTAACCAGATACTCCAGTTAGCCCTGAATATTATATACACAAAGAAATACAAACTTCCTTGAATATAAAAAAATAAATTTAAACTAAAGGCGAATTTGAAGGGGAAAGAGTAGAAATAATGACTGTTTAAATAAACTATTTTCTGTATCTGGGTGATCAAGTGGGCTGTACACTACCAATCAGCCATTCAGTTCTGGAAACACCTTTCTTTCACACAGTGGTTTTTGGCATGTCTTTATGAAAAATAAATACATGGATATCCACAGGGCTTTAAAAAAAAAAAAAAAGTTAATTGGAGTCTTTTCAGTGCTGTGCCTGGTAAATGTGTAGCAACAGGCTCTCTAGAGAAAAAAGCCCCAATTGGATCATTTGCCAATTTTCATAGTGTGAATAATCCCACCATGGCCAGTCCCATTCTACTAAAGGTATAACAATGGCCTTTCAAGCTTCCTGAAAACGTAACAATCAGTGCCTGCTAGCCAGTTTAAGTTTACTCCGGCGCGCCCTGAGCCTGCTGTAGAAAGTGACCCCCATCGGTCTTCTGCCTCCCAGGCTTGCTCACTGGAACTCCTTGGCCTGGCTTGGCTTGCCTGTCATTTTCCTAGCCCCAAAACAATCAGGATGACCCTCATGTGATACGCAATTCGACAAAAGACTCCATATCAAAAGGTGAAGGGTTATATGACTTGCAGTGAACTGGATCTAGAAACAACTTGTGAGGAAATTGAACTTATGACCTCAGAACTGTCAAATCTATCCAGTTTGCTTGATCTCCCATTTCTAGGGTTAAACTGAGTAATAATAAAATAAATGAATTTCAGAACTTTGGCAGTTTTCCTTTAATTGAAAGTGTGCTTTTCTATCATTACAAGGGGAAGTTCCAGACTTCAACTTAATAAAGATCAGCGGTTGTTTTCAGCCACATTAGATTTCCACACTAAACAGAAACAGCTGAGAAGCCACAGTAGGCAGGTGTGGTTACAATAGTTTAAAACTCAGTGGCTGGCTTCCTCTTGCAACTGTAATAACTATGAATCATAAGAAAATCAACTGGATCTTTCTGAGCTGATAGAAGGTGTGCATTATCTGTTCTTTTGTTGCTAATTTGTTTTTCCAAAATCCATGTGAACCTCCCAGAAGCAATGTGGTTTTGCTTTTGTTTTTTACACTTTCATTAAAATAATCAAATGGGAATCAGAAATAAACCAACTCACAGAATGAGTGTTTCAGATAGAAAGAGTCTTTGAGATCATCTAACTGTTATAACAGTTTACAGAACAGTAGAAGGAAACTAAGGGATAACACCCGTCATCCAAAGTCACATGCTCAGTTCTAGGGATGGAGTCTGTGTCACTTTCGGGGCCCTTTTTTTGGACCATATCTTCTTTTTTTCTCATTTTATCAGAATGGTTGTTTGAAAATAGAGATAGAAAGTAGTAGTTTATTCTTTACAAGATGTTCTAGCTCCTGAAATAGTGACTAGAAAGTCTTGTGGGGGGGGGGGGACAACAAAAACATACAGTAAAATTTTAAGTATTTGAGAACTTTTTACTCTAATGTCATACTATACTTGGATTTAAGCAAATCCCAATAATCTATTTTAAATGTGTTTTAAAAAATTATAACCAGAAGACCTTCCTTTCAAAAAAAGCATTTATGTTTGTTTCTACCACTATGTAAGCAAGACATCACAATTTTCCAAAATTAAAATCAAATGGTTGTACTTGTTATCAAGTTCTTAACTCTGTGGCTTTCAATCACGGAGCCATCACTTATGCATCTGTTGTGACCTGCACCTCAAATAATTTGTTACCATCAATAGCAAAATTTGTAAGTGTTTTACCTTTTGTCTTTTGTTTTGCTTTTGGTAAATTAGAGCTGATTCTATACTCCTTCTACAATAACACTATTCACATATACTTGCACTCTTGTTTACTTGCATATGAGGGAAAGAGGTAGAAGTGCAAGTAGTGATGCCAGGAACTGAGTCACTTACATGAAAACCACTATGGAGGACCCATTGAAGAGTGTGCTAAGATCTTAGTGAATGTCATAACTTTGCTCAACATATCACTACATAGCCTGTTCTGCAAGAGTCTATATTCATTTCCCTGCTGGCCTCTAAGCAACTCAAGATTTATTTCCCCCTGCGTAAGTCCATCGGAGGCCAGTACAGAGCTGCTGATGTGGCAGATGCTTACTGAATACTACACCAAAGAAACTCAAACATCATCACTGCATGGCATCTTCTCAACACTGTGGATTCTAATGTGTTGTAAGGACAGCAGAACTTCCAGAGATTATATGGAAGGTGAGTGGTCTTTTTGCTTTTTTAAGCTTTAAAAAAAAAAAAAAAGTACCAATTTACTTTTGTAATATCCAATGGCACTTTTTATGCCCTAAAGGGATTTTATTCAGAGCTGAAAAGAAAAGGTCTCATTACTTTCAAGTAACTTATACTGACTTTTTGTTGTTGTATTAATAACTTTTGATGCGCAGCGAGCACGGGATGCTTCAGCCTCTGCCCTTCCGGGGCGGCATCCCTCACATCGCTGCGGGCCATCCTCCCACCCTGGCTCTGTGGGTAGTGGCCAACATGGCCACTCCTCTATAATAATAACTTTTAAAAGAGCTTGGAAATGTAGAAAGATCAGATAAAACCACACAGCTCGGAGTTTCCTGATCTATCTCAAAACAATTGTACAACACGCACACGCACAATAGAGGCAAGGCACGCTCTCATATTTGGCTATAGCATTATATGCTGACACCATCCTTGGTTCAACTCTGAACTCTTCGGAGTAGAATCATTTCACTGAGTAGTATTAGAGCTCAGATACCATTATTATTTCTTAGGTGCCCTTCCATGCAGTCACTTTCTCATGTAAACCTCAAGTAATCCTAAAGATCTGGGATTATCACTGTTTCCAGAAAACTTAAGTGGTCTCTGCAAGACCCAAGATCTCCAATTCCAGTGGTGGCCCTGGAATTCACACCCAGACCTTCTGACGATCCAATGCCCCTCTCCACTTTATCCACGCTCCTGAAGCTGCTGGCAGAGCTATCGTTTTGATCGACTTGAATAAGCAACATGACAACTTGTATCACTTATGTTTAAAAAAGGAAGAAAAGAAGGTCAAAAGAAATCTAACTTTCATTTGGATATTTTACTTTCTATCAAAATAATTTTTAATCAGGCAGTTCAAAATCTTATAAAAATGGCTGCATTAGTTTGTATCTGTGGGTCAAGTTTGTCAGTTCCATCTGCTTCCCAGCATGAAGCCTCTTCCCTCTTAAAAAGGCGACTGGGACCGGGCTTTCCAAGTTACCTGCATACCCTGTTTCAGCTGCAACCATCTCCCAGATTTATGAACTTGTTTGAATGATTAGACCTAAATCAAAGTATGTGAAATTAGCACCCTTGCTCTGATCAAATGATGAGAATTTCATCCACACAGGGAAGTCCCTCTTTGTAGATGTGCATACCTGTTTCCTCTGTAGAGATGATGAATACCTTTCAAACCAACAATTACGAATGAATGACAAATACTCTGGTAGAAAATTTAAGGAAAAAAATGTGAAGCAGGCTTCCATGGTCCTAGAACAGCATGTGTTTTTCTGTCACAATAGCTCATTGTTAAGAGACACCTGACCCGCCGAGGACCATAGCTTTATCAACACATGCCCAGTGAGCCAGGCGGGTTCACTGAAGGACTCGGTTGGAGTACAACAATGAATTATCCCCTACACCACTGCCAAGTAATAGGGTTGCTACTTGGAGAAGTCACCCTGGGTAGAGAGAATGAACATGACCAGGACAAAAAAAAACAAAAACAAAACAACAAGTGTCTGTCTGTGTGGTCGGGGAGAAATTAAGGTAGAGTGAACATACTTATTATCCATTTGTTTTCTACCAAAACCACATTTTAAAATGCCATTCAATCAGTAATCTACATAGGTAATTCTTTCTAGAACTATGTAGATCACTTCAGACTCTAGAGAATAGATTCAGAAAGTCTGTTGTTTTGATACTTTCAAAGAGCCATTTTTTAAAGGTAGTAGCATCTCTCTGAGAAGCTCAACATGTTTCAAAGATATTATCCGGTATATTTAGGAAACAGCTTGAAAAATGGAAGAGATGGCACCCAAAGTTAGCATCAGAGAAAGAAATAGAGCCTATGGATTCCACTAAATCATAGTCTGAATTCTAGATTAAGGTAAGGTAGCCAGAGGGAAAATGAAATCTGTTTAAAAAAATGCAACTCTGAGTGAAGAAGAAAACTGCTCGATATATGTGTGAAATTTTGTATGTTTTATTCACTGTTGTATGCTTGGTGCCTAGAATTAATAGCTGGCATGCTGAAGGAGCTAAACAAATAATTGTTAAATAAATAAGTAAAAATATGAGAATAAAAATAGCCAGCCTTCTCAATCATGTCTGTAACTTGAGGCCTGAAAACAGTTTTATCAATCAATTTTAATCATCTTTACCAAAAGCCACACTTGGCTAGATATCTATATAAGTATAAAGGAATGTATTTTCCTTCTCACAGAGGAAGTGTAACAGAGGCTTTTAATTAGAACAATGATACATCAATATCCACAAATTCCTTAATTTTAGCTTAAGTTTACTGTTGTTGTTTTTGGGGGGGAGGGAAGATGCATTCTAATGCACAATCTTAGTCTATTTATTTTTTCTCCTTTTTCAATTTGCTCCACACTGGTCATATTTAACCACTTGACCCCTTCACAAAATTAGCCACTGCCCCCTGTTCTCTCAGAGTAAAAAAAAAAAAAAAGTGTTTCAGATTATTGAAAAGAAAAAAAAGGAGGGTAGGAAGGAAGAGAGGAAGGAGGAAAAAATAGCCACATTGAATTGGCTAGTAGAATAGCAAGAACATCCCCTAACAAATTCCATAGCAATATTTTAAAATAAGACAACTAAGCTTTTCAAAAGTATTATCTTTAGTCTTATTTTCCTATCAGAACATCAGCAAAAGGCCAAGGTGCTAAAGGTTTTGTCTTATACAGCGGTTTCATTTAGTATCAGCAGAAGGAAAAAGACTATGACAATGTGCACAAGGACAATCCTCCTGTCCTTAAAACTTTGAAGAACAGACACAAAGGAAGATAATTTATATCAGTGATTTTAGTGGTTTCTGAACACTGGGCACTGCAGACACTTGTATCAATAAGGGGCATTTGTACCAATGGAAATGACACAGCTAATCCCTTCTCTTCCCTTTACCTATCGAGCAGCGTTAGGCAAAGTGCCTTAGATTCAGTGTTAGGATCTAAAAAAAATGAGGAGTGTATCAGTAACCAATAGCATGAGCTGAAGGGACTGTGCTGCCTCTCAAAAATGAAAAATATCAAAATTAGGTTATTATTTAAAGAAACATAGCAACTATAGAAGAACAAGGTACTAAAGAAACCAAGGTCCTCTATGTTCCCATAGGGCAGGAAAAGACTGGAACCCAGCTGTTTGAAAGTTCACTTCCAACCAACAGCTCACCCTGAACACTGAATTTGGAAGGTGGTGTGTCATTAAAGCTCAGCCACTCATAGGGAGAGCTCTGCTTGGCAAAAACACTAGGACAACCCTACGAAGAATGAGAAGCAGTAAGCTAACTCTAATTATTAAAATCATAAGCCCAGTAAATTGCTGAACCCACTTTAAAGAAATAAATAGGCAGACCCAGATTACTATAAAATTCTAAGTTTAATTTCTATCAGTATCTATAGCACAGTGCCTGAACACATGGAAGGAAGTACATGATAAATGTAAGAAAAACGGCAATAAAATAAAAAGGCATAATACTTTGGATATATAGAGAACTTAAAATCAATCTTAGGCATTTGTTTCCTACTCCTTACATGTCTATAGCATTTCACATTAAAAAAGTCATATAAATCTCTCTTGATATGAGAATTTTATATGAGACTTGTTAATCATTCCTGCAACCATCTACCCTGATAAATGCAGGGTCATAGGAGCCATGATCTACTGAAAGGCTTGAACTTTCTGGCCCAAGGACAGCCCCTTCACAAGTTACCTACAGATGGTCTATAGCCATCTAGCTTTCTACTTCCCATTCTTCTCGAGTTTATTCTAACACTTTCTGCAACAGAGTTCTTCCTTTAAAATGCAGTGCCTTCTAAATTAAGCATTCACATTACTGTTTGGAAATTAAATGTCAAGACAGTTTGCCTTCATGAGGATAAGGTGGACCAGTCAATCTCCCTGTTATAAAAACTTAAAGTAGTAGTAAATATAGAGTGGGCAAAAGAGGCTGGATTTGACAAAGGCACAGAAAAAAGTTGTGAAGTAGAGCAGAGGACATGGGCAGGCCAAGGTTTGGAGGGGGAACGATTATAATTCAGAGAAACTACAAGTTCTAAACAGAAGTTATATGACAGACAAAGATATATGATCAATCAGATGATGATGGGAAGAAAAGCTTGCTAAAGGAAGGAATATGACATGGGGAAGAGGCATGTTACATCAAGGTTAGCAAAGGAGAGGATGAACCCACGAATTTCCATGAATGCTGAATTCCCAGTTCCAGGTTTAGAGAAACCTAACCATATTCATAGTCTTACATCTGAGTTTTCAGGAAGTTCTATCACTCTCAATTTCCCTTAATATATCTCCAGTAATTAAGCTGGAATTTCTGTCTTGCAATAACAAAACACAACAAAAACAAAAAACAAAAAACCCCGCAAAACTGTAAGAAACTTTTAAAATGTAGGTAAGCAACTTGCCTAAATCTCTTGAAAAGAACAAAGTCATAGTTAATGTCTAATCTGCTAGTTTAGCTACTCTTAATGAGCTCCTTCAACTTTCTGACATCATCACTAAAAAAACACCTTTTCACTGTATTTTGGAAGAAATCGTCCCAAGATGGAAATGTCCTTTTTTCTAGTATTTAAAAAAAAAAAAAAAAGGTTGCAAATGACCTCTAAACCTCTTTATTCCTGAATGACAAACTGAAAACTGAACGTGGCGAAAAGCTGACTGACATTAGAAATGAAGAATGTTCTTCAAGTTGAATAAATACATGCAGGATAACATAATGTTAATATGGAAAAAGGTAGTGTGGCTCCTCATGGATGGTCAGGGACTCTCAACGTTTTCCCAAGTGACCTACTTACAAACCACTGCTGCAATGCATTACTAAAGACGGTGACGTGTTCATTTGCATCTCTCCTCGGGACTAGAGTAGGGTTTCGACACTCTGGAGCGACCTTAGACAGCACACTTTGAATAGGAGCAAGTCATGAGCCCAAGGAGGGAGAAATTCTAGTAACCTGGTTAGAGATTTGCAAACATCTTTAATTGATTAATTAGCCTATTTATTTTCTTAGAAGTTGTTCTTCCGGAAGCAAATTCAGAAAGCAAGATATAGCCCATAGAGACGGAGTAGAAAGGCCGGATTGAATTCGCACAGCGTAAAGGCAGATTTCGAGTGTGCTTAAACATTAGCAGTGAGTCACATTCTAAAGCTATCCCCAAAAAAGCTTAATGCAAAGTGGCAAGTTCAGTCACATTGGCTTTTTGACATCACACCAGTCAGTTACAGGTTTCACTGCATTAAGTATCCAGTAAAGAAGAAAGCTCACAAAACTAAATCTGTTCCGTGGAATGATTACAAATGAACAGCCCTGCGTAGCGTCGGACAGCTAACAGTAAGTGTTCAGGGACGCGGGCTGCTGCGCGTGGGCCGTGCTCTCCAGCACACCGATAAAAATCAGACTCTGAAGATACACAGATGTGGACTGAAGGTCTCACTTGAGCAGGTTACTTCTCTAGGCTTCAGTTTCTCACATGCGAGAGCAGATAAAACCACCCTCCCATGTGTTTTCTCGTAAGGTTTAAAGAAGACAAGACATATATAAAGCTCACATTTTGAGAGCCTCGCGCCCAGAAGGCTAACTGCTGCCAACGAAGAAGAGAAGAATCACCACCGACATCCTCCTCCTCCTCATTGTTATTATCATTCCCAAATTTGATATAGGAAAAACAGAATCAGCCTCATACGTACTTCAATTTTTTTTTTTTAATCTTGTGCTGTTAGGCAGTTAATGGTATTTCTATTCCAGAGTGTCTCCACTTCAGCACTATTGCCATTGTTGACAGAAACGTTGTTTCTTTAGGGGGCTGCCCTGTGCATTGCAGCACAAGTGGCAGCATTCCCGGCCCCCACCCGGTAGACACCAGCAGCATCTCCAAGTTATAATAACCGAAAATGTCTCCAGACACTGCCAAATATCCCAATGAAGGGCAAAGTCACCCCTGGTTGAGAACCACTGGTTGATACCAGCGACAAGGAATTGCTGGCTTCGAAAATGCTGAGAACTGCCTGGAGTGGGCAGCGATCCAGACGAGCAGAGGTACAACGCCCGTGTCAGCTGTCACCCACCAGGTCTCACATTCTTACTCAGTGTACGGCATGGAATTTTAAAACAAGTACTTGTCAGGAAACCACACAGCAGCAAGCTCAGAATTCCTGAACTCACAAAATAAGCCATGGAAACACTGTGGTGGAAATATAATAAAGCAATAAAGCACAAACGACACAGAGAGGAACAATTTGGCAAATGCTCTCCAATCAACCCCACTCAGTGACCTAGTCATAGCATGAGCAATGTCCTTTCCTCTCTCTGCATTAAAAGGGGAATGTGGTCAGAGGAAAGACTGGACGCCAAACACGCCTGTGTTTTCATTCAGCGGGCGATTCTGGCTTCAAGCAAGGCTCAATGTCTCTGCTCCAGTCTTTACAACTGTAAAATGGAGTTGGTAATAATGAATACCCTGACTTAACTAGTTTTTGATTCTAAGTTGAGGATATCCATTCACTATAGGGCCTCAGGTCATAATAACCACTAGGGGGGAAAATCACTATAACCACGAGAAATAATTTTGTCTCCGACCTTCTGGCATGAAAAAGTAAGAGTTTATTTCATCTTTCTCATGGAATGTTTTGGTTTTCCATGTCATCTCACCTATATTAGTCTTTGTGCCTACAGGACTAAAAACATTATGTATATCAGTATTTATTTTTTCATTATCAACCTCTGAAGGAAACTTTTTAGGCATTTCCCCCCCCCCAATCGTTTCCCCTGCTTCATTAAATTTTAATACCAGAGATACTGAATATCTCTTCATGTACTGTGTCCCTTTCAAAGGCCACAAACCACTGTAAAGTGAAGATGTTTACACTCCCAAGAATCCATTTTCACTCTCTAAGGCAATATTAGCCCCACTGAGGGTGATGGTAAATATGGGTCTAGTTTATAACATGTGTTCAGAGCCTGGAAAGTCACCTTCTACATAGCAGGGATTTTTTTTTTTTTTTAAGTAATCTCTATACCCACTGTGGGGCTCGAACTCATAAGCCTGAGATCTAGAGTCACATGCTCCAGACTGATCCAGCCAGGCGTCCCTACACAGCAGGGATTTAGATGAGAGTTTCTAAAGAGACTTAAAATACTGGAAAGAAAATTGGAGAGAGCAGGTAACTCAACATGACATCAAAGATGGACCTCACCCGTAGAGATCTGGATTCCTAAGGAGGAAACACCTCACTTTTCCAGGACCACAGTGTTTTGGGGCTGACAGCACCTCTCAGTGGCCCCAAGCCTAAATTTGTATCAACTATAACCTAGCTTCATCTCTGAAGGGACATTCCATCAAGCACGCATTTCTCAGTAAGCATGTAAAAGATTCTGTTAGGTGTTAGAATTATAAAAATAAATGGCACATAATGGTGACCACAGAAGAAATCAAAACCACCAGCAAAGGCACCTTCGGTTGTAGAGCTGGGAGTCACGGGGCCAAGGCAGCCTTACAGGTGCAGAGCGACACGACAAGGTCTCAATGAATGAAGCGGACAAGATATGCGTGCACATCTACAGGGTGGGCAATGGGATCTTGCAGGATGGTGAGTACTGAGGATCAGCTCCAGCCATGCGGCCTGGTGGGTCAGATCTGATTTTCTGCACTGTTACATAAAATTGGGATATGATGTCAGATCTCATTTTGAAGGGTAGGCTTAAATTTGTAAAACCCTTTGTGGCTTAAAAAAGGAAACACAACTGCAGGCAATGTAACACTATCAATACGTAAACTATTTGCAAACAAATGGCAGGGAAAATTTTCTCTTCCTTAAGGAAAGAAGCCCTAAGGGACTTCTCACATCACAGAAAACACTGAATGGGGCAGAGATGATACGAAGCTCCTTCCTTTATCTAGTACGTCAAAGGGGACCTAATTCGACAGACTACTCTGGTGCGTAGTTATGCACAACGGTTCATATCTTTACCATTTAAGAAAAACTGAGGAATAGTATACCCTCACTACTTAAAAAAAATTTAAATGGCACCCTTCAGTGGAAAGGACTTCTGCATGATTTTCTATGTGTTGCATATATCAGAAGCTCTTCATAATCATCGATTTCACCTCTACTTAACAACTTTATAATGGTGCATTTTCTGCCTAACCGGACAAAATATAACAACACCAAACCAGTATTACCCTACATAAAATTCCTACAACATGTAAATAATTGTATCTCCCTAAAATTTTAGTTGATACAAGGGCACAAATGAATCCTAACCCTGAGTCCAGTGGCATAACTTTCTTACAATTACAGACATTTTTTAGTAGTTTGGGATCTTTTATTAAAATACAGTCCTTCCTAAGTCGCAGAGGCTGTGCCAACTGTATTCTCCAACCTCAAGAGTTCTGCCAGCTAGTTCCATTTATTTTTCTTCATTTTTCATATCATGACTATAATACAAAATTAATTCAAAGTTTTGTATTTTGCCGACAAACAAATGCAGCATTTCAAAGCAGTGTCACTGAGAGACTGGCACAATGTAAAAAAAAAAAAAAAAAAAAAAAAAAAAAAGTAACATATTGAAGAATTTCACAGTAGTTATGGGATCAAGGTCAATGGCTAAGGCAAAGTCAATGTAGAGAAAATCACCTTATTTGTAAGCTCTTTGGCTAAGATCTGAGTGATAGGAACAACCTTTTATACAGGAAGTGAATTCTCTTCGTGATATCAGACGTTAATGTTAATAGCCACGAAGCGCTTAAAACTGAAAAAGGAAAATTACAGGCTGACTCTTAGCCATTAAATATTGTTTAGCACACTCCAGTTTTGACATACTAACATAAAAGATAATAAAACTCATAAACCAATTGGCAGTCTGCTTCTAAGATTTACTTTACTCAAACCGGTCAGTTAGAATATTATATATTGAATATCCTCTTAGCTACCTAAACATAGGGACCTCATAGAGACGAGAACTTCTGGGCAAAAGATGGAGAAAGAAACGTATAGGAACCATCATCCAAATGAAGGGAGGTCTTAATTATAATGGTTTTAGTATTTTATCTCAAGCTTCTCCACACTTCCAACTTTCCCATCATCTTGTGATAAAAACTGACTGGTCTAAATGTTTACAATCAGTTTTTCACTCCCATTCTACTTCCACTTCACCTTGGCTGAACTAAGATGGACCCTGAAGGAATAGTCCATACAAAGTTGGTGGTTCCCTGAAGTTAGTCCTCGGCCCATGTTGCTTCAACACAGAAGTTTTGACTAGTTCACATCAAAACAAGAAAAACTAGGGTGACAGTGAGTTTTTCATATGACTGAATTTATATAGTTTATAAGATCTTTTGTCTGAGGCTATCCTTTTCATTAACTAGTTGATATTAAAGAGTATTTTATTTTATGAAGTGATATGGATAGTAAATTGGAGCTTCCCTTGAATTTTTCAAATCAATGTATTCTCCAAAAGAAAAGGTTGATGAACGTGTATTAGCTCCCTCTTTAATTTCTACTAAATCTCGAAATCTGAAAAACACCACTCTTAGCACGTTTGTCTAATTAACTGTAGGAAGGTGCTCTGGTGTTTGGATGAGGCTCCAGCTAGGAAAGGACAGGAGAGGGAAGGGAGAAGGTGGGTCATAAAGGGTAAGCCCTTGGGGTCACCTCCGGGGAAGGGGTTGCCCCTACCACAAGTCCAGGTCCAGGACAGGGGGCTCTAACACTTAGCTGTGTACTCTTATCACCTACCCGCTCTGAGTTCACTGTGACTATTTTAAAAGACTGCTTCTAGCTGTATGAATTCATGAGTCTAATCATTTGGGCAATTCACTCTGTGACTTTGGAAACTGACCAATGACAGCATGAAGGCACTGACTGAGATGTCAGTATTTGGATGATAAGTGATATAATGGACCCGTTGATTTCTGGTTCTCCTCCAGGTATGTGGGATGAGATCGAGGTAAAAGGAGACAAGGAAACCTCAGGGTAGAACATTTTGCCAAGTCCTTTACCACCTGTCTTCTGATATCTTGATCAAGAAAGGCACCCCACCCTTCCTTCACTCTCCTCATCTTCTCTTCCATTCTTCACACACATGCGTGCATTCCTGCTTCCTTCTTGCTACACCCAAGGAGGCTCAGACAGAAGCCCTGCGAGTCCTCTTTGGTGGTAGTTGGGACTGCTGGTGTTGGACAGTAGGACAAATCTCAAAACCTATCCAAAACTTTGTGGGCAAACTCTAAGGGTCAAAATTTGGGGTATTAGCCTAGTGAACATCTCTTCCTAAAAGTCACTGATTTTAGACTGCAGCAAGGCGCAGGAGCTAAACTCAATTGTTTTCAGAAATAAATATTTTTTTCTCTCAATGAGAACAAATACTAACCAAACAAAACATGCAACGCAAATGGACACAGATTTCTAAAAGACAGGAAGCCAAAAACAGCAAAAACTCATCTTAAAATTGTAAGAATCTATCATAATTTCTCTCAAAGGTTCAGTTGAGCTCAATGGTATTCTCTAGCTCATGTGGCTATTTCTTCTCCTCAGCCTAGTCAAACTTTCCTTGAGGGATTTTAGATTAGTTTATTAGCTACTTCAGAGTTTTTTCTTTATAGAAAATGACAGAAACTATGAACTATGTTTTCTGATTGGGAGATTTAATTCCCCACAAGTGCTCTGGCTTCAGAGTCCCACAAGTAAAACACTCAGGAAAGCAGCTGCCATTGGATTTGACTCCTCACTCATTTTTCTCTGTGTGAGCACGTGCATGTGTGTGTGTGTACATGCACACACACGCGCGCGTGCACACACACACACTATACCCACTATGAGAACAGGGTCCTCTGTCCTTGGAGACATGGCAGGAGACACTCTTCAATGGGAGGTGGTGTGGTGTGCCCCTTTGACCCTTGACAGCTGCTAGAACCAATAGTCCTGCTCAGGTTAGGGGAAGGAGGGGAAGCTGACCTGCACTGGCTCAGGGGGAAGCTGGACCACGTGCTGCATGCGCTCACTGTGGTGATGTCTCGACTCTTCCTCATAGATCACATCCCTCTCATGCTGGGGAAGGTTCAGGAAGCGGCGAATGGTACAGAGGTTCTCCCAGAGGGTGCGGTTCTCTGGGCTGGGATTCTCCTTCCAGCGGAGCAGTTCGCACAACCAGCCCTAGAGAGAGAGAGAAGGTCACCTGGGTTAATCTGTAGGGTGCAGAGCAGCGGAGGATGGCTGGACTGCAGTCCAGTGCCATCTCAGGGTAGCATATTTTTCTGTCAAAATTGTTCCTACCAACCCAGGAAGACATTGCAACAGCCTGACAACTCTAAAAAACCAACCAATGCCCAAGAGTCTTCATGCTTGTTAATTACCTTTTCACCCTTCCTATTGAATATTTTCTCAATGAATTTATGGATTTTTTGTAAAAGATACTCAAGCAAGGTGACAGTTATCCAATTCTCTGAAAAAAAGAATTCATGTTGCTCAGCTACAATTTTTAAAAATTACCCAGTTGGATAGTTTCCATCCTAAGAGAAGAGTGAAAATAACAAATACGTATTACAACATAGTGAATTCTAAAAAAGAAAACATGTCTGAGTGTAAACAGCACTGAACTCTCTAGAAAGGAAACAGTCTTAGAATTACCAGTAATTCCACAAAATAAAAACCACTTAGCTAGAATGAAAAAGTTGTATATTTGCTCCATCTCTGAATGCCTTGGGCTCTAGGCCCTCTTAACCATCCCCTTCCCGCCACAGCCACACCTGCAGGAAGGTAGGCAGTTGGCCGGGTCACACCTGCAAATGTGTCTCCCAATTCTGGCATCCGGATGTTCTCTTGCTTGAAACTGCATGAGAAAGAAAATGTAATGCAAATAATGATGGATTATATGAAAATAATACAGAGGATGCTGTCAACATCGCTCACTGACTCATGTCAAAATATTTTACCCAGTAGCTTTCTAACCCATCACTTCCAAGCTACATCGCTAATTTTAAAAACAAGAAGTGTCCCACATCACGCCTCTTGCAAGAGAGTAAGAATTTTTCTAAAAAGGTGCATAAATAAACACAAATAACTTTGTAAAAATTAAATCCCAAGTCTCAACAAATTTTATATCATAACTCGTAAGCCAATGAAAGTTCCTGACGTGCATTATAAAAACCCCATATAATATCATAAGCCGTTGTTTGTCTTAACTCTCCACTGTGTCTTCTGCCTTTACCCAAAAAAAGGCAAGATTTGATTATCTCCGCTGCATCAGCCAAGACAGCAACACCAGCTGTTCTCATTGTGCAGCCTCTTCCTCGCGGCCTCCATGTTAATAACCTGATCATTCCATTTTCTCCTTCAACTGCCGGCTGCAGCACCGCGAAGAGACAAAAACCCAGGCCCATCTGCAGCAGCTGTAGGCACTGAACTGTGAAGCCACTGGGGATTTATAAACTAATCTGTAACACAACACTGCCTTGTTTTTACAAGTGAGAGGCCACATTTGCGCAGACCTGATCTTTTCTTGCAATAAACTGGGAGCTGGGGAGAGTTAGAGGGTTAGGAAGAATGAAAACAAGATATTGAATCATTTGCTTGGAAATGTTTTTCCAAGTATTTTCATAGATTTCTTTTCAAGTCAATTGAGAGACAGGTAAATGCTGATCTTCAAGGCACAACATATATGAAAATTGAAGACAATTACATTTTTTAGCCTTATCAGAAAATAAATTATATTAAAAAAAAAAAAACCTCCTAGTCCCAAAGTGTTTCCTCAAGGGTTTCTCTGTACAAAGGAAAGAATTCTTGAAATGGAAAATAAACCATCTGTGGAAAAATAAGCTCCTCTTTCTCTGTCTTTTCACAGATCTGAATAAGTCTCCAACTGAACTCTTTCAAATGTTTCAAACAGGTATGTTTAACATCTCCCAGGGGAAGCTATAGCATAGAGACCAATCATTTAACAGAAAATAAAAACAAAAACCTACATCTGTTAAAAGACGAAGTTCTGAGATACCCAGACCTTCAGGAGGACAGCACCTGCTGTTTCGCTTGAGGAGTGAACTGCATTGTGGGAAGCTGCAGCTTGAAAGGGGACAGGTGACAGCTGAGTGGTATCTCCACTTATGATACTCGGAATGTCTCGCACAACATTCATTGCCGCATTTGATTTATATGCGCTGTTATAATCTGCACTCATTACAATCACTTAGGACAAACTACAGGCCTCGTTATGGACTGTGTGCTGTCTGCCATCAGTCTTTAAGAAGTGTGGTGCTCAATTTGCCCACTGACATGCAAGGTCCTGACCTTGAAGCTATTAGGGAGCAGATTAGACACAAGTGTGATCATGTGTGCAGACATAAGCAAACCAAATTAATTTCTGGCACAGGGAGGTAGCCAACAAGACCCTGTTCTTCGGGCACCAGAGAACTTCCTCAAATCCCTGATGGAGCTGAGCTAATAGCATGTTTAAGGGAACCCGGTTTTGAAGATGAAGCACATTCATGGTATTTAGAGGGTTATTAATCTAGTTTCCCCACAAAGTGTTTGCTTGGCTGATCAGATTAAGGGATGGAGCCTTCAACAGCGCACCCCCACCACAGCAGGCCCCAAGAAATCTGTGATACTTCACAGCCTTGGACATATTGCACCATGTGTACCCAGCTGCTTCAATAATTAGCTTATGAATGTATCAGCTGGTTCTGTGATTTTTATAAATAATAACTAACCTACAGAGCAGAAAGATTGTCAAGAGCCTTACAGTAGCACAAAATTACAAGGTGCTCCTAACTCTAACTTGCTCTTCCACTAAAGGCCGATATTCCCTACAAGTGGCACTCCCATGATGCCATTTCTAAACATCAATTTTGCATTGGAAATGGTAACATACGTTTGTCAGTTTTCGTCGTGGCAGCCATAATTTATGTTCCTTTTGCCCTGACGCATGGCTCGTTCCACGTATCTGCATGCTTACCTTCCAGAAATCTATTCTTCCACCCCACTTCCCATCTCATCCTCCATCTTTTTGTTCACATGATCCTTCCACCAGCCCATCTGGGATGCTTATCTCTTTTCTCAATGGGGTCTCTTATTAGCTTGTTTGGTGGCTAATGAATGTGTGAGAAAGTGCCATGCTGCTGCACGAACACACATGTGTGTAACTGTGAGTGAACCCACCACAGAAGAGATAAAGAGTCCCCACATTGGGATTTTTTTCATTTATATAATTTTTGCATGCCGTCCAAGAAAGTTTTGCAGTATCAGGAAAAAAAAAAGTGTAAATGTCAAATAAAACAGTGACAGATGACAGTATTCTCTATTGAATAGCACTGTTTCTGTCGTGCATGTTCAATGGGAACTCATGAATTATTAATAAACAAATCTCCCTTTTTCTGTTAAAAATCTCAAGTAGGTTTTTTGTTGTTGTTCCCTGTGTGTTATGTGGAGAATTCCAGGAGAATTATTTTTGTTTCAGAAATACTGATACAGAAGTTTATCTGATTTCCAGCCTTGGTCAGCTCTGTGAGCGGGCACCATGACCTCCTCTGTGATTTCTCTTTTACGCTGGCTCTAAGTTCTGACCAACAGTTAGCTGAATATTCACATACGTTAGCCTTTCTAGTATGGTAAAACTGAGGCTAAGTGAATTACAGCTAGGAAGCTCAGACAGTATTCAACCTGGAGCCCTGAACCCTAACTGCTAAGTTCCTGCTCTGACATTAAGTGACTGGGTTACCTTTGGGCAAGTGGTTACCCTCTTACAGCTTCTGAAATATAACTGTAAAAGGAGGGGTTTACAAAAGATGGTCTCTAAGTTCCCCTTCCAGCTCCACATTCCATGATCTGTTACCTTGTTATCTGTCAGAAATAGCAGATAATAATTGGCCATCAGGGTTAAAGTACAAAGAGGAAACCACCTTGACCAAGTGATTATGGGCAACATCACCAGTGATAACGTATGCACATCATGAAGCCTGTGGTATGAGGTACTGCAAAGAACACAAACCAGTATCCGCAGTAGTCTTGCCAAAAATGCATAACCTCAGCTGAATCATGATAAACCCAAATTGAGAGATGTTCAACAAAATAACATACTGGTATTCTTCAAAAGTGGCATTGCCATTAAAAAAGAAGAAAAAAAAGGAAGAAAAAGGAAAGACCTAGGAATGGTCACAGACTGCAGCAAACTAAAGAAAAATAATAACTAAATGCAGTGTGGTCTCTGGATGGGATCCTGGCACAGAAAATGTTCATTAGTGGAAAAACTAATGAAATTAGAAAAAACTTTTTAGTTTAGTTAAGAGTATTAAAACAATGTTAATTTCCTGGTTTTGATAACTGCACTATGGTGATATAAGGTGCTAACTTTAGAGGAAGTTAGGTGAGGGATATATGGAAACTGTACTATTTTGCAACACTTCCATGAATCTGAAATTTGTTAAAAATTTTAAAAATGTTAAAAAAATACAAAGAACACCCAAGCTTACATAGAAAAATATACATGGAATCTAAGTGCAATGATGCCAAGGACTTTAGGGTTAAAACTCTTTTGCCTTCAAAATCTGAACCCAGAGAAGGAATATAAATTTAAAGGCTGCATTCTTGCAGTCAATGTTTAAAGAGTCCCTAAGCATTCAGTCCGTGTAAGTAAATAATATCTATAAATATCTCATTTTAGCCATCTACTCATCAGCCTCCTAAACAAATGTTTCCTTCAGTCGAAAAACAACTCTGACCACCCTTTCCAACTATGCAGGTGAGACGACACTCATACAATCCACGTGTTCCTGAAAAGTTGCATGTCAATCTAAATTTACAAAACAAATCATGTTGCAAATGTATGTGGACTCTTTATGACTTGAAGAAATGAGCCATTATTTCTTTTTAAAAGATCAGTGATAATCCCATAGTTCATCTTTTAGTAAGTTGATAGTTTTATTAAAGATTTAGCTAAATAAGATACCCTTGGTTCCCAATTCAAAAGCATTAAAAAATGCAACAATAAGAACCACAATTTTCTCCTGTTTTTCTTTCATGGTCTTGTCTCCTATCAATTCTTCTATTGACTTTGTGCTCCAGCCATTGTGAATTACTCACAGATTCTGACTATGGTTGGTATTTCCATCTCCATGCATGAAATGTGGGGTACATACCTAATCGTCTGTGATTTCTCTTTAGTTTTAACCAAAGGTTGGTTGAATATTCATATGGTCAGTTTAACTTTTTTAGTATGGGAGAACTGCAGCTAGATGTGTAGGTACATACCCACATGTCATGCATGGAGAATTACAAGTGTTTGAGCACAACTAATACTGTTCATGTTATTCCCTTGGCTGGAAGGTCTCATACTCAACCTTCTATCCCCCGTTGAGAAGCTATATTCCAAAGCTCAGATGATATGGTCTCACCTGATCTATAAGAACTGTTTGCTCACTCCTGTATGACTCCAAAGCATTTTGCTTATACTCTTCTACAAGTTGATCATGATTATTATTACAAGTGGGGATGTGCGTATCCCCATCAGAACGGTCAGCTTCTTGATGGGGGTGGAAGGAAAGTGTTGGTTTCCCACTCATTTTATCATTTTCACAGCAGTGTGGTTTCTTACACATCAAAGATGCTCAATAAAAGCTCATTAGATTGCACTGAAATTATCTGAGTGCATAGAAATTAGCCTACTGGAATGTTATAGTTTGAGAGGGGCACTGCTTCTCAGAAGAAACCCTGTCAAATGTTCTGAGGTTTGTTTTCCCCATCTCTAATGCATGAATATGATAAAGAAAATGGGGTGATCCAATTTACGTTATATATTCATGCATTACATATAATATATAAACGCAAACAGTGACAGGCCTTTCAGAACATTAATTCAGTCTATGATCTTGTATTGAGCACCCATCTAGTATGTGCCATGCAATGTGCTGGTATATTACATATATCATTTGTCTTGATTATTTTTACTCACAAGGTTAATTGAGATCATCGGCAAAGAAGTGAGTATTCTGACTATGAAGCTCAGGAAAAATATCATCATAGAGAAGGACATATAAAGTGGATCTTAAAGGTAGATGGATTTCACCAGGTGGGGAAGGGAAGTGATCAGAAGCACATTCCAAGCAGAGATAACATTATCAGCAAATGCAGAGATTTAGAAAATTACCCCATCCCAGGAATGTAAAGCAATTTTGTGGGGCTAACGCAGTCTAGAAACAGGTGGGGGTCAGATTTTAAAGAATAATATGCAAAGAAATTTCATCTTAACACTATGGACCATGGGAGCTAGAGAAGGCTTCTAAATGATATGACAAAGAATTAACTTTCTTTTTTCTTTGTTCTGCTTTCCCTTCTTTTCTCCCTCATTCCTTCCTAACAAGAAGTCCTTAGGGAAAAGACTATGATAAAGTCAAGAATACCACTCATCCTAGCCTCGATCTTTTTTTTCTTTCACAGCAAAATCAGGATCCACAATGGCCTGGTAATGGTAAAGTACAGACTTCATACGCTTCACCCAACAGGAGTTTTCATTATAACAAAAAAATGACATGTATTGTAAACACCAAGCTATATCAATCATTAAAAAAAAAAAAAAATCTGTTCTCATCATTTTAACCCTTTTCTTTTCTCTGTGTGTTTGTTGTTGTTCACATGAGAATTTTTTTACAGGCTTCCAGGATTAAAAATGAATCAGGAAGGGTAATATCTTATTATTTCAGTTATAGAAAATGTTAAAGGTTTAAAATTTTCAAGTAGACAATAACTGAGTGACATTCTCCGAAGTACGTACCAAAGGCTGAGTTTGAACCCTAACAGAAATGGCTTTGACTCCCATAAACTTCAAACCTTACCCTTAAGTGATGGGGGAGGGGAAGCAAATGGGAAGACAGGGTTCCTGTCCGTGGTACTGAAATGTCACTGTGTACCAAGTTACTTGTTTTCCCACCCCAGGACACTGGTAATGACTCCAACTTCTCCCAGGTCCCATGTTCTTTTCCCTTAAAAAAATTGAGGTTTATGTTGGTGACAAATTTCCTAGTTTTTATACTATTTTAGAATAAATACAAACCAGGATTTGCTTAGCAACAAACACAAGTTTACAGCCTAGTCTGATCTACAAAGAGAGAGATAGAGTAAATAATCTGTTTGCACTTGCCTTGAAGGCAAGGCCTTGTCACAGTCGTTATGCTGTATTGTGCTGCTCAATGTGCCTAACACAGAGCTGATAAGTGAATTCAATCTACAGATAGTAAGTACCCTCCACCCCCTTTGCCCCTCTAGGAACTCCAATGAATGAATAAGTCAGCAAATGAACAGTTCTTCAGGAGAATGACTCAAAGTTTCTTGCACAGAAATGTAAAAGGCCATTTACTCACCCACATCCTCAATACAGAAAATGTCAGCATATGCAACCAAAAGGAAATGTTTTCTGAGTGTCTCTAAAGAAAATTCATATTATTAACCACAGACAGTCGCTTTCTAAATGGAAGCACAGAAAGTCCCCAAACAAACTTTTGTAACTGTGAAAGGATTTCTCTTCAGTTGGTTGAGACTCTTCTGAAGTGTGAAATGAGCCAGATAATATTCAGCTCTTGTTTCTTAGTCACCAAATTCTCTTTTCATGAATCCAATAAGTGTCTATTAAAATAAATAAACCCCCTAATGATTCAAGATAACCTAATCAAGAAAACTGAAATGGATAAAAGGCTAACTGCAAGGGAGACTTGTCAAGGGCTTCAGTGACTCCCTGATGAGGAGGTCATCTAAACCTGAAAAAGGTTTGCGCTGAGCATTTGGTTACAGTTCAAGGTTAATTATTTTATACCTTGAATGTGGTAAGTAAAAATGATCTGCTTCTTTTTGTATTTTTCAAAATTATACACTGAGTTCTAAACTATTTTCACGGGGTCCAATTTTCAGCTGTCTCTGGGCAGGTCTCTTAAATTTCTACGGATGTGTTTGAAAGATTGAATCTGTAATTGAGAGTAATGAAAATTTTATTTCAGAACAACTCCTTAACTTCTGTTATGGAGGGCTCACGACAGGAGGGGATTTCATAAAATCTTGTTGCCCTTCTTAACAAAGATATATGGGATAAACATAGCTATATAATAATGTGGAAATTTGGTATGATTTTATACAATTATGCACACAGATACATACATGCATACATGGGAACATGCACTTGAAAAAGCCATCTATATTTGCCAAAAAGATGAATGAATCTCGAATCTTGTACTTCCTCACTTAAATACTAGAAAGGTATTAACAGCAAAATGTGCTAGGCTGAAACATTAAGCAGAAAACAACCACATATTTCCAGTTCCTAACTTCAGGTCCAAGTGCCACATACCTGTGACGTAATACTATATATTTTGCAAATTGCCTCAAGAACTTATAAGTACATGGGGGAAAAAACCCAGACACAGCAGAAAACTGTGAATGAGACTCTTTTTTTTTGGTGAAAGATCCGAGCTGTGACCAGAGTGAGGCAAGCAAACGATTAATGTGCAAAATTTAAGGACTGTGGCTCTGAAAGTGTGTGCCTCCTTAAAATCTGCATCAGCCTGCCTCAGCCTGGTCTTGGTCTGTGAAAGGAACGTGATTCAACAGTTTCTACTGTTGAAGTGGTAGGAACTCGTCATAGGCACCAACATTCTCCAGCTGTAAGAACCCTGTTTAACCCAACGTGCTCTTTGTAAGAGGGCTGGGAGGGTTTAGAGAAGTAGTTTTAGTATGTCAACCTGATTTGCTTCACGTGCAAGTTTCCAAAGGTGCCGTGTCATGAACTGGCAAAGTAACCTAACTCAAGGATTTCTGTAGTAGATAAAGATGTGCTTAAAAGCCATACAAAAACTTGAGCGATGGGTAAAGGTATCTGACATTTTAAGAACTGCATATGAACTCCGTGATTAATCTTCATTGATATCTAATTAAGGGCTCTCTTAAAAGTCATTTTAGGGCATGAAACATTAACATAACTAATTATAGGGATAGTGAAAAGAACCCAATTTCTCACTATAAGGTTGATATAAAAACTGAGATCTTGAGGGAATTTCTGTTGATAATCTCTCAACAGAATGTAATCTTTTGAGATTATGCTGAGAAAAAAAAGGCAGAGGATGAAGGGCTCAATTTGATGCTTAAACATCATTGTGTTGACTGCCTACCTTAGTTTGGTATTTGGGGATATTGAGAAATCTAATTTCTTCACTACTTGGCATCATAACTTTTTTCAAATGGTAATTGTAGTGTAAATATATAATACTTTTTTCATTTGAATTTGGTGGATAGCCCTGACATTGTAGTAAACATGCCCCAACTGACAAAAGTAGAAAGTGCTCCTTGATGGGCTGTCAATATGATCACATTATAAAGACACTTGCCCAGCAGGAGGGACAGCGACTGAGGCTGGGCTGCATACCTCATTTTAACCTGCCTTACATGCTAAATATGAAATGGCAAAAGCAAAATAATTAGGAGTGAGACAAAGACCACCAACTCATTTTACACAGGGTATAGTATTATTATTAGTTCCTGTCACTTCTTATACCAGAGAGATGGGGCATTCATGCAAACATCTACTTCCAATAGCCTTAGTTATCCCAGCTCCAATAAAGCCATTCCATAAAGGGAACGTAATCAGAGAAATGTCAAACATTTTTTTGAGCAAAGTGGCAAAACCTTGATCTTGTGCGGTATTTTCTAAAGTCTAAGAAACTAATAATGAGATAAAAGGTAATATTTTATACTTTGTAAATTTACTCGCCTACATGAAGAGTTGGCCTTAAAAAAAAAGAATTATAGTTTTAACTTGTCTTATAATGATGTGTTGTACAGTATGATCTCGATTAGGATATAAACACGCATGTGCACACCCATACACACACTATACGTTAGAAAGATTCTAAAATGTGAACAGTAACTATGTCTGCGATGTAGAATTACAGGTGATTCATGTTTTTGCCTTTCTACTTTTCTTCATTTTCAAAAATGAGGATGCTATTACTTAAGTAATCATAAAATGAGGTTATTTCTTTAAAAAAGAAATATGTTCAACTAAATTGTGCCTGGGGCATTTTTAAGAGACACAAAAGCAAAGATTAATGTGGTAACCCCTGACCAAATGAAGGCAACATGTTAGCACATATACTGAATGTGATAAAAACTCCAACAGCAAAAACCAATAAAAGAAACAAACCAAATAATATATCCCTTATTTTTCTTTATGTAAAGTTGTGTGTCTTTCCTTTGTTTTTGCTTTATTTTAAAAGGAACTGCCATGAAGAGCTGCATATTTTAAATCATTCGGCCCATTAAGTAAATTAGACCATTATAAGGAGAGATTTTTACGAGAGGGAAGAAAGTTCATAAAATCTGAGTTTGTAATCGACATCTAAAGCATAAGTAGCCTTCTGCTTAGCAATACAATTTATTAAGTCAGTAAGAACATGGAATAGCTTTTTTGGGGGGGGCTAGAAACATAAGTAATAAGGAAGGAATAAAGGTCAGTACACAAAATCTACTTAATCCTAATGTACATGAAGAGTAGAACATACTGAAACCCAATCACTATGGAGAACCCAGCTTCTATGGGGAAAAGGATTTCAGAACTGTGTACTGGAGGCCAGAGACTCATCTTCCCCATCTGCAGTGGGATCATGATGATGGCTCCCTTTGTAACTTCTTTGTGAAGGAGAAATAAGGACTCTCCTATCCCTGATCCTAGTGCTAGCCCCTGCAGCTTGTGGGACTGGGACAGTATATGTGGGCAGGGAGGGGAACTCCAGAGTCTTTAAATCTTGGCAGGGATAAGGACATGCTACGTTATCTCACCAGAGAGCCCCCCCGGGTCCCTGTTTGTTCCGATGGCTTCCTTTGGGGTTGGCCCTGTCATCACCAGCATCTGAGATTTCACAACCAGGTTATTGATCTCTCCTCTCTGCAGTGTGCCAGCCTTCCTCTACTTTCCTCATGCAGAAAGCAACCCCTCCTCACCACCACCAAAAAAGTGGGAAGCAAACCCAGTGCCCTTTTAAAGTTTTTGTTCATTTGTTGTCTTTTATTTTTTTTTTTAATGGGGACAAGGGAGAACAGAAATTGAAACAAGCCCCTTTCAGTCTTTCTACCTACTCTATTCTCACCCAAACATAGTAGGAAAAGGCAGTTACATTTGTAGAGTTGGGTCTTTGGTTATACAAATAATAAAGATTTAAGGTTTTTTGCAAAAAAACCCACAAAAAACCAAAAAACAAATCCACCAACTTTAGATCATCATCAGCATTCTATGAGCTGAAGTACTGTAGACTACGAAAAGGAGCAGAGGTCAGAATATGAGAGAAGCAGTGAATTTGTTTCTGGGGAAAGGAGCAGTAGGTGTCAAGGGAAAGCAGCGTGGCTGCAGATGCTGTCACAGAGCACATGGCCAGCCCTGGAAGACTGCAGTGGGCTGCTGCATTTCCTCTCTCTGGATTTCCACTTCCCAGATCATGTGTGATAAGCTGCAGTTGGGGAGGAAGAAGGAGAGCCACCCCACAGGGTGTAAGAGGAACAGGGAGAGGACAAGGAGCTCTAGAGGAGCATGGAGTTCCTGTAGCCACTCAGACTGCACTCTGGGGCGCTCGTTCCCTGCTGGCCCTTGGTATGTACAGGTCATACTGAAGTGATCAGAAAATGTCCCGTATGGTTTTAAATTGTGGCTCCTACTAAGGACCCCTCCTACTAAGGACTCCTATTTCCACAAAGAACAATCACCAACTATAGTGTATTCTTTCCCATGAAGACCATCAACAATCTGAATATTCTGAAGGAAAAAAAAAAGATCATCCTCAGAATTCACATGCCTACACGCTGATCCTAAATTGAAATGAAGGAAAAGTTAAAGATGAAATAAACCTGTATGCATAAGCATACCTTTTCCTCATATTGTTTTGTCCTGCTTTCCCATCTTCGGCTCCTTCTCTTCATGGGAGAGAAAGGCAAGGGCAAATAGGAGATCCAGAGGAACTGGATGATAGACTGGCAATGCATAACAAAGGAGCTAGAGCTGAGCTGGACAGAGGCCTACAAAGGCATCCTGACATAACCCACGCACGAAGGAAACACACACACTCCAGTAATGTACTGTCACCAATAGGACCACAGATGAAACTGCACAAGGTTGTCACCCTTGCAACCCCTTTTCTGAAGCCCTCCTGCCATTGTGTCCCTAAACACTTACAGCCCTCAGGGATCATCTTGGCCCATCACCCTAATCTCTCCAAAACTTTCCTTTCTTTGTTCCTTCTAACTCTCATTCAAAGCTTGCCTAACACACAGTTAGAGGTTTTATTCTTAATAGTTGATGACAGCAACTCACACCAAAGAGTGGATGAAGTTTAATGGAGGGCTTGTTTCTATTGTAAAAGAAATGTGAAACGGAAGGGAAGGGGTTGCTACCCATATTTGAACTGGGCTTCAAGGTTCCAAACCTACTCCAGGTCACAAGAGTTCCTAATTAAAGGTTCTTCTAATTTCACCCCCAAGAGAAGAGAGAGCCCTTGCTATTCTTTTGCCTCACTCCCAAGAACTTCTGATTCCTCCAAAGAAACAGAGAGAGGGAAGAAAGAAAATGCAGGAGAGGAAGAGAGTATCTTTGTATTCTCTGTCCTCACAATCCAATAAAGAGGGTGAGGCCACTTCCCACTGCAGCTTGGAGAGGCTAAGTACTTTGGCCAAAGTTCCACTATTAGTCACACAGAGAAACACACACACACACAGAAACGCACCTTATGGATATATGCCAAATATATATATATGCAAAGTACCAAACTGTATAATTAATTTCACAAAATATGCTCTTTATGAAGCAAATGTTGGTACGTACAAAAGAGAGTGAATATCTTATGTTAAGTTGCCTTTGAAGCTATCAGGTAAGTTCACTTTGTTGGGGGGGTATCATTTTTTTTAAATCTTAACACCTGATTTAGTCTAGTCGGTTATCTAGTCAGCTATCTATCTACAACAAGGTTCCCCATTCATAAATCAGAATGAGGTCACTGTCCCAATGAAAAAAGGTAAAACCTTAAAGCACCTTTATTCCCACTGAGGCTCAATCACACCCTTCAACGTATTAATTCCCAGAACTACATTTTCCTCCAGATTCCACAAAATCAGGGCTACTGAGTTCTTCAGGAGGGATCAAAAATTTGGCAGGCCAAGCTTATGCCAACTGGCAGATACAGCTTTCAATCAGCCACCTGAATTATTTTGGGAGGCTGGAGGCATCACCATTTCCAAAAGCCATAGCGCCAAGTCAACAGAAAGATTACAGGCAGTTTGAATCAAGCTCTCAGACTACGGGCTTCAGTTTTTCTTCAAAGCTGCTTAAGAAAGAAGGACTGAGTGAAACTTTGATATTTACGTCAAGTCACGACTAAGGGGTAGGTTTGCAAAATCAATTGTGTAGTTTTTATACTCACTGCACATTTACCACATATGTCCTTTATTACACAGTGGAAAACCATTAAATGCACAGTAGTTTTGCCAAGTGGCATTATGCATTTAACAGCTTTATTCATTTAACAGCTCCAACTCTCATTATATTTTGCCATGTGGTACATGGGATTTTATGCATTTAACAGTTTAAGAAGGCTCTACGGTGTTTTCTTTTCATGTATTTCATACTATGGTTGGACATCGTATCTTAGCAAACTGTATTTCAATGATTTCATTGATGAGCGAAGAGTAAGAATAACCTGGAAAAATTACTACATTAAAATTAAAAAGGAAAATGAGTATTTCAATTCTCTTCAAAATTCCTTGATATTCTACTCCTTTCTCTTTATCAACATCTGAAAAATAACTTAAGTAAGGTTACTGCAAAACTATAGGTAAAAAAGGCTAATCCCAAAACAATAGTTAGTCTAAATACAATATTTAGCTATCTATCATTTTAAAAATGATAATTTAATTTTCATTGAAAACCTTCCTGCTTAATAGAAATACAATATTCAGTAACTCCCTTTCTTTTCAGCACACAACAGAAGATCTGTTAAGGAGATGCTGGACCATTTTACCATTTACATATGTGGGATGAAAACATTTGTCATGCAAGGCCACAGAGGAAATCAAGCTCAGAATCAAAGGACTCTCAAAATTATGCTTCAGCTAACTTTTGTTTCCTCCACCCTGCCTGGATAATTATTCATCCTAGGGATAAATAAGTAAGCACCTCAACCTAACCCATTTTAGGATAGGGTAGTAGTTATCCCTTTAAACAAATTGAAACAGATAGTGGATCCCATCAACTGTTGCTGCTTTCAGAAATAAAAAACCTAAGCATCTGTTTACCCTTTTCCCTGGAGCATTCCATTCCCCACAATCCCGGCACTGAGAAATTGTACTGGATAAGGTTCTATGTTTTTCTGTTATAAATTTTAGCACTCATTCTGGGACCCCCCCACACACATGTGTTTTCTCCTGGAAAAAACAACAGTATTCTACACATAAAAGAAACACCTGACATGGCAAGGTGTTTCTGGGGCTGGAGAAAAGAGTTATTATAACAAAGTCAGCAGTTCCCTGGTGGGAATATGAGAGGGGATGAGACAAGATTCCAACTGGGTCTTAGGAAGATGCTATTTTGTACATGCTAAGTTTTACTCAAATATCAAAAACAAAAAAATAGAGAGAGAAAGAAAGAAAAGGGATACATAGCAGTGCTTAGAATTATGAGAGAAAGCATTCAAGGCTGATGCTTTTTAGAAAAAAAAAATCTTTAAAAGAAAAAATCTGGGTTTTAACTTAGTCTCTGTTTTGAACTCCAGTGGGAATAAAAGCAAACCGTAGAGGAAAAGGCAGAACATGACAGGTTCCCTAGGGATTATTATTGTTATTATTATTATAGGAACAGATGTATTTTTATTGGTGGGAGAAGGAGAATGGTCTAATTCCAGCCCTCGCTTTCACTCTTTTAAAAAACCACTCACCTGACTTTTATTTGCAGCCACTTTGGCAAACAGGGCTTGAGACACCTTGGCCCTTTTCATCTCCTGTTGGATCTCGTCATAAATGGCAGCTGTGATGTTGACGTTGGCGCCGTCCACCTTAATGGGGAGGTCTGTTGTCGGTGTCGAGGTTTTGGCCTACCAAGAGACCATGAAAATAATAATTTAAAAAGTGCTGCATTCAGCCCAGCCATCTGTGCAGAAATTATCAAAGGATTTCAGTCAGCTGATGCCAAACTGCATTAGCTACAAAGGGACACTTCCTGTCCATTATTCTAATCAGGTTAATTGTGATTGGAAATAATTGCAGTGCATTCCTATAGGACATGCAGAGTCCTGTCAACCCTGTCCTGTCAACCCTGTTCTTTTCCTCACAGTATCCCAGACAATTCACAGGTAGGATGACTACTCTGGACACCAAACTATGAGAAATCACTAAACTGCAAAACAAGCATGCAGAACACACACGCAGTTACGTTTTTCTTTCTAAAAATGGCACACCTTGGAGGAAGAGCCATTTCTTCCAGAAAAAAAAGAGTAAATGGGTAGAGGTCTCTAAATAATAAATTATTACTCAATTTAATGCACTCCCCTGAGTCTCTCTCATTCTTTATTAAAGCTTTACATATGTCATTTGAGTATGTATGGTTTCCCATCATTATCATCATTATGCTACCCAGACAGTCACCTAATTTCACCTAGGAAATCAGTGGAAATGAAACAAAATTTCATTTCATAAAACTAGGCTTCAGAATGCCTTTGATGTGCCGTTTTCATTTCCTTAAACTCATATTGTGGTTTTATGTATTCTGCCGTGCTCGTTTTAATTGAATGATTTCCCATCAGCTTCAGAGACAAATGAAGGACAATATAGAAGGTGTCTGTACTTCTTGGGGTTAAGATAACCCTAAAACATTTGCATCTCCATGATCCAAAAGACTGCCAGAAGCATTTACTCTGCTGTGTAATGAGAGGGGGCTGGGAAGCCTTCTCAGAACCCCTGGCAGCAGGACTCCAGGAAAAGTCACCCCTGATTTTTGGTTCCTGAGCATACCTGACTGATTTGAACTAAACTGGATATTTTTCTGTCTCCACTTACCCTAGAATCCCAAACCAGGGCGGTTGTCACCAAATCATTACTTTCCCTCTACAGATGCCCTGAGCTAGTCCCCCAGTGAATAAGCAGCATGCAGATTTGGAGAAGGATGCAGCATGCAGCCTGCACACCGTGGGATCATGCTCCATAGCACCTTGAAGTCGGCGTTAACGTCCTGAGTTTCTGTGAAGGCTTTCATTCCTACGAGTGCTCACGGATTTTTGCATTCTCCTCTCTCCCTGCCTCCTACTATTTTCTAATTACCACAAAGTAATAATAACTACAATGTATGTGGTACTTTTCATTTGCCAGGCACTGCAGAAAGTGTTTTACTTTTGTTATTTCATTTAATTCTTTGAGGAACCCAGGAAGTTGGACTTTATTATTTCCATTTTACTGAGGAAGACAACTGAAAAGAAAAGAGGGTACTGAACTTGCTGGAATGACCTGCAGTGGCAAGTGAAGGAACCACGATCTGAACTCAAGCATTTTTGGTTCCAGAGCACTGGCTCAGGACATTGTGCTATCCTACCTCCAAGATCTCCAGTCTAGGCTGGGCACTGCTTTTACAAACATCTTCGTGCCTTCTAGTTTGGGGTCTTCCCATAATTATCCAATTTTCTGTCATTTTTAAAAAAGAAATTCCTTTTTTCTTCTAGTTAATCCACAGTGCTTTTCCTGTTAAGTGCATATTTTAGCATATCACTCCTGCCTTTCTCAACCAAAATTTCTTCATTAGCCTCACTGACTATCTCATCTTACCTGACCGGTCAAATCTGCTCTAGAACCCTCAGGGCTAAAACAAACACTTCAAGGCACTATAACATATGGTTAGGAGCCCATGCCTTGCAATCAAAATAACCAGGGTTCAAATTCTAGCTCTACCACTCAGTCATGCAACCTTACACCAATTATTTAACCCATTTAAAAATTCTCAGTTTTCTCATCTGTAAAATGGGACTAACAACACAAAATGGTGAGGTCTGAATTCATGCAAAATGTTCACAATACCTGATACACAGCAAGTGCTCAATAAATGATCATTCTTATCTTTATATTGTTGTTTTGTCATTGTTAAGTATGTCCAGAAATACTGGCCCACACAAAGATTATGAGAAGGGACTCTGAAGGATTAATTTAACATCTTAAATTTCTTCCATTTGTTTTAAACCAATTATAAAGTATTGATGTGGTCTGGGAAATATTCTCCATCAACCTATACGGGCTGCCTGGGTGTTCTAGAATGCTGACTTCAACTAAAAGCTTCATCAGTGGGTGCTCCTCTAACATTTGTTCTCACAATGAAAGCTTTACTAAGGATCTTTACTACTGAGATATGTATGTAAAGAAGTTTGAGTAAGTAGGTAACCAGAAAATGTTTTAAAAGACTTTAATAACTTCCTTTCCTCAAATTTTAACTAACAGAAAAAGAAGAAAGTTCCAGAGAATGTGCAAATGCCAATGCCATGACTATATTCTCAATAACATTTTGAGAAAAAGATTTTATACTTATTTTCAGAAATCTCAAAACTGTGAACTTAAATGATCAATTTCCCTGTTATTCTTGTCCTTAAAGGGCACTTCTACCTAGGAATTTTCTAGATGAGATTTTTCTGCTATTCAATAAAGCAAAATACTGATGCTGTTTTTCCTGGTAAATTGGTCGGACTCTGAAAGCTATCTGGTCTTTGAAAAGGTGTCTAAGAAATAATCTCACTAAAAAATATTACAAAGAAGCAGAAAACTAACCACCCAGACTTGAGTTATTTTCTAACAAGTAGAAGTGACTTTCTGAGTTGGTTAAATGGCCATGAAGCAAGGCTGGACTCTCTATAATGATTTATTGGCCTTCAAAAGTGGCAAAATTATTGGTGAATTTAATAGAAGCAAATATTAGTGCAAATTAACAACTCGTCCAACTCAAAAGCTCAATATGTATGCCCCAAGATTTTAAATAAATAAATAAAAAGAAAAAAGCTTGGTTACATTCATCCAAAGTAAGCAGTCAAGAGACTTATTTTTGGTTAACAGTAACTAAATCCCATAATTCACCAAAGACTAAGTTTAAGTATCACAGTTTGGCACCACATGATAGAAAATGATCTTCAATTAAAAATCTATTGCAGAGTGAAAAAAAAAAAAAGTTATGATGTGTGAAAAAAAATGGATATACTTGAAAAAACTCAAATATTTCTACTAGAATAAAATTCTGTTTCTATGTTTAATCAGTTCCTTGGAACTTACTAGAAAACACTTCTAACACCAAAATCATAGTATCTATGCAAAAAAAACAAAGCAAAGCAAAACAAAACCACACAAAAAGCCAGACAAACCTTTGGTTTCAAACTACCCATTTTTCTGATATGTACAAATGTGTACCTGTTAAATATTTGTTTTGAGATATAACTTGCAGCTATCCTAGCATCAGTGAGTGAGATGGCTTTATCATAAATCTATTGACTAGTAAAAGTTTAGGGAGAAATTGAAAGAAGGCTACAAATGAATGGGCTCAAATGTGAACTGGAAAGATCGCTTGGCTGACTCGAGACCTTGACCCCTTTATAAAGTTAGGATCTCTGAAGCACGCAGCATTACTAGATGTATGCGTTTGCAGGAAGACCAGATCAGAATGCTTTTAAAGTGTGGGAAAAGGAGGGAAAGAAAGCTGAGTCATCGAGTTCTGTAGGGAGGATCACCCTAGGAAGGAAAATCATGAAGGCCTACTTTCCACTACTGTGTTCTAGGGATCACTGAATGATCTCCCAAACATTCTGACCCAGCCGCTGCATATGCATGAGTCCACCACACACAGATTTCTCCATTTTGTCTTTTTCAGATTGCATAAAGAAGAGTCTGGATTACTCCACTTGTCCCCTGCCCCCAACCCTCACCAACACCACCACCCCCCACCACCCCCCCCCCCCCCCCCCGCCACACACACACACACACACACACACACACCCAGTATCCAAATAAATAGTTTAAGGAAAAGCAGTGTTCTTGTTATGTAAACTCAGCTTCAACTCAAATCCCCCACCCTGGCTTAGATAACTAAGCAGCTGTTCGTAAGCATTCTAGAGCCTACCTAACCACCCACTCCTGCCCCTTCTGTGGAAGAATGGTACTTTTCTAAAGGGACAGGAATCCATATGACACAGTAAAGGATAACCGCTATTACATGGCCAGAGGTTCACATCCTCTGACCAACATGATCAGTGAATCAAGAAATCCTTGAATTAAGTCTCTTAGTTTTTGAGAGAAACACAGTTATCAGTGAAGGCAAGATGTTTCCGAGGCCAAGAATACAAAGTCAGTGGAGCAAATATCTCACCTGAGGGGTTCGGGAGGAGCTGGGACTGCTAGAGGCTGACGAGACCATGCTCACATTGGGATTCATGCTCCGCTCTCTCTCGTCCTGGTATATGCGATCCCGCTCCACTTCCGGCAGATTGAGGAAATTCTGCATGGCCCTCAAGTTTACTAAAAGAGACTGAGAGGCTGTCCGAGGGTCTTCTTCCTTACGCAAAATCTCAGACAACAATCCCTGATTAAATGGAAACAAAAAAACAAAAACAGGCCAAGTCATATCTGCAGGTATGTGTGTGGTTTCCATCATCTGCCCCCCTCCTCTTTTATTTGTTTGTTGTAACCAGCTGGCTGTGATGTCAAGAACCTCAGTCTAATTGCTGAGGGTTCTCCAGCAGGAAGATTTTGTGAGAATGTGCTTGCCTTCCAGGGCTGTGCCTTATTCTGGACTGTTCTATTCTGACACTTTATCATCACTGTAATAATCGTCAGCATACAGAGATGCCAGCTAGCAAGGTAGGCGCTCGGAAGGCTTGTGAAACTGCACTTACCACCAGGTGCCTCCTACAAGTATTTCAGGAACTGTTAGAACTCTCTCTGCTTGAAACTGGGAACACTTGGCAGTCCTGCTCAGCTTTACAAATCTGCCAAGTTTGGTAAATTTAGTTCCGACATTTAAACAGCATGGGAGATTTACATCGACTTAAAAAAAAAAAAAAAAGTTTGGCTGAATTTCTGTGTGACCGGCCACTGTTTTCAATATAGATGTTTCTCATGGAAAAAAAAAAAAAAGACACAAAGCAAATGTCCATAACTTGTGTTAACCCTCTGATAGAGTTCCAATCCACATACATAATTGGTATCCTTGTATATGTACCTGAGGGCACCCAAACCTTTTTTCTGAGATGCCCTCCTGGGGGAAGCTCTAATCCCACCATTAAAGCAATGGAAATACAGTCACATCTGGTGAGGGATCACAGCACACATCAGAGGATGCCATGTATAGGCTCAGATAATTTCTGCATATGTGAGTCATCCATATAGAAAGCTTTAAATAGGAAGCTAGTGTTTTCATGTGCTCTGATGGCAGGAAACTCACAAAGAAAAGGAAAATGTTGACGAGTCTAGAGAAAAGTAGTATGCACTCAAGAAAAGGGCTGGAACACAAGTAACTTGGGCAAAAGTTAAACCATGTCTATTCTGCACTCTTGTTGGATTATCACACAGAGGCATCACTTTACACTTCCAAATCAGGGCATCTTTTCTCAGGGCAGTATGAGACCAGAGTCTAGGATTATCCTCCAGGAAGAGCTAAAATGTTAACCTCTGTATCTTAGAACACATGGGGGAACCCCAAATCGTGAAAGGTAGATGCCAAAGACATTTCCACTGAGGGGAGTATTAATACAAAGAAAACACTATCAGGTTTGTAAAATATGGCTTAAATATAAAAAGGTGTTGGATGCAAGAAGAATATACAACCTTTGGTTGGGCAGAAATCTCCAGGGTAAGATAGGCAATTTTTAAAAAATAAGTAATGCATCATAATGTAGTGAAGCAAATGTCACAAGAATGTGCATCACACAACCATCAGCACTCCAAGGACGTAATCACCACTCAAAATACCATGTAAGACAATTTACAAGGAATCTACAAGTAGTATGCCGCACGATAGTTCTGCAACATGGGTGTCATGTTGCTTTGATTAGAGAAGTCTTTGCAAATAAGAAAATATGCCATACAATGAAGCTAGAAGAAATGTTAATAAGCGTGTGTCTGTGTACACGCATGCCCAAAGAAAGGAAAAGGTAAACATGTATGTGAAAATACCATATCGGTAAAGTGATTGTAACAAAATTCAGATTTCTTATCATGCTTTTAGAAGCTAGAGACATTTGTCTTCCAGAAAATGTTATACAATCTAGGTACAGATTCTATTTTGATATTAAAAGTCAGTTCTGGGGCGCCTGGGTGGCACAGCGGTTAAGCGTCTGTCTTCGGCTCAGGGCGTGATCCCGGCGTTGTGGGATCGAGCCCCACATCAGGCTCCTCTGCTGTGAGCCTGCTTCTTCCTCTCCCACTCCCCCTGCTTGTGTTCCCTCTCTCGCTGGCTGTCTCTGTCTCTGTCAAATAAATAAATAAAATCTTTAAAAAAAAAAAAAAAAGTCAGTTCTGTCTTAAGTTATCCTACTTTCCACTTCCATTAAGCAACTTGAAATATTAATAATGAATTTGTCCTAAGATAAAAATCTCCAAATTAATATGTAGAAAAGCAAGAGGGAATTGGATTTAAAATCAATACCAATAAGACACTAAGACTGATGTTTTCTGAGCTTTCTTTAATAACGAACTCTGCACATATAGGATGAGTTGGTCCCCTCCTCCTCCTTCTCTCCCTTTCTCTCTCTAGCATAAGCAACTTTAGCATTTTAATAAATCTCAGGCTACCAAATGTGCAGGAATGTTAGGGTCTGCATGGATATATTCTTTATGCTAGTTATGACAATTATACTCACGGTATCTCAAAGGCAAAATTTGTAAAAGTATTCTTCTGTGAAATTATTTTTGCAAGTGGAGTACATTATAGTACAGATCTTACATACAAAATGGTGAAATAACAAAAACTGTTGTTCTAATGGACCAGGTTCAAAATAGCAAGTTTGTTCATTCCTAATCAATAAAAAAATTGTTCCGAAGCATAGAGGTCTTTTACTTGTTTCTTGTTTGGCTTGGTTGATTTTATTTTTTCCCCACACAGAAACTGGGGAAAATCCTTCCCCTTCATTTTTTACATGTTGGACAACCTTACAGGGAAATGAATCCACCTCTCAGAAAAATTAAGACAAAGCATCCTTGTAAACAATGCTCCTCAGCATCATTTCTGAAGTGAATGAGACACAATGTTTGCATTTTGAGGGGCTGGTGGAATATACTCTTGCCTCTGTTTCATTTGCCTAATTGAAGATAAAGTCTCAAACCAACAAGGTGGCCAGTGCTGCCTCCATGGATTGCCCCAGAGAATGAGAACACTGTTCTAAATTATTTACTTAAAGTCTCATCTGTGTAGCCATGGTCCCAAAGCAGATTCTTTTTACCTCACATTTTCAATAACAAGGGGCTAACTGGTGAGCACAAGAGTTTTAGTTGTTTTGTTGAGTCTTTTTCATTTTGGTTATTTATGTGCTCTTCACTATTTAAACTGGAATTTTAAAAAATATAGTCCAAATTCCACAGGCTCATAAATGTAGAGTGAGTTTATTTAGTTAGCTGAAAATCATCATGGGGAAAAAAAAAATCAGAAGAAAATCTATGGCATAATTTACACCACAAACCACCTTATCTAATTATCAAGATAAGTAAATGTTTATCATATTGAAACTGTCTTGAATAGAACATAAATTAATAATTTATCTCACACAAATATTTCTAAAGCCCTTGCCACTATGTTGTCTGGCATTTTAATTATCAACCAGCCAGACAGAAGGTGTCACTTGAACATTCCCATTATGCAGCCCGAGATACAGAGAATACGGCGTGGCACCTGGGTGCTGAGAAAAAAAAATGTACTTTTATGAATAGAAAGGTCATGAATATTGAGGATTTGAAAATTGAGGGAAATTAATAAATTAACCAGGATATTGCCTATTAAACTTTCATATCAGTAATCATATTAAAACATATTGCAAGTATTGAGTAAAGTGGTCATTAAGAATTTTCCTCATTGTAGGCAACAGAGCCTTCTCAAGGGAAAGATTATAACAATTCCCAGCACGGTGTTAGCTGAGGTTATGTAAGACCTGGAAACATGTTGACTGAAAAGGAGTAGAGTGAACATCTGCACAGAGAAGAAAGACACCTTGCACAATAGCTCTTGGGTTACAAGCCACTGAAAAAAGAACGGAGTCAGGCAAAAAGAACCTCAAATTGGCCTTCTCCTTAGCCTTTTAATGGAGGATTTTGTAAGCTTTATATTATTTCCAGTACCCACAAAGAATATATGACGTTGGCAGAAAATTCAATAAAAACAAAATAATTAAAAGCACAAGAGATAATATAATGACATCTAGTTTGGTGGCTAATATAGGCTATCTCCACTCCACAAACAAAACAAAGAATTAGGGCTAATTTTTAAAATGAAAAATTGACGTACTTATTATTTCTAGTATTTTAAGTAATATTTATTTGTGACGAACTAAATGACCTTGTAGTTTCTGCATCTGCAATTTCTGTTGATGAGCTTTCTTGTTTACGTTACTATGATTTCCGTATTTCTTCAACAACTTATATAGTTTGGCCCAAATGATTAGTGTGTAAAATACGTGCTGATACTCAGAAATGTTTGGGAAACATTACCATGACTGGCTCTATAAAATCAAGTTCTAAGTTGCTGCACCAGCCCTTGAGGCCTTGTCTGAGACAGGTGAGAAACTGCTTATGACGGGCCCTTACTTCTTTAATGGAGCAAGAAGAGAACCAGAACCTGAACTGGGTTTTAGGAACACTGAGCCCTAAGCCCCTTAGACCTTCCCAGGACTGACATCAACAGTTGAGGTCATTACTGCCTAGATTTTAACAGACACACATTCTTCACATCTCCCAGACTTCTGTAATTCTGTAGGCTCTATTTCCCATTGATTATCTAGGGAATCCCCAAATTCAATGTACCTATTACCAAAAAATGACAGATCAGTCTATTAATTCATTTCTTATTAATGACTTGGTATGAAGATCAGAAAGGGATGAGAATATTGAGAAGACGCAGATTCTGCTGCCAAGGAGTTCACTATATGATGGTTTATAGAAACACAATGTAAAAGATGACAAGTGTCATAAATTCCAGATAGAGCGTGCACAAGAGGGTAAAAGTATTGCCAACCGCAGGACTCAGAGAAAACGTTTTGGAAGAAATGGGACTTCACTTGGCTGGGATTTGAAATACACATAGTACATGGATATAGAGATAATGATGAGACGAGGCAAAGGGGGATAGGCACGGGAGGGATGGGCCAGTATTAAAACATTGTTAGAAAAAGAAAGAGCATGACTGATCCAGATTGGCAAGCGAAGTTTCTGTTTCTTTAAAAGCTCAAAAAAAAAAAAAAAAAAAGTACAAAAAACTGATAGAGCAGAAGACATTCTGAAGTGAAAATACTACAGTCCATATTAGTATAATTCCAAACTACTGGAGTATACACAAAATAACCAGCAAACATTACCCCCAAAATGAAGTGATATTAGATAATCTGTTCAGCCTTTTTGTCACCTGCAACAAATTAGGCTTTCAATATGCAAAACATCTTCCTTCCAGAAAAACAAATGATCATGATTCCATTTAATTGTAATTTAATGAGGCATAATTTATTTTTTAAAGTGATATACACCAGGTGTGTACTGAGGAAACTGGCCCAGCAAACCCCAGAGCTCCCCCTTGGAAAAAGCCTCAAGCTAGCTGGAGACTGTTTTCATTTCTGTAAATTACATTTCTGTTTGTGGCAGTTGAAGTGGGAGGTATAAAGGGTAACTTGCAATCTTCACATATTTATTGTAACATACCTTTGAAGTAACTCAACCAAAAAATACTCATTTATCATATAAGCAAATAGTTTGAAAGTGTTGAGTTCCAATCTGAACAAAGAGATTCTAGAGAATATAAACCCCATCCCCTAATAATGTGTTTTAATTATTTATTGTTGGATGTAGTAACAAAGCATAGGAGGTATTTAATGATAATCTTCAGAAATCAACTTACAGCTCTTCAAGGATGTATGAGGTGAAACATATGTTTCATTACGTGGTAGTGAGTCAGAAAATATAATTAGTTCATATTTATATATTGCTTTAAACAAATGATGTCATAACCAATCAGCAAGGTTCAAAGACACATTACCACCCCCCACACATTTACAGATTAAAGTTATAGTGAGTGGAAGGTGGAAGGGGTCTTGTCACTCTTATCAGCCAACTCTTCATCCTGCCCTGAGCACAATCTGTCTCTCACGTACTTCCCTTGAATTACAGAAAACCCTAGTGTCCTCTAAAGATACTCCTTACATCTCACTCTTCATGTCTTCACTCTTCATGTTTGCATGCTTGTTAGCCTTACTTTTCACACAGTTCTGAAATGTCTAGTTCCAGCTGACGTGAGAGCCAAAAACTGGTACTCTTGTGAAAATCAGGTAACACCAAATTCCTAACCTAATCATACAAAGTGGTTGGTGATTAATGCACAGCTATCGAAGCTGTGAAATCAGCTGCACGGCTGTAGAAAGTATTGACGTCCTACCATCTGAAAGCTGACCTAACAGAATTGGTTCTTTCCTAATCTCCAATTTCATTTCCTTCTAGATGCTCCTGAGAGGATCTTCCCCTCCGCTCACGAATATAAACAGGTTTCCCACTATGAACCTGAACGCTGAAATTCATTTGTGTAATGCTAAAAATACTTACCCTCCCTTCACCCCCCAGAGTACTGCTTAGCCATGAAGCCAGAGTACTTAGGCTGATTTGAATAAAAGGTATACAGGGCACAACAATGACAATTTGATTTTTATTATTAAAAATGATGTGTTAAATCCTCAAAGAAAATGTCGTTATTGCATTAGTTTAATAAAACCTCTCTTTATTACAATATTTCTTTATTAGGAAAGACAGACTATGCATGTAGCATTTTTTTTGTAGGATGGGGGTGGACAGAATTGAGCATCTAAAGGGAATTAATGTACTCTGCAAATATAAATGCTATATACAAAAGTAACATTTGCAGACAAATGTTGTTGCTGTAGAAATGTATTCTGTAATGCACTAAAATGTATATATATATACATGTATATATATATATATATATATATACATGTATATATATATATATATATACATGTATATATATATATATATATATACATGTATATATATATATATATATACATGTATATATATATATGTATGTATGTATGTATACTGCAGTTGGCAATAGTTTCTCCCTCCTTTGAACTGAGATGGCACTAGTTCTATCTCGCATTTATAACACTCACCATCTTTTACACTGTGCTACTATAAAACCTCTTCCCCCCATCATACAGTAAATTCCTTGGGAGCAGAATCTGTATACTTTGTGCTTAGCGGTTAGTTGGGAACAAACAGGAATATAGGGCTCTAAGAATGCACCAAATGCATTTTTTTTTTCATTTTTCTGAAAAGCCAGCAACAGGCCCTGGTGGACCATATACTACACTCAAGATCTTTTCATTCAACCTATTGTAAACACGAAGATAATGGAAACTGAAATTTTGGGCCATGTGGACTCTACTTTAGAACAAATATTTCATGTACCCTAAATCTGCAATTTATTAAATGAAACACTTCCCTGAAAGACAGCTTCCTTTCTAATGTACATAATAAAACTTCACTTGTGCCACCTGACACATCAGAATGCAGTAAGCATGCAACACAAAGTCAATGGTACAGCAAAAACATTCATGAAACCAAAACCGCCTGGCTCTCTTAACTGCAATTCCCTTGTCCAAGCCACTCTTGAGTGCATACAATGGAGGAACTTAGCCAAAAACAGACTTCTGGCAACTTGATTATTTTTACCTACCTACTCAATGCAAAGATAGATGGAATTAGATAAACAGGTTTTTTTCTCCTTATTCCTTCCCTTCTTGTCTTTAGAAAGTCTTAGGTACCAGAATGGGGTGCTATGCACAATCTAAGTCAAAAATTTTTAAACACATTAGTACCCAAAAAGCAAAAGCAAATAGAGAACTAAACAGGTTCCCTTTGGAAACATTTACCAGTGGTGTTCTCAGCTCTGGGCACATACATGGTTTCTACTAACACCTCAAGTACCTGGCACATGACTATTGCATTCACAAAGTTCTGGGCCCTGGTTATTTCTAGTTTCTATGTGTATTGTGTGAAACAACTGTTGGCAAACTGCCCAAAAAATTTACTAGCTTTGGCTACTTTGTCAAAACATTGGCAAAAATAGTACTTTCCAAAAACAAAACAAAACAAACCAAAAACATACATTCAGTGAATATTTATATCTCAAATGTATCAAATGCATTCCGATATAAAAAGTAAAGTAGTCTGTTAACATATGAGTTGACTTTGTCCCTAAAACAGTTAAAAAACATTATTTTTCTTCCTGCTGAAATATCTCTGCATTAACTTCAATCACCTCCAAGGTCAAAAACATCTTTTCTCATACAGTATATACAAGCCATCATAGTACTTATTATACCACAATGGGATTACTGGTTTGAAAGCCTGTTTACCCCTTATACCTCCTTGAAGAAGGGATTGTGTCTTTCATCTTCTGCTCTAGGATAAAAGAAACAATTGAGTGGTTGTGAATGTGAGTTCTGAGGTCAAAATTGCTGGGCTCAAAATCGGGCTTCAATTGGATAAGGATTAATTAATCTCCCTATGGCACAGTTTCCTCACCTGTAAAACTGTTATAATAATTGTACTTCCCACACAGGATTCCCGAGAGCTTGCAACTATACCTGATAAACGTGTTCAATAAATGTTAGCCTCCATTATAATGCCTACCATAGTCTCTGAATGCTTAATAAATATTTGTTAAATGAATGAATTAATAAATACAGAACTAATATTGAAGTACAATTCTTATTTTGAATTTGTAACTTCAGATTTTCAAGGCCCTCCACTTACATTTCACTAAACACCTTTCCATACAGAAGGCAAAAATGTAAAGAATACTTTTTAGGAAACAGAATAATTAAAATTATTTGGGATAGAGGATAATGTAAAGAAAATTTTTAATTAATTATATAAAATGGAATGGCTATATGGATATCCAGCATATCACTAAACCAGTGATATTCATTTTATACTTCAGAAAAGTAAAACAACTTTTCCTCCCTAAGTAACTCTGTAGTCATTTAAAGGAAAGCCTTCATTTGCATCATTGTTTAAATATGGGTCATAATTACTAGTGGATGACAGAATTATTTCAGTACATCATAACTATTTTTTATAATGAAATGCAGTTAAATAGATTGGAAATTACCAAAGTACTTCATACATGGTACAAGTATTATTTGATGAAGGCTTTCTTTTTCCTTCATGAAGGCTTTGCTTTAAAAACATACAGCCAGATAAAAATACAGGTGGAAATGAGATGGAGCTCAGACACACGTACGCATGTGCACATGTGTGAGCGTGTGTACCAGCTCATGATGTAAAAAGTATTTCCCACTGGGTGCTGCAGTCAGAGAAGTTTGAAAGTAAATGCTATAATCTACAATGATAATTTTAGGTACAAAACTTGAAGACAGAATGTAAACAACCTTGTAAACTCCAACTGACTTCAAACTGATTCAGTTATATTTTTCTCACAGCATTTCTGGCCTTTTAAACTTAATTTGCTTTATTTGAACAAACATGCACTTAACCCCAGGCCAAATGGTCATCATTTCAATCAATGGCCATGAAAGGAACACTCTTTGTGTATTTTTTTATCACTTTAAATAAGCAATGGTGAAAAGGTATATAAATAATGGGATCGAAAGCTAGTGTTCCTTGTATTTCTTCTATAAAAATTCACTTTAATTGTAAACATCACCCAGGATCGGAGGAGACTAGTTAAATACTAAAACAGGCCTTCATACTGAAAACACAAGTCTATATTGAGATACACTTACTGGAGTAAAAGAAAGTCCTTATTGAAGAGAGAGACTCCTTATCTGTGTGAAATGAAAGGATCACTCCTTGTTTAAAAATAGAGACAAAAACTTATAAAACCATCCCCAAAAGGCAGCCTTTTTTAGCTAAAATGGAGAAATTGGAATTTTCTATAATTATTTCAGTAACTAATTTTTAAGAACTTTGCACACTGGTCAGGGATAGGAATAGACAGAAGAGTATACTACCATCTTTGTTTCCTCTAATTTTTGGTGCCAATTTTGTGAAGGTGGGGAGTGTCTTTATATATTCTTTAACACAAAACTTTCTATTCCAAGTAGATTTAGGAATGAGGAGAGGGTTATAGATGTTTGACAGCTACTGAGTCAACCTTCTTTCTACCCAGAACACAAAGCCAGTATCTCCTCCATCCTTTTTCGCCAGAATTGCCCAAAAGGTGCTAATTAATGTTGTCCGTATATGTACAAGAGGAACTAAAGTGAGACCACCAGCTAGAGGCCATCCTTAAGCCATCTAATAACTCTGAGACACTGCTATCCTGAGAGATATTAATATTATTACAATCTTCAAATCTATGAATTCAAGCCAGTGGTTCTGAAATGAAAGATTACCTATTTTATGAAGCAAGCAGGGCCATCTTTTCCTACTTTATTAATTTAATGTTGAAATCAAAAGAGGGTGTATTATTTGCTTCAAAACCCAATAACATGTTCATGCCTGATCTGCAGCATTTCATATTTACAGGCCATCTTTCAGTGGATGGACTTCCTTTTTCTCACAGGTTTCCTTGTCATTTTATAACCAGCTCACTGGACCATGGAGTCAAGACCTCTGAGTTTACATTGTGTTCTATTCCTGTATGACTTGCTGAGTGCCCGTATCTCTATTGCATGGTAAGAAATAATGATGGCCGGGACCAGAGGCTGGCCAAGAAATAATTCTGAATATCTTGGAGGTCAAGTTTTCTACAAACATATACTGTATGTGTAATTAAATCAAGCCTATCTTTGGCTAACAATATGTATAAATCAAACACAAGACTTTCTTCTCCCCAAAATTGACTGGTAATGCACTTAAGTTCAGATTTCCAAATACTTTGGTTGCTAAAATGTTCATATTGTTGTTACATATCTCTTCCTGTGTATTTGCTAAACAAAATACAACGCTTAGCAAGTCCTTAGGCATTTTTAACCTTCATAATATAGGTGTACATATACCATAAACATGGCGCTGATAAAGCTTAAAAGCAAAATCCGTGTCATTTCACACAGACATGTACATTTCTAGCCATTGACCTCACTGCCGACTTCCCTGATACATCATTCAATCTAATTTTCCAATCTGTTGAAAACATTCTCCAGTTGCTGAGTCACTTCATAAAATTGTATTTATGACCCTGGCTTTAAGTTTCTTCAAATGATGTGGCTTTGATGAGTAAACAGCAGATTCTTTGCAAAGTCTCATAAAAAATAAAAAGTAGTCAAATAAGGACAGGTCAACCAAATGACTTCTCAAAGGATTTTTAAAATCCTTTTCTCTATCAGATAAGACAACGATGAACAACTTTTTCAAGCAAGGTATTTGACAAAAGGTTGCAAATTGTGTAACTCAGTGACTTTTGCATCAAACTGAAGAAGGAACAAGATACCAAATTAGAGGCCTACTGTTACAGAATAGCACATTTTGTGAAACACATCTGTGCTTCTACTGAAAACTTGTTTCTAAGAATTGGCTCAGGAGAACTACCTGAAACAGAAAATGGACCTGAACTTTCTGAGTTGTGATGTAATCTGCTAGAGGAAAAAAGAAAAATAACTCTATTATATAAATAATGAATGTCGCAAAAGTCTCATTTCCAAACTATAGAAACTTCTTACTGCTGATTCCTTGTGTAAGAAGATTTCCTGAACTTTATCTATCCTCAAGGTAAGGGGATAGTAGTGCAGAGAGGGGACGTGGATGACACCTAATTTCCCTCTTCTGGCACTCTAATGCTCCCATTCACATGGGGCAGGGCATCTGTTCCAATGGATTTAGTCTCGTTTGGATCAAAGCTTCCTCTACTTCATTTAACAGATTTGCTCAGACGGAAGGTCTCAGAAGAGAACAATGTTAGCAAATGGGGGATTTCTGAACTTATGAATATGTAGGTCATTGGATTTTTAAATAAATTAGAGAATAGTTTATCTATTAAGGAAGACTCAGTGTACATATTTTATGAAACCATCCTTATTATAGGTCAGTGGACATCCCACAACCATTCCTTGCTAATATTAAGTCTTTTAAAATACTGTCATAAACCTTTTTATAGTGTCACAAGCCTCTGATTTTTTTAAGTCCATAAAATGAAAAGGGGCAAAAGAACTTCACTCAAGGTTCAGATTCATAATCAGTCAAAAAGTATAGATGTAAACACAATAAAGAGGCAAGCAACTTATCTAAGGTCCGTAGGCCTAGTAAACGAAAGTATACCTACACTAAATAAATTCAGGATATCAGCAAGAGAACATGAATTGCAAAAGAAAGGAAGGTAAACTCTTAAAAAAAAAAAAAAAGAAGGAAGGAGAGAGGGAGGGACAAAAAAAAGGAAAAGAAAAAGAAATTAGAGCACTGGTCCTATTATTTCTTGAAATTATTAGTCCTACAAACACTACTTGCATCACTGATAGAGCACTGGAGATAAGGTGGGCAAGGGAGCAAAGCTACTGTGAAACTCACACGAATTACATAATTCACCATTCAGACTCAATAAGGACGGTTTTCATTTAAGTCAAGTTTGAAAGATCTCAGGGCTTCAAATCCAGTATCTGTTTCAGTCTCATTCCCTCTCTTTTTATTTCTTTTTCTCTCCCCCACATTTGACATCCATAAGTAAATCTTGACAATATCAGTATCAGTCCATGGAATTCAGATTAAAATAATAATAGTGATAAAATTTTTGAGAGAAAGTAGTACAGTAAAAAAAATCTACACTATTCCCATAGTGACATTTTACTTTAGATTTGGAAGGTAATAGGCATAAAATTGAAGATAAGTTTTATTCAACCTACTAACCCCATGATATACCCAAAAGCCAATTTAGACTAGCAGTGGCACTGATCCATAATCTGGGATAAAAAGCACATCCTGAGATAGATTCCTGTGCAAGTGATTTATTAAGGAAGTGTTTCTGAGGGAAACTGGTGAGGAAGTGGGATAAGCAGGGCAGGGAAGGGAAGGGAAGAAGCTCAAGCAGTCCCTGCCTCAGCCTTGTCTGCAGAGAGCTCTGGAATAGAAGTCACACTTCAGAGCTGTCCCTACTATTGGAGGCAGGGAAGCTGGGCTTTCATCCTCCTGCACCTATCAGACACTGGTTAAGTATTTCCAGCTCTCTGCCAGTGTGAGGCAAGCAAAATCCAGTAGCCTAAGGAAAGTCCTTTGAATGAAAAGCTGACTAGCAGTCGTTAGTTTCTAGAAGTAAAAGTAGGGGGACAGGGGGTGGGGGAGAATTAGGACACCAAAAACAGAGGAGGCATGTTATCTGCCTCAGCTTCCTCTGGTGTATTGACCATACCACCTCACTTTGTGACCATAGGTAACAGAAACACTTAGAAATATATCACAGGATTGCCTGAAAATTAATGACCAGGTCAGAAAACATCTTATCTCTCACTTGTCATAGAAGTCCTCAGAGACCCAAAAAGTGGGATTAACCTTTTCCTACCAAAAGACTAATAAAGAAGAAAGTGATGATGCTCAAAATATATTTTACGTAAGGTCATAATGACAAAAACAGGCTTCCACGATCCTGACAGCACAGGCAGGATATGATGCGCTGTTACACCCTGCATCTAGAACGAAATTAATCTCGTGCCCATGCTGAAGATTTGATATCCTGGCATAGCATGATCTCGAGACACGCTGATTAACATAAAAATGTACTAAAAGCAAGCCCTCGGAAATACAGCTCTATTCCCTCAATTGTGTTATTTTCTACCACCAAACGATACACTTCAGTGGCAATGGATCAGATATACAAAGTAATTAATAGTTTCTCTTTGGAGAAATGGCATTTTCAAATGCTATTTATTATGAATTCGAGTTCTTCATCTGGAAGTTTTAAACACGACAAACTAGGCTGAAGCTTTTTCCCCAGCTTTAGCTTCATTTATGAATGTTGTACATTTGATTTTGTTCTATACACACACACTCTCTCTCTCTGTCTCTGGTAATTACTAGTTGTTATTGGTCCAATCATCAAGCACAAAACCAGGAACAGAACTATAGGGCGACAAATCAAGTTGCTTTTTATTGAATTTGACAATAAATGAATAATAGAGATCATGAACTATTTCGAGAAAATATTCAGTGGGGATGCCCTGGGTGACTCAGTAGGTTAAGTGTCTGCCTTCAGCTCAGGTCATGATCTCAGGGTCCTGGAATCAAGCCCCTCATTGGGCTCCCCGTTCAGCAGGGAGTCTGCTTCTCCCTCTCCCTTTGCCCCTATCCCACCGCTTGTGCGAGCATGCACATACTGTCTCAAATAAATAAATAAATCTTAAAAAAAAAAATATTTCAGTGGACTAAAGATATATTACGTATCAGTAAAGCAACTAAGTACAAGGTTGATATTGGCCTTAGGTATCCATTTAAAATAAGAGGTTCTAATCCTGTTTACTTTGAGAAAAAAAAAATTGTTGAGATTCTTTTCTATCCAAAGATCAACCATTCATTTATGTTATTATTTATAAAGTTAATGTTTGTTTATTATAGCTGGCAAATCATTATATCACCCATAAATGTCTGATTCCACTCAAAAAAGCCTAAAGTTTGGAAAATCCATGGTTGGTTTCATGGGGCACAGTACACCATATTTTCCATTTAATGATTCTGCTGGTGAAACCCAGCTGTCCAACCTTGCTGTTAGTGACTACAGTACATACAGCAAAAACAATCTGCCTGCTGACCTCCGGCTTAAGTTCAAACTATGTCATTCTGTCAATACCATCTACCTTGATTAGGTTGGGCTTTATACACAACAGGTTATGATCCCAGAGGGATGAAAAGCTTTCCCAAATTAAAAGCAGAATTTTAAAAGGAAATACTCATACATTCCTATGCAGTTTCCATTTGATATCCTCAAGGCTGGCCCATGAACTCAAACTCATGTTGATTGAAAGTGAATGTTCCTTTCTGGGTGTAGCCATCTTACAAATTTAATGGCAGGAGGAAAATAATAAAATGTGTTCCATGCTTCAATTAGACCTTTTATAACTTGGCACTTGAACGATGGCAATGCCAAAGAAAAATCATTAATCCATAAAAATAGACAAAAAGGATTGTGTAGGAGAAGAGAGACCTCCAAGATCCTAGGGCCTTGGCAGAGCATTCCCTCACACCAACATGGTCTGTCTTTTGTCTAGTCTCTCTGTGAGTCCTCTCTAAGTCTTTATGCTATTTGGATAAAATGTATACTATATTTGATTCTAAAATCCAACCATGCTTTCAATTTTATCCTTAGCCAAAGGAACTGTATATATAACCAGGCAATAAAATGTTGGCTAGCTATGAAATGCCTATTCATGCACATGAATGATAGATGAAAGAACATACACACACACACACACACACACACACACACACACACACACACACAAATGCAAAATAAAGACTTAAAGATGCATCCTTCCACTTTGTATTTAACAATAACATGCAACAGACTTACTCTAAAGGACCAGAGGTTTTCATAACCCTAGTTCGGATAACTGTGGACACACAAATGCTGCGTGAGTATTTTGAGTCAAAAAAAGAAGTCATAGAGTGATATCCGGAACATATGCAGACCTCTGTGAACCTCCAAACTCATTTTTAAATGATGTAAACTGAGTCTGTCAATAATGGAATGTATAAATTAGCTAAGAGTCAAGGGAGCAAGAGATTTCACCCTCTTGGTCTCCTGCCATACCTAATCTGTCAGCACCAAACCTCAAACAACCCCACTGTGCTTCTTCCCTGCTCCCACTCCCCTGGTTCCAGCATTCCTGGGGACTGTTACCAAACCACAGTGCTTAGTTCCATCACTAGTTCATGCCTGTTAACGTCAGCTGAGATCCCAAACTACTTCATAATTCCTTCTATCTCAGATTGAAGCCCTATCACATTCAAACTGTCAACACACTTCTGGCCTCCTTTTCAACACCAAATTCTGGAAAGAGTAATTTGTAGCCCCTGCTTCTGTAAGTCACTCCTTAACTCCTAAATTCTGGCTCCTGCCTTCTGCACCCTAATGAAATTACACTCTAAGTTTGCCAAAGGTCTCTCCCAACCAATCACCAAATTTCATGGCATGGTTCAAGCTTCTCACTCCCAGATATCTTAGTTTTGCACACATGGACAAGCCTCAGGAAACTCTACTCATGTTCTCTGTCCTCTCATTACTACCTCCCTATTCTTCCTTCTCCACCTGCTCCCCTCTACTGGCATTTCTTCTGTCCCTTTTCCTGATGAGAGTAGTGGTGATGGTTTTTCCTCCTCCTTCTCCCAACTCTTTAAATCCCAGACTCTGTCAATAAATTTCTAATCTCTTTCTCTAGCCCTGAAAACTCTTTTTAGCACCAAACTCATATTTTCAATGACTTCTGCATATCTTCATTCAAGAAATCTGCCAGCACTTCAGAGTCAAAATAGCCTAATCCAAAATAATCACTCTAACCTTACTCCAACCATCTCTTTCAGTGTTCTCCTTGATACTCTAAGTGATTACAGATCTATTCTCGGCCACAAGGCTCAAGCCTTAGCATTACGGTGGTGACACTTTCTGTCAATTTTATTTCCACAGTGCTTCCTGACTCTTGTACTCTACTTCACCACCACCAGACTAGTTCAAAACTTCTACACATTTCAGTTGGACACTTATGGCTGCTTTCTAAATGATATTTCTACCCTCTTGCTATCATGAGGGGGAAAAAGATCTTCCCAAGATCCAATTCTGATTACTCGATCACAGCATATTCCTACATAAGACCTTCAGTGGTTTCCAGTGCCTATTAAAGTTCAAAGTTCCTACCATGGCCCTAAGACCTTTTTTGATCTGTTTCCGCCTTTTAAGTTTTATTATCTAGCTTTGCTATCAACTACCAACTATTCCCACACTAGCCTGACTCAGCACTTTTCTCATTAATTCCTTTAGCTTAAAATACCGTTCTTCTCCATCTTTGTCTGTTAAATTATATTTATTCTTCAAGGTCTAACTTTCTAGCAATTTAATACTCATGTCAGGTGTTTACATATGTGCTGGCCCATGATCTTTTTCACCTTTGCATCTGCACAGAGCTTAGCTTCCTGCCCTACATTTAGTAGAGTGGCCAGACTTAAACCTACTGTCCTCTTGAAGACACCATATTCATCTTACTGTGAGTACTCCTTATGACCTGCTCCTCACGGAGTTATGACCCACTACAACCACGCTTATTCTCCTACACTATTCACGTTACTTCTCATTTTACTTTCATTATTTGAATATATATTTTTTATTACCAGGTCATTAGCTCTTTGAGATTAGCACATTTATTTTTTTTTTGTTACTCATATAAGGACTAAATTAGTGTTTCTCAAAGTATGGCTCCCAGACCAGCAGCATCAGAATCACCTGGGACCTTGTTACAAATGAACATTCCCAGGTCCCACCCCAGACTATGGAATCAGAAACTCTGAGATGAGGGCCTCAATAAAAACCAGATATACATAAGTAAACTGTTTATCTTTTTATCATTTAGTATTATATTGGCATGTAATTCCCCTAAAACATTAAAAAATATAAGTAAACTATTACCACTTTATCAATGTCTTAAATCTACTTGTATATTTCGAAAGGTTTTTAAAAAAATTATAGAAATTATGACATTAATGATACTCTTTTTATGAAGTTCAAAAACAAAGTAAATAATAGATTGTATATGCATAAATAGTTTTAGAACTAGTTTTTAAAAAAACAAGTGAATGATAACCACAAATTCAAGATCAGGGTTACATCTGGGGAAAAGCAGATGGAGAAGATGAGGGAAGACAGGAGCACACAGGCCCAAGTCACTGGTAACATTCTGGGTCCCGAGTTGGGTGGTAGGTTCACAGATATTCGTTACCTTACTGAAATTAATTACAGCCATATATGGATCACTGATGACATTATTTCCCAAACTAAGGATTACTAGTTAATTCTGAGTGCTCCGAGATCCATAAAAAAATTTTTAAAGGGATTAAAAAGATGTCAAAATCTGTCCTTAGTATTATTCTTAACCACCAATTGTCATGTTCAGTGCTAATCATACCTGTGTGCGGTTGAATGCCACTCTTGCAAAGACAGCTTGGGACACACTGGCCCTCTTCAGCTCATCTCTGACTTGCTGGTAGATATCTGGAGATACTTCTACGGAAGAATTGGTTGGTTCTGGCTTAACTGCTCTGGGAATGGGCGGATGGTTCAGGAACTGCTGGTTGATGGCTTGAGGATGCTGGTGAGCCAGGAGCCGGCTAACAGCAATCTGTTGGTTTATCAGATGGGCCATGGCTATTTGTTGCCTAACAAGTTGTGGACTGAGCTGGGGAGAAAGAAGACCAGGGCTCATGATGGGTTGTAATGCGGGCACTTGGTTTCGGATTGGAGTACTGTGGTGGATTTGGCTATGAGGAGACTGTTCGTTGGTTTTCCCCAAGGATGCCAGCTGGTTCATATTTGGTAAATGCATTGGACGCTGGCCCAGAACACAATAGTCTGAAAGGTTTTCTCGTTCCACTCTTTCCACTGTTAAGAGATAAAAATGATAATTTGTCATTATTTTCATTGGTTTAATTTATTGCTAATATATGTAGTACTGAATTATCATATTTTTGGTATATTAATGACATAATCTTTTCATACAAAGCTGGAAGCCCCAGAGTAAAAGTGAGTTATCCTCCCTGCAAAATGTTACAATAATACGTTTTTTCAGAGGTGATATGAAAGTAATAATATATACCAGTTCATTTTTCTTAAATTCTTAAAAGTGGGCATTTTATTGAATAACCAAGACAGAAACCACTAAGCATGATAAATTCTAAACCTCTCATATTCCCAAGCTCTCTCATCTCCCTCATCACCCTCTGTTATAAAAACACCAGCTGTTCTCATCTTCTGTAGTTTGTGGTTAATGGTGTAGTTCATGGTTATCAGGAAATGACAAGGACAACATCTCCTGCCAAATTAACTGCCACCTCCTAATAAAAATCTCACACAGTTAGTATTATACAACTATAGGAACATTCATAGAAAATGTGTACCATGTAGTATATCCTCTTATCTACTCACTTGTTATCTTTGTTATAGGAATATTTCTTTAAGAAATGGATATGTTAATAATTTTGATATGCACTAGGATAAGAAAAAAATTTCACAATATTAATAACATTGCCTTGACTTTCCATTGTATAAGATGCTCCCCACCTTCCCCCCCCCCCGCCCAGGATATAGACCTTATTACATTTTACTGCACTTTACTAGTAAAGATTTAAGGAATAACCGGGAAAGGCAGAAGAAAAAGAAAGTATCGTATATGTTCAAACATGTGGCAGATGTTTTTTCCTCCCCCAAGAATATTTCCCAGAAAAGAGCAAATCACCTCATAGCCAAATTCTTTCTTTTTTAAAGATTTTATTTATTCATTTCAGAGAGAGAGAGCAAGCATGGGGGGGGGGTGAGGGGCAGAGGAAGAAGCAAACTCCCTGCTGAGCATGGAGCTAATGCAGCAATGGATCCCAGGACCCTGGGATCATGACCTGAGCTGAAGTCAGACGCTTAACCAACGGACCCAAAGCACCCCTCATAGTCAAATCTTATCTAAATCTCAGTATCACGTTATTATGTAAAACAAAGGTTGGTTTGGAGAAAACATATTAGGCTGAAATAACCTCCATCGTTACTAGTTTTAAACCCTTACAGATGAAATTTAACAAAATCTGGTATTTTTAAAAAATATTTATTTATCTGAGAGAGAGTGGGAGGGGGAGTGGCAGAGGGAGAGGAGAAAGGGAAGCTTAAGCAGACTCTGAGCTGAATGCAGAGCCCAACACTGGATGCTGGGCTCAATCACACGACCCTGAGATCATGACCTGAGCTGAAATCAAGGGGCAGATGCTTAACCAATTGAGCCACTCAGGTGCCCCAACAAAATCTGTTCTTTACAGCAAAAATTCCAAACAGATTTAGTAGTTATTTCTTACAATTGCAAATGCTGGATATGATCATGTAAAACCCTATTAAGGTAACATTAAAGAACAAGAGCTCAAAAGTAGTCACCTATAGGACAAATTTTAAAAATAATTGTCCCACTATTCTGCAAATGATGCTGTAGTTTGGCATAAGGTTTACAATGGCAGAATCATATTTGTACCAAAAAGTTCAAAGTCTCAAAAAAAACTTAAGCAGGAATAGCTAGGAATAGTCCTAGAAAACTGGGTAAGTCCTAGAAAACTGGGTAAGTGAAAACATGGGGTTCTGTAATGACAGAAATACAAGTGCCAAATCACATGTGAAGAATTTGAATAAAATCAGGCAATGAAATTTAAAAGTAGAGAAAAATAGTATGTCTAATTAATATTTTATGTAATATATGATTTTAAAATACATATGTGGAAGTTAATTAATTGTTAATTAAAATGTAAGTAAATATTTGACCATTTTATCCATATGTTTTAGGGTTTTATATATTCAAAACTTCTCATTGGGAAAATAAACATTAGTTTCTTGGGATCACCTTATATTCAGACATATACAGTATTTATTCCTGCTTTGCTTAAAAAAACAAAATGAATGCTTAACTTTCCTATGAACCCCCAAATAAGTAAAGCTTACCTCAGACTTCTTTAAAGGTGCAATTTCTAACTTAATCCTTTCAATGTCATTCATTTAGTTGTATCCACCTTTCCTTCACAAGGTTCAAGGAGAACAAATTTTTTTAATCTTATCCTCTAAATGCAAACACTTTTCAGTCATTGTATTAAACTCTAAGGTATACAATCTTAAAACCAAACCAAGCAAGTGGTTGAGAGCCTTCCAAAGGTAATGTAACACAGTCTCCATTCGACAGGAATGACTGTTATGATTCCCTCCCTGAAAGAAGTGGAGGAGCCCCACACTGTGTCTGGAGTAAAGCTGTACTTTATAGGCAGAAATACTTGGCACCTACTAGACATTTGGTTCACTTTTGTTTAATTCCTTTTTAATTCAGCCAAAATAAAGGCAAATTCAAATATGAAATTATGTTTTCAGGTACCTAATAAGTACAAGTTTTATCCATTTCTTTTTCTACTTAAAAAAAATATAGAACCATCCATTTATAGCATGCATTCTTTGATCAAAAGCTAATTTCCCAAAATTTTGGTATTTTCATTCTTCAGTGGATTAATTACACTTTCTTGAAATATATCTAAATAGGGGCTCCTGGGCGGCTCAGTCAGTTAAGTGTCTGACTTTGGCTCAGGTCATGATCTCAGGGTCCTGGGACTGAGCCCCACATCAGGCTCCCACTTAGCGGGGAGTCTGCTAGTCCCTCTGCCCCTCCCCCACACTTGTGCTCCCTCCCTCTCTCTCTCTCTCTCTCAAATAATAAAATCTTTTTTTTTTAAAGATTTTATTTATTTATTTGACAGAGAGAGAGGCAGTGAGAGAGGGAACACAAGCAGGGGGAATGGGAGAGGGAGAGGGAGAAGCAGGCTTCCCACTGTGCAGGGAGCCCAATGTGGGGCCCGATTCCAGAATGCTGGGATCACAACCTGAGCCGAAGGCAAACGCTTAACGAATGAGCCACCCAGGTGCCCCAAATAAATAAAATCTTTTTAAAAAAATTTTAAAAAAGAAATATATCTAAATCACATCATTAATAGAAAACTCTATTCACAGATCTAGTCACAATGATACACACAATTAAGCATTAACGTCAGAGCTCCAAAAAACCTATATGAATTGGTGCAATAAGAATCAGAATAATGTTACTCCATATTCCTTTAAGATTATACATAGTATGTCCTTTTTCTTCCGGGTTCTCAGATCCTTATAAATTCATACACTTAAAAACTGGGACGGTGGAAGTGTCCAGAAGGACACGCAGTAACACCATGAAGTACTAACTCCTTAGAAAACCAAAATGAAGCGATTGCAAAGGCAAATGCCTACACACCCAGGTAGAGAACAAAAGGCAGAGAAGCCAGCTGCAGAGGTACCAGGGGAGTAAGAGAAGGCCTGCCAGTCCAGAGGAAGGGGCCGCTACATTGCCTCAGCCAGTTTTTGTGTTTTTCATATTGTCATTTCTTCAGACATTTTTTCAAGAAAATGGTAAATCTGGATTATTACATGACAGTGCCTATTTTTCAAGTATTATTAATTAATTCCATTTGCAAAACACAACAAATGCCAAACAAAGCGTATCTGAAAACTGGATACTGCCTATAGACTACCTATAAGACTAAAGATACCCCTTAAGTTATTAAAGAAAAAAATATCCAACAGCACTCTTTAAAGATGGTAAGGCAGACCTGATTCAGGACCATTGCAATAGGTGTAGGGACCCCTGCAATGGGATTTTATGGTGGGGGAGAGAGACTGGACTCAACTCCGAATACAGCATAAGCACATGGGAATTTAAAGCCAAAGAGCAGGGTGGGGGTCGGTGGATAGAAAATTACTAAGAGGAGACATCAAGAGTAAAGGGGGGGGGGGTTCTGGCTAAACTGTCCTAACAGGATTCTTTTGCTGAAGACAGGCCAGAGTGATCAGACATCACCTGGGGGATGGTGGAAGATGAGGAACCCTATCAGATATCGAGGGGTGATCAGATATAGAGGGTGGGGGGGTTCAGGTTAAACTGACTTAGCAGGGTTCTTACTAAAACTGATTTTACAAGGAAGTGCACAGATGGGCCATGGAGAAAATTTAGAAGCCTGAATAAAAAGTTTGGTCAAACGAAGAATCTTTGTCACTGTTTTTCAGTGTCTGACAGCTCTACCAATAAAAGCTAAGTTTTTTTTAACTTCCTAAGAATGAAGAAAGAAAGAAAAAAAAAAATCATCATCCTTACTCTTAAGAATGCCTAAAAATCAAGTGCTGATCAACAGGCTGCATCTCCACTGACCCGAGGAGTGTATGGTTTCCGTAACAATTTGTACAGATTTTGCCAAACTTGAAAACCTTTTTCATTTTTTTCTGCTACCACTCTCAGAAAAATATCAGAATAATATTTTAGCCTCTAAAGTCACAGCAGGTGAAAGAAAAATGCTTAAAATAAAATAAAAAGTCATGGGGTGCCCTCGTGGCTCAGTCGTTAAGCATCTGCCTTTGGCCCGGGTCGTGGTCCCAGGTTCCTGGGATTGAGCACCGCATCGGGCTCCCTGCTCCGCTGGGAGCCTGCTTCTTCCTCTCCCACTCCCCCTGCTTGTGTTCCCTCTCTCGCTGGCTCTCTCTCTCTCTCTCTCTGTCAAATAAATAAATAAATAAAATCATTTAAAAAATTAATTAAAATTTTTTTTAAAAAGTCAGAGGAGCATCACAGTGTACTAGACTCCATCTGAAAATTGAGCTTGTGCATTCATTATTTCTTTTCCTTTTTTCTTCCTTCCGTCCTTCCTTCTTCCTTCCTCCTTCCCTCTCTACCTCTCTTTCTTTCTTTTTAAATGTATTTGAAAGTAATCACAATGGCTGAAATGTAGACCTAACAGCAGTGCCTGATTTTGTGTTTTGATTCTTGCCAATAAAAAACATAATATTAAGTCTGTCTTAAACTAAACTAAGTCCGAAGACAACATCTTTGCTCTGAGGGTCCATCTTATCTCTGCAATATTCAGCTGTGAAAAAGAAATCCTGAAAAAAGTGAAGGATAAATGGTAGTCTTGCCTCTGATGATGAAAGCAATGTTCACATTCACAACCAAAAATGTTCTCAATAAAGGAAAAATGCTTACTTATTAAAGAGACATAAAAAACACAACCACTTCCAGGGCTTTGAATCAGAGCTGCAATTTAATTCACACTGAATTTGATTCTACTGTTGCTGAAGTCCTGAAGGGGATCTGTGGGGTTGGGAAGTGTCTGGGAAGGAATGATGTTTCCAGCTTCAAGTTCAAGTCTCCAAATGGGATGTGGCTTGAGGAACTGAAAAGGGCAAGTGGGGCTGAAATATTTCTATGCCACGTAGCTGAGAGGCTTTCTGTAGCTCTCCTAACCTCTGGGGAAGGGTCTCAGTCCAGGGGCCTTGCAGGTGAACAGTTCAGATCTGGAGTCTGCTCAGGTTTCTGAGAAACTCGGGGTTCCAGGGTATCTTACAGATTCCTCTGAGCTTTCAGGAATGCGTGAAAACTTCAGGAAATGAGAAACCATTATCTAACCACTCTCTGAACTCCTGGGATTCTACTTAACTCTAAAGTAGGAGAGGCCTTTGTAGCCCTGCATTAGAATTTCAGGAGCTTCTAGAGCCTTCCCAAGTTCACAGAGTTAATGTTCTAACCAACCAACAGCACCTATAACCATTAGCTATTTAGTGGCCATGATTGCTGGTTATGGCTGGTTGTTCATAGACTAGAAAGTCATACTCTTCTCCAGTGATTAATCTGCATTACAATTGAAAGATATTTGGTGCAAAAATCTCATTTTATTTAAGCAATTTTACAGTATATCCAGGAAGTCAAGTATTTATCTTAATTATCACAAATCCCTGATACATATTTATATTTTATGTACATTGTACATTTCAGGTACTATTCAGGAGTATAGTCCTTGAACCGTCAAAATCCATATCACCTGGAAGACTGTCAGAAATACAAATGAATGGGCTCCAAATCAGAATCTCTTAGAGTTCTTATGTACACTAAGAGTCCAGTGATTCTTATGGACGCTAAAGTTTGAGCATCAACATCTCTATCGTCTTTGTTTTTGTTGTCTTTTGAAATTCTACCAGATAGCTACCAGGTAATTTTTATGTACACTAAAGTTTGAGAATCACTGTTTTATCTTGTCTTTGCTTTTACGCTGTTGTCTTTTTTTTTTTTTTAAGATTTTATTTATTTATTTATTTACTTATTTTAGAGAGAGAGAGAGAGTGCGTGTGTAAGCAGGGGGTGGAGCTGAGGGAGAGGGAGATGGAGAATACCAAGCAGACTCCATGCTGAGTGAGCGTGGAGCCCGACATGGGGCTGGATCTCACAACCCCAAGATCATGACCTGGGCCAAAATCAAGAGTTGGATTCTTAACCGACTGAGCCACCCAGACTCTGCTCCTTAAGTTCTTGTCCTTTGAGACTATGCGGGACACTTACTAACTGTCAAAGTCTGTTGTCAGGTTTTTTTTTTTTTCTCTAATCTTACTTAACATTCACTACATCATACATGTATAAACATTTTTAAAAATGTATGTGATAAATCTTTAGTTTTTGTTGACGGCCACATTATATTGAAGGAGCACTGAACTGGACCCGGTATTAGAAAGCTGTACTCAAACCTGCATTCTACCCCTTAATAGCTGTGGGGCCTCCTTCAGCAAGTTCGAGATTCTCTGGCCCTCAGTCTTGCCGTAGGGAAAATATTATTATCTCAGATTTGTATGAGTAAAGTTTAGATGATTCGTATCTATGTGAAAGATCTTTGTCAAAGCACTATTGTAAATTTCAGAAAAATATCTGTATAATTATGATTAACAGATTAGGCTTCCCATTTCAAAACTTCCTGATTAAGACACTCTGACAAATGTCTGCTGTTTCTCAAAGGTCACCTGAAAAACTGCAATCTTTTCTTTTTTTCAAGTAACTATGCCATGTTACATCATATCACTTTTAAAAATAAATCCTATACTTTAAAAGAACTCCTTATCAGTATAGAATCACATGCCTCACGGTATACACAGGGGTATGTTGCTATTCAGTTTCACCAAATGAGGCTTAGTAGTTGATATTCTGACCTTCAAATCAGGATGCAGAATAGATGGGAAATAAAATGATATAATCTCACAACTCTTGAAATTAAATGTATAGAAATGCTACACAAATACTGCTCTAAGTTTCAAAGTTAATATGAATAAAAATGAAAAAAAAAACCTTAAGGAATAAAATATGCTTTAAGTGTATACATGTTACATCAACCAAAAGAAAGAAAGAAAATACCCTACAGTTTTTTTTTAAAGTAAATGTTTAATGTCTTATTTTTATTTTCCAGGGAATGAGTAGGCATCAAAATGTCCACACTTAAAAAAAACAAAAACATAATTTTTCCTCTTTAGTTCAGTGCTTTTCTCGGTTGGATTTCATTGTTTTTATTTTGTCTATTTGCTGCAGATGCTATGTAAAGTAAATCTATCTACTAAAATTTCAGTACTCAAAACATACTCCAATGACTAAATGCCCCAAAATATACTTGCTGGAGACAATTTCAGAGCAAAAGGAGACATCTGATTGGCACACATCATATGCCTGTCAATCACAGTAAGACGGCACAGGATAGGTGCAAAGAGCAAACTGGGATATATAGGGCCTAGGTTCTAACTTCCCCGGTGATTTGGGGATTACCTGTAAAATAGAAAGGATTATCTGTAAATTGTTTTTTCTTTTTTTTTAAAGATTTTATTTATTTATTCGACAGAGATAGAGACAGCCAGAGAGAGAGGGAACACAAGCAGGGGGAGTGGGAGAGGAAGAAGCAGGCTCATAGCAGAGGAGCCTGATGTGGGGCTCGATCCCATAACGCCGGGATCATGCCCTGAGCCGAAGGCAGACGCTTAACCGCTGTGCCACCCAGGTGCCCCTGTAAATTGGTTTTAAAGTAACCTTCCAGGTTACTTACCTAATAGTATCTTAAAGCGTATTGCTGCTGGGATTTTCAGAACAATTCCCTTTCTCAGAATATCTTCTTCTGCTTCTTGACTCTTTGGCAAGAATTTAAGACTTTCCTAAGATAATCTCTCTTTGCAAAACTCCCCATTGCAACAAGAATAATAGTTTATACAGTGACACTGAGGTAGATGCCGTATTGCTCTTGCAGGTTTATCTAGCAATGCCACTTAAAAGACTGATAAAATTTCCAGAACTATGAACCTAGTGTTTTAATGCAAACCTTAACACAGTTGCTTTTGTGAAATAACCCTGGGGGTCTGTCCATACTTAGAAAGCTGTGGAAAGCAATGAATTGGGTAAAAGGCTTTGCAATGAGAAATTTCTGGAATTTCTGGCCTATGGATTTTTCCTAAAACCATTAAGATGCTTATGCAAATGTAAACGGATTAGCATGAATGAGTGCTAATGCAGTCCTTAATAAGATAACACTCTAGTATTCCCTAGAACATCTCCTGGAAATCCTGGATAGAAGAATATAAGGCGGGGGGCGGGGGGGATGGCAGAATTTCTCTGTGACTCCTTCAACTCAAAAAGTACTCTGGAAGTGATTCTACGAAGGCATGACACAGGTTTGCCTCTTGAACTCTTGGTAGAAAAGTTGCCAATCAAATTGATAATTTCAAATTGGTACCCAAACCTTGGAATATAGACAAAGATATTCCTGAGTATATCATTGCCTTGGATTTTCAAACCTCCACCCCAGGCTCCTTGCTCCCCAAACCTTAGGCCCAAAAACTTGGAGCCCAAGTTATCTTTTTAAAGATAATGATCCCATCTAATACCAGAGAGGTCAGATAATTTGTTCAATGTCAAATAGCTGCCCAAATGCAGATAAATATTTAGGAATATTCAAAATGATTAGGGCTGCTGGCATGAGGTCTCATAAGCATAATAAAGAAACCACATGACCAGTAAAAACTAGTTTGTTTGTTTTTTTCCTCTTTCTCTGCATTACTCAAAGTTAACTTCTTAGGGCCTACATAGATCACAAATACTTCCTAATGAATTTTCTTTAGAGAAAAATGTGTATTATAAGTGCAGAAATTCTCATAACTGTCTTGCTCATATTCCTCTTTTAAAACACACTGGCATTTCTGGTAACATGAAACCCTACCATCTATCCAGTAGTTGAGGCACTGAGCTAAACCCTGCACATAACATTGTCATTGAATTCTCAATAGTAGGACAGAGATATTATTATGACCACTTTACTGAAGAAGCTGAAGCTTAGGAAAAAAAAAAAAAGTCACATCCCTATTAAAGGAACTCATTCAAACCTACATTTTTAGGACCTTAAAGCCTTTGTTCCACTGCTAATGCTAAAAGGCCCAACTAGGGGCATGTGGTTATTATTAATTTTAGGATTTGAGTCAGGACTAATGTACTTTGCTACAGAAAAGTCCAGCTTTCTATTTTATGTGCATGCACGCATGCATGAGGCACATATCCCCATCAGTGACATGAGGATGGACGGGTTGTCTGAATGGTGAGGCGCAAACTGATGCCTCCACCGTATGCCTTGAGAACCTTTCTGATCTGATCAATTGAAAAAGCCGGTCAGTTCTACGAAGTGATGAAATCACTGATTCCTCAACAATGGAATTAGCTAATCACTAAAACAGGATTATTCACATCTGTTTATTGTTTTAATTCCTATGATAAGTACTTATTAATCAACTATTATGTGCCAGCTCCTAGAGATAACAGTACTGATTAGTAGTAGTTTTAAATACTCCACTCTGATTTGCTTCAGACAATTTAACTGTTTGCTACGCATAGATCGGCCTGTAACACCTGCCTATAATTTAAAATGCATTTCTATTTGAAGATAAAGCATAGTTCCTTTCATCCCAATTCTGCTCATTAGCAATTTATTCTAGTCATGTATAATATAAATTCGCACTCATTATATTTATTTTCATGAATCTCCCCCATTCTTTTATTTTTCTTGCAGCCAAAAAAGCTTTGTTCCAAAATGAGGATCATCAGCATGGACTCCCACCTGACTGATTAAAGACACGTATCACACACCGGCGAGCTTTGGCAGGTACTTTTCACAAATTCTGTAAATATGAAGTGTTCCTTTGAAACACGTAAACAACAAGAAATAAAAAGGGGTATGTACACTCACATAAGAAGGTAATAACCATAAATTCCTATGATTAAACTGTATGAAATTGGCAATACATAATTTTAATCTACAAAAATGGCAACTTCATATGCTTCGACCTGATATTTACTTTGACTCTTCTCCCTGAACTGGGCTACATACTATCACTAAACAACCATACTATCCACCCAAAATCTTTCACTAAGTTAAATTCTTTTTCAAAGGTATCATAACACTAACTTTCCTGATAAACTGTAACAGCATCCCATATGCTAATACTGAATATGCCCAATCACTGAAAAGACTTCTGATTTATTCTGTCCTCGTCATTAACTGAGGTACAAAGTCAGTTTGTACAAACTGAGGTACAGAATCCATTTTCTGTTAACACAGACAGACATAATTTGAGAGCTAAAGCTAATATTACATATACATTAAATATAAATCCCACACCATTAAAAAGAAAAAAAAAACTATTACTAGAAGAGCTCACTAAATATAATTAAAGAAAAATATTAGGAGTCTGAAAGGGCTGAAGGGCAAAAGGAAAAAAACAAAAAGCTAAGTCTTTTAGGACTACGAAAGTTAAAGATTTGTTTTTCTCTTTCTCTAAATTTGTTAAAGAGAATCTGTCTTTGGGTTGAGAACTTGCTTGCAAAGTCTCTGCCTAGAGCAAGATATTCAGAGCCAACTTGTTAACTCCTAATAAAACAAGGCTTGGAAGGAAAATGCTTCCAGCCCCATAAGTGAAGTGTACCAGCCGGCAATGTGATAATACCATATGACTGGTTTTCTTAGGTGTATTTTCCCCTTATTATCAACTTCCTTTTTCCATCATATAAGATCCACAAAAACATATACATCTACCATAAAGCACTTGAAGCTGGACACCTTTGTGCTTTGGCAAAAAAAAGCTCATAGGATCTATTATGTTCCATGGAAAAAGTGAACGTTGTCCGCTTTCCCCTTACTGTAATCTCAACGCCCTCCCCCCCAGTCTGAACACTACTGTCCCTTTTGGTTTCAAACAACGCTTTATCGTGGTTTGATAACATTGACCATTTCCAATATTCCTGTAACTTTCTGTACAGGTTAAAGCAAGTTATATCTAATAACATCTTTATTTTTATTCTTTACTTTAGTCTGAAACTATAATTTCAGAGGTGAGTTCAGCACAATAGAAAAAAAAATAGCATTTCAGAAACTTAACATTATTGCTTAGGAGCATTCTACCTTTGCCAGTTGGCATTTTATGTGTATTAATTCTTTAATTCAACCTATTAAAGAAAAGTTAATCAAAGAAAAAATAAACCCATAATTCATTCTTTTACATTGGCCTTTCTCTCTGGTTTTACAGGACTTCAATGTTTCAGGCCATTATTTCAAGGAAAATATTCAATAAACTAGCTGGAAAAACCTCAAAGAGATGCTTTTCGTAGACTACATATATGGTCCCTAATTTTTACTAAACAAAGGTGTTACTGTCTCTTTCAGTGGAATTGACTATTGCTAAATCTTTAGCTCAATAATAATTAACAGAAAAAAAGAATGATTTTAACCCATTACTAATTTACTAACGACATTTGTAATATGAATTAAATGGGGGCAAAGATTGTCTTTTTTTTCTCAATTGAGACATTGGATAGCAAATAAGAGTAGTCACAACGTCGTATGTGCAAAAGTAAAAGTTTTAAATGCATATGTTCAAATAAGTTCATATATTAAATTCAATTCTAATACTATTTGCTAAAATAAGTCCCTAAAATGTTCAAAGTCCTATGTTCACAGGGGTCTGAGGAGGGCACAAAATGGATGTGTTTCTAAGACATTCTTTCAAAAAACTTTGTCTAGTAGGGGGATTGTTTAAAAGTAAGTCAAGTGGTGGGTGCCAATGTGGCTCAGTCGGTTAAGCGTCTAGCTCTTGGTTTCAGCTCAGGTCATGATCTCAGGGTTGTGGGATGGAGCCCAGTGTCAGGGGGGAGTCTGCTTGAGATTCTCCCTCTCCCTCTGCTCTTAATCCCTGCCACCCACCCACACATGTACACTCTCTCTCTCTCAAATAAATGTTTTTTTTTTTTTAAGTGAGTCAAAATTACTATAGAAAACGGAACTTAGAAAGGTGACAGCTTGAAAGGCCCAATGTTAGAACTCATAGCCTGACTTATATTCTATATGAGTCTAGATTCATCTATTCCCTCGGGAGTTCAGGATTCCTAAATCAGATCATCTCAAATTCCTGCAAAAGGTGAAATGAAGGCCTATCATCAGTCACATGAATAGGTGAATAACTAGTTAAACAATGTCCCGTACTGGCAATTATCATGTTAATCCTAGCATCTTACATAGCCCTCGCACTTAGCTTGAAGCACCTTGTGAATTTAAGCGCTTTTCAGCTTTAAACTTTGTAAATCATCCCATAAAAAACAAATAATTTTTATTTAACTGACCAAGAAAGCAAGAGAATTCTCTGACTCTAACCCATTGATTTTCCCAAAATAAGATGATGTCACCACAATGATACCAGATTTTTAATAAGCTGGACATTTCCTGGTCTACATACAAAAACTCACTTCACAATTCTGTAGATTCTTCATCAGGCACCCCAAGATTTATCTTTGCTTTTGAGTTTCTAATTTTGTTTCTGGGTAGGACAAATGCAAATCTGAAACTCTGAGAACTCCAAAGCACACCGTAAGAAAAAGCTAAGAATTGAAGAGACCTGAACCACCATAAACCCCTAACTATGTCACCTCTTTCGGCTCCCTATGCCCCCATTGTTGCCCAAACATGGTTGGTCCGGAATCTGTTTCAGTCCTTCTCCTCACCAACCCCCATCCCACCCATTCTCTCTTCTACTGCTAGATAATCACAACAGCCCCCTGTGGTAGGAGATGCCTCATTCTTTACCCTACCCTCCATCTCCAAAATTTGTCTCCTTGTCCATCTTCTTTCCTTTCCTTCAGGCTCTAAAGAAAACTTGGCTATTTCTCTTTCCTTCAAAGGCAAAGCATCATCTGTGCCTCAGATCCCAGCCTTTCCTCTTTTGTGAACTCCTGCTTATCACCCTTCTCCCTCTCCAGAGCCTTTGTCTCCACTGGCTCCATCCTCTTTCTCCTGAGTACTGGGGACAGGGTGGGGAGTGTGTGTTCAACTTAATCCTAATGCTGTAGTTAGTGACTTTATATCCTTTCCTGACTAAGCCAGTATCTGCTATCCTCATTTTCATGCCACTTCCCTTCTTAGATGCATATATGTTCCCCTTTGTTGTCAGACTATGAAGAAACAGCTCCCTCCAATGTCATTATGGTCCCCTTTTTGCCAAAACTAAGAACCTCCAAACGCCTCTTCTCCTTCTCCTCCTCCTGGCACCCTTGTTAACATTTGTCCACTAGTGACCCATCTTGCCTTGGCTTCCATGAAACCTCAGTTTCTTCCTAATCATATCTTCTTAACCCATGGCCCCTTTCCCCTCAGAGCTTCTAATCCCCTCCTGTTCTCATTCTCTTTTTTTAGAAAATGCTCTTTTGTGGTATTTTAACTATCACGTCAAAACACTGGCTCCAAAGTTCATTCTCTACTCCTGTTTCATTGGTCAGTTGGATCCACATCTTGAACGGCCGAATGGATATCTCTACCTAGTTCACCAACCCTCAATGAAGCATGAGCAATGGATCAATGTATATTGTCCTATTTCTGTCAAAACCATAAAGAGTCACTGAAGCTCAAAACCTTGAATTCTACTTTGATTTCTTTTTCTCTCTCCCACAACATAATGGCATTGGTCACTTCTCTCTTTCTCACCCCTGCCACCAAAAGTCAAGACCTCACTTTCCTATCTTTACTTGCATATATGGTGGCAATAGATTCTATTTTGCCTACTTCCTCCCAGGTGCACATACTGCCCTTATCCGTCCCACCTGCCTCCTTTCCTGACATACACACTCACCCCCACACACAGTTTTAGAGGACTTCTAAAGAAATTTCTTTTTTTTAATATTCTTAAAAGATTTTATTTATTTGTTTGACAGAGAGAGAGTGAGAGAGAGCACAAGCAGGGGAGCAGCAGGCAGAAGGAGAAGTAGGCTCCCGCTGAGCAAGGTGCCCAACGCGGGACTTGATGCCATGATCCTGGGATCATGACCTGAGTGGAAGGCAGACACTTAACCAACTGAGCCACCCAGGAGCCCCAAGAAAGTTCTCTTTTAAACCACCATTTTCATCACATCACTCCCTTGCTGAAAAACTTTCACTGATTCTCAATATGCCTCAACCGAACTTTCAGAGTTCCCCAAGGTAAGGTCTCAAACTTACTTTTCATCATCATAACACAAATGTTATCCACAGCCAGATCCCTCCCCCCAAAAAGTCTCAGCTCATTTACCAATGTTCGACGCTATCATCAACCCCACATGTAACCATGCTCTCTATCTTTTCCTTTTCACCAGTTAAAATGTTAGCCATTCTGGGCATCACGTGATAGTGTTGTGATAAATGTACTGTCATTCTAGACATAGTGGACAACCACCCATATTTTCTAAACATTCATGCTCTTTTGCACCTCTGCGTCTATACTGATGAACTTGGCAGTTGCCTGAAGTGTTCTTCCTTCTCTTTCTCTCCTTGCAAACCTCCACTGTCCTTTAGGTATAACTAACGGGCTGCTTTTCACATTACCCTCCTCTCCAACCTAACCTTTATCAGGTAAAACTTATGGGCCATTCTCTGTGCTACCATAACACAAGTTTATACCACTGCTATATATTCGCCAGATGGAGGGCTGCCTCCCCTGCTAGGTTGATAGTAACCCAACTACAAGCAGGAACCACACCTTATGTGTTTCTGGATGTTTCTCACTGCTTTGAGCAGTGAAAATGGCCTGTAGTAGAAGCACTCACTAAACATTTGTTTAATTAAAATGAGTTCTGTAACTGTGACTGTAATTATCTTGCAAGGAGGGACTATGTAATGCTCCCCACTTAGACTCCTGCCTGGTATATGAAGTTGATGCTCAAACGAACTTGATAGATGCCGGCTTTCTGAAACCAAGAACTGTGTCTTAAACTTCTTTCAAATAGTAATTATAGATGACAGATGAATGGATGGATAGATGAGTAAGGAAAAAAACGTCATTTTTCCCTTTCCATCCTTTTTAAATATCTATTTAAAATGGCATTATAAATAGTATAAATATAAGCAGATAGCAAGTTTCTTTTAATCTACAAACCATATTGTTGACAAAAGATTGTTTTACATTTTACCATTTATGCCCATTTATGAACAAAGTTCAGGCCAAAGAAGCACCTATCAGTGGCCAGGATGAGCTTCTTAAGATCCAAGCAAGGAACTGGCCCACATCTGAGCTTAGGGTCCGTGACATTTCCCACACACCATTCTTCTACTTGCCAACACTACCAATAAGCTTCTAATTGGAGCACCAAACAGGCTAAAGTGGTTGATGACTGCACATCAGCGACTGTCCAGTAAAAAAGCACAAGGCTCTTCCAAATGTTGGAAAACCAGTAAGATGGAAAGTGGTTGGTTGTGGAAGTGATGTTTCTATTGCCACAAATATTTACATAAAATTTATATAAGTTCAAGGATTTCTATAAAAGCCAAGGATTTGGTGTTGGCATGACTTTAAGCAAGATACAGTACAGGCAGAGGGACAAACTTCTTTGCCGAACACCTTCATTTAGATCCAAAGCTGAAAGAAAATTTCTCTCATGACTCAGAAAAATTAGGTAGACAAAAGTAAGTTGCTTTTACCTCATCAGAGCTAAACAACAGCAGAGGGAGAAGTACCGGCAGTTGATTAAAGGCATTGTCCTGACCACCGTTACCACCATGGCTAAGCAGGGGCTGCCTCATAGAACCAGGTCAGGGGACACTGATTTCTCTATTCAACTCTGAGGCACCACTTTGTAAATGACACAATCATTTTTGGGTACAAGAGGTGCTTTAAATGTGGTAACATTATATCATTTCAGCTATAATGATCATAATTACTTATTTCTTTTAATCACAACCCACTTAACCACTTTAGTACAGAGGACTAGTTCAAGGAGTTTAATTTTCATTCAACATCTAATCTTTGTGTTTACTGAAACCCTTCACGGGCTTTGTTTACTGTCTGCTTGCTGGCCTGGACGTTTGATCTTGCAAGACTAGATGAGACAGGGTCAGATAAAATACTGATTACTAGAATAAACCAGGCTTGGAAAAGTAACACTGGTTTTTAAAATCCTCATTTCTCCCAGCTTTTTAATATTTTGCAAAATAAGTTCAAATAAATAAAATTAAGACGACTAACAATCAGGGGGTTCTTGAGCAATGATTGAGAAAAGAAAAGTGATGAGGATAATTTTGCTTTCTGGCCAAAATATGGGGTTTGGTTAGATCCATTCATTCTAGTGGTATTATTTTATGACACAAATAATTTTACAATATCCACTAGTATTTGTGTGAACTTTCAATGACCCCTTAATTCTTGTGACATATTAAATAGTTGAGATTGACCTGACCAAAGATGACACTTCATTTTGCTTTTGGTGTTAGATGAAAAACACTTTAGATATAACATTATTTTAACTTATTAATTTTTAATTAAGAAACATTTAAAATATATGAGTCCTTCTTTGTTAAGGCACTTTTTTATTCTTACAAGGTCCCCTGCAGAAGCAGATTGCTATAGACTGTAATTTCTGATGGTACAGCATATATAATTGCCACTTAGTTTCATAAAAATGATGAGGCAAGTTTACATCTACATAGTTAATAGAAAAGAGTTAGGTTAAAAAAAATAAGTGTTTCATTTAAATGTGCAGAACTTATGAAAGAAAAATTGATGGGGTAAATTCCACATAATCCCGAGAATTCTTGAAAATAATTCTGTAACAGCATGAACGTTTCCAGGTCCCTGTGGATTATCCTTGTGTCCAACACTAAAACTCCTACACATGAAACAACTGTAAATATTGGTCTTTTCCCCCCTGCTTTTACACAGTATGTATGTACATTTTTTTTTCTTATACGTGGGAGCTTACGAGCTCTACACTGTAAAATCTAGGCCAGAAGCAATGACAGTACAAGATGAACAGCAATAAAAAATGCTGTCTAAACCAACCTACTACCCTATCTACCCACTTCATTCTATTCAATATCAAAAATTCCTGGGAAGCAGGTTCACAGTTCTGGATGTTAAAAGCAGAGTATGCCAACTCTCTTTCCCTGTCCATCCTGAATTAACACTAATGTTAACTCAAATATGTCTATATCAACCATAATTGTCTTTGAAATTAAAGAAAAAAGGTAAACAGAATGTACTTTGCTGTGATCACTGGAGAAAATAAAGTTAACATGCTAAGCCAAACTAACTTAGGACATTTTAAAGAGTAAGTGTAAATAGTTTAGCTATAATAACAACAAATTCAAAAAATGCACATTAAAATGTTTACTTCAAAATTCAGACAATTCCATTTGTATATAGTTTTTACATCTGTTTTTAATGATATCAAATTATTGATTGTTCATTTTTCTCATATTTATTTAAGCATTAACTATAGAATTTGCAATCTGATCCTTTTTTTTAATCCTCCCAGTAGACTTTTATTTTTGCCAGGTTTTAGTCATATTTACTTTGATCTTTCAGAGTATATAATTATTTTACTGTTTATTTATTTCTATGAGAAGAGAAAAAAATTTTGACCTAGGAGATCTATATGTGGCAATTTGTAACAGAATCACATAGCTTATGTTAGGAAATCATGGTTTTGATTAAGAAGCAACCATTTAGTTCCCACTGTTTTATTAAAACAGACATTAGCAGATAATAGGAAACATATTTAACAATGTAGCTGCATTTAGTTTGGGACATTAGTAAGTTAGCATGAGATTTTCTTCTATACATTTTATCAGCCAGGATACATGTAAATTGGTAATTTGGGGGTGGATATGGGGTGTTTAGGGGGGCAAGGAAGGACCTGGAACTGTGGCTGCCAGGTTCTCAGGAAGGGCCCTAAAGTAGAATGCTGCTTTTGCTACTACTCATTTCCCGATTTGAAACTCATTACTTCTTTTTCTCACTTTGAAAATGGATGGACACGAACAGAAATTTTACAAACAAAATCATTCCTTTCCCATGAGAAGTGGATTCTGCTAGATAGGGACTCCCACGGTGACATCTATTCATAGCACAGAGCTTTTCAGATGAAATGTGCCTGGGTAGGTCCGACACTTCCTTTTCTCTGAGGGTCGAAAGTTAATAAAATATACTTCTCCGGGTGTTTATTTTCTGTGCACCATTATACCTGCCACGAATTCTTTGTTTTTCCTCCCACTCCCTTGGTTGATGAATCAACACCACTTGAACTGTTTTACGGCAGCTTGTGTTTACTTCACACATACCTTAACCTTCCCTTTTCTCCTCCTACTGACACACACACATGCACACACACACTCTTCAACAGCAAGGACTAGCTCCATCTCTTTGAATAGCATGTGTACACAGTGTCTGGCAGCCTCTTCAGGTGTGGATCCTTGACCTCCTGATTGAAATCAAGGTCTCAGTCTGCTTTTATGACACTTAAGATTTAACTGTGCATTTACTATCTTGAAAAAAAAAATAGAGCTTAAAGAATTGAATCTCTAAGAAAGAAAAAAAGAAGATATAAGTGTGTGTGTGTATGCGCGCGCATGCGTCTGTGAGCAGGCAGACACACACACACATACACACACACACACACACAGATTCTGTAGTGGCAATTCTGAAAACACTAGAGTGGAGAGTTTCTGAATCTGGAATTATACTCCAGCCTATTAAAAGAGGACTCTCCCTTCCTTCTCTCTTCTAACAGCAAGTAAATGGGATCTAACAGATGACCTTGAAGCTGCATGATTCTTTTGATTTTTAGCCAAAGAGGATATGTTCAAACACTTCAACAATCTTATTTTAAAAGAAAAACTTGGAGACAACACTCAGAGAAAAGAAACCCTTCTGAACTACACAATTGTATCTTATAATGAGAAGGAGTTATTCATCTTACCCTGTATAAGAGTTAATATTAATAATATTGTAAAGCAAGTGCCCAAACTGGAATCTAAATGTTTCTAAGAATTTTAGAATACACTGAAGAGAAATGGATCTTAATTCAATTTTCAGTGCACTTTAATTCCTCCTGGGTAGTTCAACATCTTGACTTTCCTTATAAATTGGATATTTAGAATAAAATGCTCTCAATCTTTTGTGATCAGAAATGCGCTACCAATGCATGTAAAGTTCAGTTCCTCAAAAGGTAACCAGGTAAACAAGCTCGCAAATACTAAATAACCAACAAGCATTACTTCGATACTGTCTCCCTGGAGGAAACCAGCTGGTAGTAAAACAAATAAATTCATCTTTCACTTTTACATATGAACCATAAACTTGTCATTTGAACCTCAGATGGGGGCAGTGAACTTTCAGCAAGGCTATGAATGCCTATAACAAGGCATGATGGATGATGTCATAATCATGCAAAAATATAGACTGGAAGGACCCTCAAACATCAACCTATGACGTTATCAAAAAAATTCCCCAAATGCCCTCAGGGGCTGGTAGCATCTGAATCTGAATAGTATTTGAATTGGGTGAGGACACCAGAATGTTTCCAACATTGACATATTTGTAAAGGAAAAATACCACTGGTATATTTAAAGAGCTGGATGGTCTAAATAGCATGCCATTTATCATACAAGAGACTGTATTTTCAGGACCAGATACAATTCCACATTTACTATATTACTGCTAGCGCTACTATTAATTATTATTATAGTATCACAGCTATTATTTATTAAGAGGTTTCCTTATGCCCATATTAACCTATTTAGTCCTCACAGCTAGGGACTGATTTAGATAATTTTATTGTTTCAATTTTCAGATAAGGAGATTAAATCTTGGTGAAGTTAAATAATTTGTTCAAACACACACTAGCAAATGGAGAACAGAGATTTGAACACAAGTCTGCTTTCCGGCCAAGTCCCTTTGATTTAACTGCTGCTCTGGAACTGTCACCAAGTAAACACATCAAAACTCCATTTCTAACCAAAGATTTCCTGACACCACAGCCAGCAGTCATTCCAATTTGTTAATTGGTACTTGAACTATAAGTGCTGATTTAACCTATGATGACTGCTTTTACATTTCCATTAACATATTAATGGAAACTATTTATTGATTGAGCTTTTTAAATAGACATCCCTATCTGAAACCATTTCAGATATTTCTAAAAATCTTGGCCTTCACATGCATCTCTTGTGAAAACAAAAAACTTCAGGTATTATGCTATGACTTTCACTTTAGTTCTAATACCATCTTAGTTTTAAGGGAGCTAAAAGGGATCCTTAATTTTAGGATCTCCTGATGGAAATATTAAGAATCTTACCTTCATAAAAATTATATATAATTTTATAAAAATTTATACCGAAAATTAGCATAAACGCCAAAGAACCAACAATTCATTGACCTAAGAAACTAAAAATAGGCTTTAAAAACAAAAATGTCAGTTTACCTTTAATCTTCTTGTACTTCTTATACCATCTCCCAAACTCCTGGCACTTGGTTGCTGACACGTTGGCATAATATGTGCTATTTACAATGGATGAAATCATACTCTGAAAAGAAAAAAAAAACCATAATAGTTACATTTTTCATAAACAAGTACTCCTTTTAGGGAGAAGTAGTATCACCCACACCAATCTCTGTTGTCTTTTAAATCTGAAGTAGTCATCCTCCTGCAAACTAAACCAAACATCAAATACGATTACCTAAATTTACTCTTTCTTAAACCTCTAACTTGTATGATGACAGTGTTTTCTCCAAAACAAAAACAAAAACAAAAAAATAACAAAAAAACACCAACTTTGGGGCAATGTCAAAGGTGGCAGAGGCAGGACATACAGGTTAGATACAAAGGGAACGAAGAGTCGTGATTTAGAAACCAGAGTTAGAGGTGGGATGAGATGCTCCAGCATCGATACTTCAAATAATGCCTTTCAGATGTTTCCGTTCTGCTTCCAACTGCAACAAGCTTACACAGCCAAGAATCTGAGAACATCCGTGCTACACACTGCAGAACAACATTTAGGGAAATAAGTTAAATTAATATAATTTATAGAAACGTGTGATTAGCACTTGTGTGAAAATTCACCAAATGAAAAAATTAACAGTGCTATTTTAGAACAGGGGAAACTAAACATAACACTTGTACTGTGTTTCAACCAAAAATGAATCAAAGCTAAAACTTTCTCAGTGCTTAAGTACATGATTCCTTCTTGCTCTTCATCCCTTCTCCCTCCTCAGCTCTACCCGTCCGCTTATTTGTTTGTAAATGGGATGAAAAGGAAAGAGGAGAGCATAACCTGACTTATCACTAAAAAATCAAATTATAATTGCACACCTTGAATGAAATTTCCTACAGGTATGTTTTCAGTCGATATGGCATGTTTGGACGAACATGTGTAACATGTTCTGAACTGACTATGGTAATACAGTCACAGATTTATACAGAGATTTTTACTTCAGCAAATTCTGTCTAAAAACAAATGGACATAAACTCAAGAGATCCAAATGACCTCGGTAAGGTCTTACATCTTGCCTTGAAATCTCACCTTTCTTCAAAAAGGTATCTCCAGATATGGATGGAGCAGCTGCGCAAAATCTCAAAACTTCTAATGGTATTTTTCCAAAGTAGTCAAGATAAAAAAGGTAACAATAAATCAAGGCAACAGCAAGTTATTTACCAAGAAGTTCAAACACCGGCAAACAGTACTGCATAGACTCCCATTTAAAACAGTTCCCTCACTGAGCCCATAGAGTCCCTCTTTTTCAAAAATCACTTTGCAGTGCTGGTGGGGGAGGGGAATTCAATTCACAGAAACCTCTTTGGCCCTTTCTACATAGCAGATGGCTAACCTCCCCCAGTTGCTGATCTCTAAATGACAATTCTGTTCTCTAAGGGGAGATAGTAAGAAGAACCTTTTTAATCTGAGGATCTGAACACAGCCCTGGGAACACAAAGAGCCAGTATCACCTGAGTGTATCACAGAACTTCCAGAGCCTTACCTACTACTTTAGAGGATCAGTGGAATCCTAATCTTCCCGAGGCAAGGTTCTGCTTTGTGTGTTACTAACAAAGAAGTAAAGAAGTCTCTTGGCTAGCTGGGCTGGTTCCCTCTTTGGGCTGAGTTTTTCTCTTTGTCTTAATCTGTGAAACCCTTGAGGACAGTGACTGTGTCTGTTTCATGCCCCCCCCATGTCTAACACACTTGTGATGTGGGACATCTGAGTCACTGAAATATAACAGATGAAAAGGGACAGAGATGAAATTTTAAAATGCCAAACTGAAATGTCATAATAATGAAAATTTTAACATGAAAGCAGCCTAATAATAGATGCACCGTCTATGCTGGTGTATACGCATAATTGCAAATGTACTTGTCATCTCTCTATGTTGTTTGTATGAATGTTATCCTCTGGAGAGGCACAGGATAGATAGCCATGACAGGAAACCGAGCTAAGCCTCCTATTGCAAAGTTGGTCTGGGAGGCAGACTAAAATGCAAAGTGTCTCAATTACTACCTGGAGCTGTCCATCAACTCTTCCTCTCCCATAAGACCAAGGCCACCAACCCATATCATTGTGGCCCCAGATAATCGACATTTCCCGCATTCTCTAGCCTTCCTATTTTGTCCTTGCTCCAGATGTGTCTTCACTGACACTGCACAAAGCCAGTGTCAATCTACGTGGCAAGGTAGTTAATATCTGGGCTTCCACGGTCTCCATCACCAGATCCTATACTGGAATCAGGTTCACACAATTCATTTAAAAATGAAGTTGGCTACCCAGAGACTCAATCAAAGTTGTTCTCTTCCCCAGATTATTATAAATGAGTTCTATCTCTACTGACCATGCTGGGGGTGGGGGTGGGGGTGGGGAGGATAGATTTAAACTATGATTTAAGCAAAAGAATTAGGTAGCAAATAAAGGAAATTTTCTAGATAATGAGAATCTTTAGTCACTCAAAGGTCTATTTGAGTTTGTGGCACATTTTATTCATATTAATTCCCTGCAGGTCTTTACATCTAGTTGACACTCAAACTAGTTCTGCTGATAAGAATTTTCATAATTCAGCTTCAGAGAGCTTTAAAAACAGAAGAAGTACATCTGGTGCATATTTCAGATGAAAGGTCATGTTATGTCTTATGATTCCAGTTTCAAACATGAATATTCTCTAACCCTAAATTAGACTATTATATTCTCACAGCCTGAGTTTGAATCACTGGGCCTCACTAGAATACTCTGGACACATACACAAGGTCATCTAAACGTTAGTGTCAATTTATTTTTAAAAAATCAAAACTTGCTTCACTATAAACAAAATTGAAAGGAGCTAATACAGACCCAGCACATACTGACTTTTGCTCTACATAGAATAAAGTCTTCCAGAGCAGTCTGGGGCACAGAAAATCTGCATTGACCACATTTCAGCCATTCTACGGCTGCATGTTCTAAATACTTTAATGTCACTGACATTGGGATGCATCTCACAATCAATAGCATCTTAGACCCGGTGAGATACAGTTGCTGCAAAAACAGAATAAGTAATGATTAAAATCTCTCCCACCGACCACTCTGCCAAAAAAACCCTAATTTCCATTTACTGCTTTTTTAAAGTATGTAGATAGTTTTATACTTTATATTGCTCTTTTATGTTTTCCAGCAATTCTAGAGCAACCACACAATTGGACTTTAAATATTGCCACACCTTTTTGACAAATAAAGATTTGAGTGGACTTTCTCAATCCAGAATGCAACCAACTCCTGAGCAGCCGTGTTGTAGAAAGCGATGCTGATACAAATAACCCAAAGAGATGGGTGCTGTTATTTTAACACTTGAAGGGATTATGTTTTACTGAGGCTCATACGAAAATGACTTTGCATTTATGAAGCAGGCTTAATGGCCTGGTGGTGGGCTGTGACAAGGAAAGGGGAGGGCATTCACACAGACCCTTCAGGTACTTAGTCACAGCCATAAACACCACATGAATAGTAACTGTAGACAGAGCAATGCTATGAAAAATATTATGTGTTAAAATAAATAGGAAGGTTTAAAATATCTTCCCAACTACAGAAACTTTTGGAAAATTTCAGACTTCTTTGTAATTAATCATTAAATCTTAAATATGAAGATTTTAAATGAGGAATAAAATCCAGGCATCCTCATTTGCAGTCACTCTGACACACAGTTTGCCAGTTATACTTGAAAGTTATTTAAAATAATAAAATAATAACAATAATAATAATAATAATATATTTGAGGATTCAAAATATACCAGAATCAGTTACTTCAAAATTTACTAGATGATTTAAATTTGCACCAAGCCAGATTGCAAGAGAATATTATGTTGTTTTAAATATATATTGTTTAAACAATAAAATATATTGTTTTAATACTTACTATAGTTAAATAGATTGCCTTATCTAAAAATAAATTTTCTTTTATGCTCCTGAGACAAATTTTAAACTTACTTGTTTGTTTTTGACTAGCTCAGAGAATAGATGTCACCTGTGATATGGCTCCCTTTTTCAAACTGAGGGCCAAGAAGCCCAGAATGAAGAAGCATCTTATCCAAAGTCAAATAGCAGTGGAAAGCACCATAAAAAGACACTAGTACCAGGACACATTATTTCATGGGTCTCTTAAGAAGGGAAACTAATTAATGAAAGAAAGCAAATATTCACCGCCACCTCCATCCACTGGTACAAACTCAACAGCGGATACTGCAACCAATTCTTCAAAGATGACACAAGGTGTGACAAAAGCAAAATATCAAGTTGTGACATTGGGCCCCTATAGGAGTTAATTAAGGAGCTTAGAATCAGAGAAAACTAAGGAACCTAAAGACAATTTCAACCTCAACAGGAAAAGCAAAACAATAAACACAGGTTAAGATGACTTGTACAATACCCTTGAAAAGACAGAGACCGGAGCACCCCTCCTCCTCCCCAAGAAAAGTAAGATAAAATAACTGGATATCCTTTACCACATTCTCCTTGGCTTAGC